>NC_072432.2:17992734-18300937 GCF_028878055.3 Symphalangus syndactylus | reverse complement strand
ACGGTGGCTCACACTTGTAATCCCAGCACTTTGGGAGGCCGAGGTGGGCAGATCACTTGAGGCCGGGAGATCAAGACCAGCCTGGCCAAAATGGGGACACCCTGTCTCTACTAAAAGTGCAAAAATTAGCCGGCTGTGGTGGTGCACACTTATAATCCCAGCTACGCAGGAGGCTGAGGTTGAACAATTGCTTGAACTCAGGAGGCAGAGGTTGCAGCGAGCTGAGATCATGCCACTGCATTCCAGCCTGGGTGACAGAGCAAGACTCTGTCTCTCAAAAAAAAAAAAAAAAAAAAAGGAAAAGGAAGAAATAAGAACACGGTATAGTGGAAAGGCTCACAGCCCATTGCAAAGGGCAATGGATAAATACATGGGGGCTTAGAGTGTGTTGGAGGCTTGGAACAAGATAAGCAGAGCATGTGATGGACACCTAGCCCCATCTTGGGGCTTCAGAGATTTCCCAGAGGATGTGGCATCCACGCTGCCACGTGAAGGTGGCCTTAGAGTCAGCAGGGTAGACAGACAGGGCAGGATAGAAAAGGATATGACCCCAGAGAGGAGAGCGCACTGTAAGATTTGGAAGGTGTGAAGTACGCCAGGCTCAGGGAGCTATAGGGCATCCCTGTGGATAGACAGAGGGTAGACCCAGTGTTTCTGCAACACGTGGTGGGAGGATCACCTGCATCAGAGTCCTCCAGCCTTTTGGCACAAACGCATGGTTCTTGGATTCAGTGAGTTGGGATTTCTGGAAGAGAGGACCGAGAATCTTCACTTTTAAACACATTCTCTGGTGACTGGAAGGTGAGCTGAAGCCTGAACTTCTAATGCAGAAGAGAGACAAGGCAGAATGGGTGGGTGAGGGCCAGCTCATGAAAAACCTAGAAGTCCAGAGGAGATGCTTGGACTTTCTCATGAGGGTCCCAGGCAGTGGTGTGCTGGTAAATGACTAACAACTGGTTCTGGGGTGGGAGTGGAAGTGGTTAATTCACAGCTTGCTCATTTCTGGGTTGTAATTACTGTAAAGATCACATGAGATCATCTGTGTCCAACTTCATAAGAACTAAAGCATGGAAGAAAGAAAAGTTGTTATTCTCTTATTGACAGGATACCTTTTGGCTTTGCTGAATCCACAGTCTCCTCTTCTAAACAATTCACCTGTCACAATTATTTGTCATGAAAGCCTTTATTGTCATGAGAGTTGATTTACTCTTCAAAGGAATCTGTTTTGTTCTGATCTCTTTGAGCCCACTTGACAGGGGTTTTGCACCGTGACCTCCCAGGAATCTTGCAAGCATCACCCAGAAGATAGGTCATCTGCTATTCCCACTTGTATTCATGACAATGACAATTTATTCCAGGCATTGGTCATGAGATTTGCACTTCTTCACATATTCATTCACATATTTGTTTACACATTCATACTAGTAATAGCTAACATTTATTATGACGTGCCAAGACCTTTTAGGCATGAATGTATTAACTTCTCAAAATAACCTATAAGTCTTATTACTGCATACATTTTATACACAAAAAAACTGAGGCTCAAAAAAGGTACACCCTAGTACGTATCAGAGCTAGAATCTGAATGCAGGTAGTGTGTCTGGGGATAAGCCATGGTGCCTCTCACATTTCCTTTTCATTAACTAAATAAACTGTCCTATAGCCCTCAACAGTCTTCCCACAATTCACAGATGCCTTGAAGGGGATTGTTCTGAAAAAGAATAAAGTTGTTTCCTGTTTGCACCCAACTGAGGTCAGTAGTTTAATAAATGCATCATAGTAGCTCTTTGTAAGAGAATCTGATGTGTACATCATACACAAACCTATTTCTGGTTTTATTGGCTTTATGGTAAAAATTTAATAGCACCATAAGAATATAGAATGTCTGCATCAGCTCCTCCTGGGTTCTCAGGTGGAAGAATCCCTTTTCAGGTAAGATTATTCCTTGCCTATCTGAGGAGTGACTCTGAGATGAAGTGACTCCATCTTGGATGCTAATCTGCCACTTTGACTTCTCATTAGCCCCAGTGCCGTGGATGCCTCCTGGTTCCTACTTTATTAACCATCCCTAGTGTAAGAACATGTCAATCTTGATGTTATCACACAAATTATAGGCTGTGACACGCATAGCATTCCTGCCTATTCTGTAGGCTTGCTTTTAATTGTCCCGCCCAGAGCACACACACCATTTTCCTATGGTAGATAAGCCCTGGGTCTGGGGGTAACATAACATTATGGAGCTCTCCCTGTCTTTCTGCTGCCAAAGACCATGCTTTCATCTGTAAGTTCCCCAAATAAATCACCCTCTACCAAAAAAACTGGATTTTGTCCTTGTTCTTTGGTTTCTCGTCTCCTCCTGTATTTGGGGGTCACTTTGTATATGTGGCCCTTTCTTGGAACACTATCTCAGAGGCCCCTTCAGATTAGAAACTGTCTCACACTTTCTTGGGAAAACATTTTGATATCAGCAAACATTTCCTTGAATTTAATCTAAACCTGTCATTCTTCAGCTCCAACAAATCTCCTCTTATTCAAGTCTCCATTAAGATAAAGTATAGGCTGTCATAGGCCTGGGCATAATCATGTGTGTGATATTTAGTGTATTTGCAAGTAATTGTCAAGCCTTCCACAGTCATCCCACTCAGGCTAACCATTCCTTAACCCTTAGTGATTTCTGGTTCACAGAGTTCTTTACATTAGAAATTCCAGTGTTTGATCTGAATTCATGTACAAGCAGGTGGAACACAGTGGATCATTCCAGGCACTATTCTCCATGGAATCCTGGAAAAGTTTCAAGCAGATGTCGAATAATTCTAAGAGACTTTAAGGGTTTCACGTACTCTATAATAATTGCCCTAAAGAGCCATAGAGCTTTGACTATACATATTTTCTTCTTCCTTTTGATCCTATATTGTGTGTATTTCAGAATTTTGACATCTTACCTCTGTATCTAATGTGTTTCCAAAAATATAGCATGATCAGGAAAGACAATCCTTGAACTAACTCTAGCTATGTGTGGCTGACTATCATCCCCAGGCACAAAAGAGCAGGACTCGCCGGACACGATCCCTGTGCTAATTTCAAATGCTCCTTCTTTAAAAGATCTGCTTCCATTTCCCCTTAACTGCCCCTTTCATAAAATGACCAGATCTTCTCAGAAGACTTCCTTTAGAAAGTTACTTTATGCCACACATCACAAATGTTCCTTGAAAAAAGTACAGCGCAGGATATGTCTTTGTAGGAGAAATAAGACAGGGTCAGACAGACAAAAAGACACCAACTCTGGGAAGTTACGTGATTGTAAACTGAGAGCAGGTATTAAAGGAAGCCATATTGGAGTATTCAGAAAAACTCAAATTAGCACACGAAATAGTTAATCAACTTTTTAAAAGTTACGACTATCCTTTCTAGGGTTAATTTCCATCCACTCTCTATTTACCGCACAAACGTTTGGTAAAAACATAGCTATAATCTTATTTGGATTTTCAAAAAAAGAAATCCAATCAAGCCATCTTCCCTCCCTTCCACTCCCCTACCTCTCTTCCGTGGCCTCTTCTCCCCTGTCCTCTCCTCTCCTCTTTTCTTCCCCTCCCTTCCTCTCCATCTTCTTTTGATACCACAGTTTCTTCAGATTACACTCCTTACAGTTGTGAAAAGTAAAGACTTGGCCTGATTTCGTGTGGCCTTACCAAAGTGCTCCCTGCAAATGTTGCAGCCACCATGAATCACAAGATGCTGAACATGAAGGGAGTTTTTTTGTTTATTTGTTTGTTTTTTTTGCCAGCCTCATTCGCTGGAAGCAGGGCTCAGAAGATTAGATAGAATTATGAAGTCTGGAGGATTAAAAACCTAACTAAAAGGACATATTAAAAAAATTCACAGAGATGATTGATTATAAAATGATTTCCTTTACTCTCATAGAAGAAACCACTCAATCACCTTCTCTCTCTCTCTCTTTTTTTTTTCTTGCTTTTTTCACCCTGCCTCTGCAAACATCATTTGCTATGGTTGAAATCCTGTGACCTGTGTCAGGGCCTGCCAGAAGGCCAGTTAGAAGTATATCCATCAGCCTAGAGACTCTTTTAGATTGCATTATATATAAAAGGAAGAATAAGCAGCGTGCCCAAGTGAATCCCGCCAAAAGCCAAAGCTGTGCAATGGCTGTGTATCACTGACAATACACTATCTGTGATTAGGGGAGGCCAGCTGCCCCCCTGTCTGTTTCTAGGTATGTCAAGTGTGGCCGCCCACCCAGGAGACAGAGTATGTTCAGGTGCCCTCTTTTCAACTGCCTTAATTTCAATGCTCATGAACTGTGTTTCTCACCCTGTTTTGCCATTTCCAGTTAATCTCATGCATATTTATGTGCCAATTATGCAAATCCCAAGATAAAAATGCATTAAGCACCCATGATTTAGACTGGTTAAGTCCATTACATGGCATAATGAAATTATTGCATGATGTCCAATTTACCTCAATGCTTGCTTTAAACTGTCCATAAGTTATTGAGTAACCATAACATGCCAAAATTTAGCTCTAGGAGGCTTCCTTTGTCTGACCTATCGTGATACAGGGAAATCAGAAACTTCAAGCTAAATCCTCACCAAAGGGAGAAAATATTTCAGAACAGACTTAAGGAGGCCTAATGTGATCAAAATTTAAGTATGGCAACCACATTGTCACGGGTACGTCTTTGGATAAATTAAAAATATCACTGGGTAATTTCAACAACATTCGGACAGAGCAACTTAGGATTTAAAACCAAGCCTTGTCAATGGGATTCTCCTCTTGCCCAGCCGGGTCTTGTTGCCTGAGTCATGATGATATTGTAGGTCACTGAATTCAAGTGCAATTTGAATTTTCAATATGGAAATATCCATTTCCAGCATCAGAAATAAAAAGACTAAAAAAGAATTCACAGAAGCAATTTAAACACATACACATACACAAATCCCTTGAAACCTAAAAAGTGAAGGGTTCGAATGAGAATCTATTTGCTATGTAGAGATTTTATGTTTCAACTTTGGTAGGACCCAAACCCCGCAGTTTCCATGTTTATTAGACAATATGATGATCAAGGAACAAGCCATGATGTGAGTGATACTGATAAATATGTGAGCAGCCTGATCCACTGACATCCATTTCTCCCCCGACTATAGCATGCCATTTTAATAGCTCATAGTGTGATTTACACAGAGCCTGAGTCCTGATTATTTGCATAGGGAACTCCCTTCGAAGTCTACGAGAGTTGTACTCGCGTGAGGTTAGGAGCTCAGATCCACAGATCTGACAGGCGCCAGAGACTGCACAATACTGCGATAGTCTGCAATTTGAAAACTGGTCAAATGAACAGATTACGATGCCATTCCCCAAAGCATTCAAACTTCATCCTGTCAATCAAGTGAGCTAGGATGCCAGTGTCATTTGCCATTTTCTTTGCTGTGATAGGGGACTATGAAACAGCACCTTGGATTGAAGTGTACTGCCTGTAAGCAACAGGACTCCAGCTACATGCCCAGTGAGAACAAATGGGTCACCAAGGGGATCTCAAAGATCTGCCAGCCCGCTGAAGGGCTGGAGTTAGAGGCTTTGTAACAGAGTCTCACTTGAGGCTATCCTTCTAATGAATGACTCTCAGACATGGGCGAACATAACAGAGATGAGAAATTCTCGCGAAGGATGGGGGTGCCTTCCTGCACAAGACCTACTTCTAACATTCTCTGGAAACATCATGGTCAGGCTCATTAACCAGCAGGAAAAAAAAAAAATGTTCAATGACAAGAGTCTATTTGTGTCCAAATCATTAAACAGGGCATCAAAGAGATGAGGTAAATCAAAGCTTTGTCCTATTGACTTTAACTCTGCTGTGTGTTTAGAGAGCTATTTGCCCCTTGGTTTGTTTTGAAATTTCTGGTTAAGAAAAGTAATATTTCTAGCATTATTGAAAACTTTTGACCTATCCATTTAGAGTTATAGGTAAATATAGCAGACACCAAATAACACCGTCATCGTCTGAGCTTATAATGGAAAACTCCACGTTCAAAGCATCTCTTGAAAGTGAAAAAGCAAACTCCAGCCAAGAAGAACAAGCGCTTAGAGTCTTCAGGAGACTAAAACCAGTTCCCCGTGAGCATTTCTAAATGTTACAGGACCGAGTTCAAGATGTCAGCGTAGAGCAGTGCTCTGAAATCTTTTCTGCAGGTCTGCTATTTTTCCGAGAACACATTGGCCTCCAGAATGCATTAACCTACTTTCTACAGAGAGGATTCCCTGGTCCTCCTGCTCTGAAGAAGAGGAGGAGGAAGAGGAAAGAGGCTATTTCAAGTGGGAGCTGGGCACACTCTTTGCCTTAAACGTGTTACTCCTCCTGCTAAACAGCAATACGGTCTGCGAAATTGGTACTTCCTGCAAACGAACAGCTCCGAGGGCTGCACGGCCCCAAAGCAAGAGTGATTGGAAATCCTGCTAAAATATGGCTGTCTAATCAACCGAGAGGCGAACTCATTTACTGAGGTTCCCATTGTCCACGCTGACAGATGGCTCGCTCCCCTCTCTGCTCTCTCCTTCCCCTCAGATCGCACTGCCGTGCAGGCAAGCCTATTCTTTGAGAGATCCAGTTGCAATCGCCAGCCTAGTTCTGAAATAAGACAAAAGCTCCGTGAGCCTCCTCCCATGCACAGAGCCTTTTCTGTCCCTCCAAGCAGAAGGAAAAGAAATCCAGATCCACTCCCCTTACCTTCGTCCTCATCGGAGACAGGAGTCCTTCCATGGTGGCAGAATCCTCATGCCAGTTTCTGTCTCCTGCAAGTTACTCTGTCTCTGTGCCGTGCTTAAGCATCCCACATGAAAAGAGCCATGTCGGGAGCCGTGGTGGCTCCCCTCTCCCGGGTGGCGCCTCTGCACCGCCACCCGGTCTAACTTGAATCCCCAGCGCCTGCAAAGCACCGTTCCTGGAGAAGCCTGCTCCTCTCCTCGCCCTGGTCCCCTCTCTCTTTCTCCCTCTCCCGCGCTCTCTCTCCTCCCTCTCTCTCCTCCCTCTCTCTTTCCATAATCTGCCTACAGCTCTCTGTGTACCCTGCTCACTTGACAAATGATCTCTGTCTTAGGTAACGCATTTGAGCCAAGAAAAGTGATCTGAACCAACCCACAGGGCAGCTCATCCAGGGCAGGAGGCGAGGGGGGTTGAGCGGGAGCATCCAGCCGCTTTGGGCTCTGTAGCTTGTTCTCTCTAGAGCAGAGAGCACTGTTGCGTTGGTTCGTTCATTCATTCATTCATTCATTCGTTCGTTCATCATTCATTCCTCTCTTAAGATGTGGGACTCCCACAGGAATGGATCTAGTTGACATCATTACTGAGCTGCTTTTCTGGTTTGTGTACAGAAAGCTGAAAAAGAAACCCCACTGCGTGGGTACTTCTAAATACCCATGTTCAGCCCATTGTGAATTTCACATCTGGATAGTTAACTGGGTTCTTCCGCAGTTTGGCCAGATGTTTAGAGGCATATAACTGTAGACTCTTTCTAGAGAAAGTTTCAAAAACAGATTTATGGACTCTGATCCTGAATAGTCGAGTATTAAAAAAATAAGTGTGTGTGTGTGTGTGTGTGTGTGTGTGTGGATGCACTCGTACGGGCACACTGTCCAGGAGTCCAAGTAAATCAGGATTGACTGTTTCATTCAGCATTGCTGGTCACTTGGAAAAAATACACAATGAAAGAAAAATGGCAAAGACCTAGGTCAGAGCATAATGCAGTTGAAAAGATGAGATTTTTCTGAACTTCTTTATGCTTGAGGAATTTTCTCTGTGAGAATAATTCAACATCTCTACTTCAACTGGTGACACCTTAAATGCGGCTACACACATCTATGCCATCACCAAGGGGCCAGGACAGTTTTGCATCACATATGTGACACATGTGCACCATACATGAACCTATCAATGCGATTTAAGATGCGCCTGTCCCTTGCCCTTCTTTCCATCTGTGGTTCTTGTACTCACAAGACATTCCCAAGATAGGGCGAGCCACTCTGTCCTCCAGATGGAATCACAGGCTGGTCCCCGATCTCTGCCTCTTCCTTCATTGATGCTTTTCATCCCTACTTAACATCTTTCTTCTCCTCCAGTTCACACATCAGCATTCTAAAAGAACTTCAGTATCTACACCAACTCTATCACCTCTTGATCACCTCCTTGGTTGTCTCCAGTTTGCTTCCTTTCTTTCTTTCTTTTTTTTTTTTGACAGGGTGTCTGTCTGTTGCTCAGGCTGGAGTACAGTGGTGCAATGATGGCTCACTCAAGCCTTGAACTACTGGGTTCAAGAGATCCTCCTGCCTCAGCCTCCTGAATATCTGTGCCTGTAGGCAAGCACCACCATGCCCAACTAATTTTTAACTTTTTTAATGGAGACCGGGTCTTGCTATGTTACCCAGGCTGCTCTCAAACTCCTGGCCTCAAGAGATCCTTCCGCCTCAGCCTCTCAAAGTGTTGGGATTACAGATGAGAGCCGCTGCTCGGGGTCCAATTTTCTATTCTTAACTCTTTCTCTGCATCACCTTAGGTGCAGGCTGCAACCTCATTCTCACTTAACCAGACATGTACATCCTTTGACAAGAGTCTTGGCATCCTGACAAATCTGTAGACCCAACATATTGAGTGCAACTCGCTGTCCTTATATGAAAGATTATTGCCATTTCTGGGGGCCTCTGGACCTTATTTCTTTGGTATTGACTTAAACAATACTTCTTATTTTGTATTATAGTGTTTAGGGATCCCTAATCTTTTCTTCTATTCACGTAGTCACTCAACAAATAGTTGTAAGGCACCTAGTATGTGCTGGAAGCTGTTCTTTTTCTGATGATACAGTGGAGAATAGGATAGACAAAGTCCTTGTTCCAAGGCCCTATATTTTATAGCAGGTTTGATACAAAACTCAACCAGCTCATCGAGCCCTTCCATTTATCATTGCATTATTCATACCAACCTCTCCCCATGTTTTTGGGTTTCTCTGTGGGATTGTAAACCTTCTGATGTGACTTCCATTTCCAGTCTAGTGCCGTTCTCTTTGTGACTCTTCTTCTACCTGTATACCCATGATCAACTTTCTCCTAGGAAATAAAAAACTAAATTGTCTCCACGAGAATCTCATTCCTTCACCTCCATCTTTTCTTTTTTTTTTTTTTTTTTTGAGATGGAGTCTCGCTCTGTTGGCCAGGCTGGAGTGCAGTGGCGCAATCTTGGCTCACTGCTATTTCCGCCTCCCAGGTTCAAGTGATTCTCCTGCCTCAGCCACCCCAGTAGCTGGGATTATAGGCACGCACCATCACACCCAGCAAATTTTTGTATTTTTAGTAGAGACGGGGTTTCACGATGTTGGCCAGGATGGTCTCAATCTCCTGACCTTGTGATCCACACCCTCAGCTTCCCAAAGTGATGGGATTACAGGCATGAGCTACTGCACCCAGCCTCACTTCCATCTTTAATTCTATTCTCTCTCCTCTTCCCTAGAACCTTCCTCTATTTCCCCAAAGATTTCATTTTTCAGTGTCAGGGAAGGAAATCACTCTTGTTTACTCAAAACAGAGATGCCATTCCTCATCCTCCCCGGTTATTGGCCCTGAACCATTAAAACGACTTGTTATCCCACTCATGAGACATCGCCCATGCCATGTGCCACATTTAGCTTCCATCCTGTTGGATTCAATAACTAGAATAAGCTACATCCATTATTTGCTTTTTTACTTTTGACAATTCTTTCCTGAAGCATTCTGCCCTGTTCATGGCATGAACAGGTTCATGAACGGGTTTGCACTGTTTGTGCCCTTTCTAACCTCAGAAACCCCTCTCATCAGAATTTCCAATCACGTACCCTTCTTTTTTTTTTGTTTGTTTGTTTGTTTGTTTTAGTTTTTTTTGAGACAAAGTCTCGCTCTGTCACCCGGGCTGGAGTGCAGTGGCATGATCTTGGCTCACTGCAATCTCTACCTCCTGGATTCCAGTGATTCTCATGCCTCAGCCTCCACCATGCCCAGCTAATTTTTTTGTATTTTTAGTAGAGATGGGGTTTCGCTATGTTGGCCGGGCTGGTCTTGAACTCCTGGCCACAAATGATCCGCCCACCTTGGCCTCCCAAAGTGCTGGGATTATAGGTGTCAGCCACTGTGTGTGGCCCCAATCATCTCCTCTTCTCAAGAGTTTTATCCTTGATATTAAAAAAATATAGCTCTGGTACAATTGATTACCTGCCCCCCTGCCTCCTGGCCCTCTGTACTCTGTCTGGCTCTCAATCTCTCTAAAGGTTTGTTTAAAGTAGATAGAACAGAGGGGGGACTATGCCAAGGTTAAACAAAATTAGACTGATTGCATGTTTAAGGCTGGTTGTTTTCTGAAAAACTCCAACCATAGATTTTGGAACCAGAATAGCTTTCCTGAGCCAAAGGAAAGGACTTTCGGAAGGAATTTGGAATATTCTGTATGAGTGCACCACTTAGGGAAGGTAGAACTTTTCTAGTTGTTTACACACCAGCCCTTTAGCCCCTGGAGCCTGGGGTTGTTCACCATATTTTTATATGGAATCAGTAGGACTTGGAACCTATCAGTTAGTTCCTGAGATGATGCTGCTGTTGATGGTAAAGATAAGAATGGCAATAGCTGTTGAATGCTTACCTGGTGGCAGGCACTGGGCTAAGTGATTTCATGCAGTAGGCCACACAATTCCCTTATCCCCTGCCCTACGAGGGAGGTACTATTCTTACTGCTATATTGCAGAAGCTTCAGCTAAGTAATTCACCCACACAGCATTCAGTTCAATGAAGCCACTGCTAGTGTACGATTTCCACCTTGTGTTATTTCATTAAAAATAATCCCCACCAACATAAGACATATAAAGACTTAAAAGTACATTTTAAATTTCTGTTCTTTATTAGTCAGGGGCTGCAAAGTAAGCATTTGAAAGTATTTTATTTTAGACTATTAGGCTATTACATTAACTTTGAGTACCTCGTTCACTTATGTATTCAGGAAACCAATATTCATTGAACATCCACTTCAAGCCAGGTTCTGTGTTAGACACTTAAAAGCACAAAGTCTTGTGTTTATCAAAGATAAACGTTTATAAAACAGAGCACACTAGTCCATTTATCACTTATCATTTCCAAGTCCTTTAAATACTGATGACTGCACCTTTTATGTCTTGTGTGAAGTGGTTGGATTGTCACAGGGTAAAGGGGGCAGGAAGAGAGAGAGGGTGGTGGGGATTAGAAAATATTTTAACCTGGGCAATAAATGTCAGTGAAGAATAATTGTCAGGTCATTAGGCACCCTAACACCCTTGACATTGATCAATGTTACCAAAGTATTCAGAAGCAAGAACAATTTGCATTTTTGCCTCACAGATTTCTTCGGATTAGGGCACTCTCTCCTTGCAATTTACCATCTGGGATTAACCCAAACTTAGAAAAAAAAAGTCAATAAATATCAAATATGTAGACACAAGTGAAATATCAATTAAGTTTACACCACAAGAGAAAGGGAGTTTTCTCTGAAATCTGACTTAAGGAATTTCTACTCTGTGGTAGGTGGGTTTCTCACCTACAGAGGAAAACTCCCCGCACCAAGGAACCTCTCTTAGCAAATGCCCTTGCCCTTCTTTCATATTTTGATGTCAAAAGAGAGAGGGAAATAATAACTTCCTAATAAACTTCTCTAGACTAGGAGCACTTGTAAATGTCACAAAGGCTGTTGGGTATGCCATGGTTGGAGGCTCAGGTTTTCCATCTCTTGTGCTTAAACACTGACCCTTTCTTCCCCACATCTTTGCCATTTTTGAGGTTAATTTCTTTAGGCCCGTTAGAGTCTCTGGAGATCATAGCTAGCCAAACAATTAGGGTTTATTATCTGGGATTGCACTGCCTGCTTCATAAACAGTTGATGATTTATTAAGGTGAGAGGATTGTGACCTGAGCACCATCAAGGCTTTACCCTCTGTGAACTGCTCATCACTCTTTACTATTTAGAAACATCTTCATCAAGTTGTAGGCTTTAGGATGATAATGGATAGAAAAGGTCTTCTTCCTGGATCAGTTCCAGATATCTTGGGTAACAATGAAGGAGTTATGTAACTAACATGACAAATCTCCTTCCCCGTTTTTTCATATCTATTTGCTATGAAAGCAAATAGCCACACATATTTGCTTTCATTTATAATATAAACACCCGAACCTGGCACAGAGAAAATTTCCACCTGCTATGCATCAAAGTGCTCAATGAAAATTGTGATTTAAGTGCTTGAATTTAGTAATGTCTAGGTAAGAGTAAACATTCTACAAGTTCTTGCGATACAAAAATTATATAGCCATTAACATTCTTTCAAGTTGTTTTTACATGTGTTTTCCTTTTTAAAAACCTCAGAATGGGCCAGGTGCAGTGGCTCACGCCTGTAATCCCAGCACTTTGGGAGGCCGAGGCAGGCAGATCACTTGAGTTCAGGAATTCAAGATCAGCCTGATCAATATGACAAAACCCCAACTCAACTAAAAGTATACAAATTAGCTGGGTATGGTGGTGCACATCTGTAGTCTCAGCGACTCAGGAGGCTGATGCAGGAGAATCGCTTGAATCTGGGAGGCGGAGGTTGCAGTGAGCTGAGATTGTGCCACTGCACTCCAGCCTGGGCTACAGAGAGCAAGACTCCATCAAAAAAACAAAGCAAAACAAAAACAAAACAAAAAAACCAACAAACAAAAAACAAACCTCACAATGATCCCATGAGATGTGGCAGGTATTCATTTTCATTTTATAAGACTGGAGAGGTGAATAGGAGAAGAGTAATATTTACTGAGCATCAGCTTTGTTCCAGGGCTTGAGCTAGATACTCTTCAGTGTCATCTCACTTAATTTTAACAGGTGTATTATTATTCCTATTTAACAGATGATGACCTGAGATTGAGAGAATTAAGTATGGTAGTAGATAGCATCATTTGGTCCTGATTATTCATACATTTTGTTATCCATGCAATTTGCCATGTGACTTTGCCACCATCTCTTTTTCCCCAAGTATGGATAGAAGGCTAGCAAAGGCGGTACAAGCAGCATTTTGAAATGCCCATGGGAAAGATATACCCACGCTAGTCTGCTGATTCCAGCAGGAGGATGAGAGAAGACCCAACCTCCATTACAGACTTACGAGCAAACCAGAGAATCAAAAATGAGTGAGACCAGCCAAGATCAGCTGAGCCCAGCCTACATCAGCAAAACTCTACAGTCTTCTGAAAAACCAATGCCTATTACTGTGTGGCACCAGGCATTGCATTTGTTATGCAGCCAATGGATATGATTCCTAATCCAAGATGAGAGTTCCTAAACTGTGGAGCAGAGCTGACCAGAACTCCAAACGCAGGTTTTCTCACTCCAAAAATTTCAAGTTCTTCCAATGCTATCACATTTCTGCAGCTCACCCATGCACAGTGATGGGTTGTATGATTATTATTTTCCAGATCCCCAGATCAATGTCTAAGCTCCAAGACACACATTCCGGCACTTCTATGTTATTGAATGTCAAATATAGGATCTACTGTATTTTATTTACAATTCCTTAAAATTGTGGCACACTGAGGAAAACACGGTATGAGGTTCTACGCCTTGATCAGTCATCTCACCTTTATGATCTTTTAGACTCTCTGCCCCATTTTCTAAAGAACAGCGATTGCCTAAAGTTATCAGCAATTGGTACAGAAGTTAATTGGAATCTAGCCCTTGGAGACTTTTCCCTTCAGCAGTTCTCGCCTTTCCGAAAAAGGGTCTCACAGTGGGAAAAATAAAACTGCTTTTTTTATTATCATAAACACTTCAGCTGGAAATGGTTCTCTACCTGCCCCAATGTTTTATGAAAACATCTGAAGAGCAGAGTGACATTATTTTCCAGTGTTTGAAAAGAGGTATTTCCACTTTTTTCTTTTTTTTTTGTTCTTTTCCTTAAGGTTTGTGGTTTAAGTACTTTTGTCAAGAGGGAGAAGAAAATCGACAGCTGCTGCAGCCCCAGATCGCTGCTCCTGTGTTTGCTCAGAAGACCTCTGCGAGCCCAGATACGGAGAAAGCTGAGAGACAGGCATCTGGGTGGAAGCAGTGCCTCCTCCTTCCTGTCCTCACAGAGGGGAAGCAGTTGGATGTTCCTGCAAAGTTAGCATGCAGGGTAGCATTTTTACTTCCCGCTTTTGTTGGGTTATTTCCAAGCTCCAAACTAAAGAATTGTGCTGACAGAAATTATGTAGGGTAACATTTTAATTTTTGACAAATAAAAATTGCATATATTTCCGGTATAAAACATGATGTTCTGATATATGTATGCATTATGAAATGATTACTATGAATTTTTATTTGAGATAGGATCTCACTCTGTTGTCCAGGCTGGAGTGCAGGGGCACAATCACAGCTCACTGCAACCTCCACTTCCTGAGCTCAAGCGATCCTCCTGCCTCAGCCTCCCCGGCAGCTGGGACTACAGATGTGCACCACCATGCCCAGCTAATTTGTGTACTTTCAGTTGAGATGGGGTTTTGCCATATTGACCAGGCTGGTCTTGAATTCCTGAACTTGAGTGATCTGCCCCCCTTGGCCTCCCAAAGTGCTGGGATTACAGACGTGAGCCACGGTACCCGGACTACATCTTTTCTTGATATTTCTGTCAAAATGTTCAGGATTGTCAGGACTTGGACAAAGCACTTTCAAAAGCTTTGTTTATTTGTGGCTTTTTCTTTATAAGAGGCAACCCCAACACTACCACCAAACTGCTGTGTAATTGTTTATCAAACCTAGACTGGGGAGGGGACAAAAATGATAGTGATCAATGGAGATGGGAATTGACACAGTTTCTGCTTCTGAGACTTCTTTGAACTCTCAAGCTGTGTTTTTAAAAAGAGAGATAGACAGGGTGCAGTAGCACATGCCTAGAATCCCAGTGCTTTTGGAGGCTGAGGCAGTAGAATTGCTTGGGGCCAGTAGTTCAAGACCAGCTTAGGTAACATAAGAAGACACTGTCTCTACAAAAAATAATAATAATAGCCAGGCGTGGTGGCACATGCCTATAGTTTCAGCTACTTGGAGGGCTAAGGCAGGAGGAGAGTTTGAGGCCAGGATTTTGAGGCTGCACTGATCCCTGATCTTGCCACTGCACTCCAGCCTGGACAGCAGAGCAAGAGAAGTGAGACAAGACAAAAATTTTTTTTCTCTAATTGGCCCATCCTTCATGGTAGGGGTGTGAAAGAGACCCCCATTGTCTACCCGAAAAGTAACTCATGAACCCCTTGGTACAGGGATGCTCCTAGGTTCCTTCAAGGCGGACACATATGCTGAGAACCTCCTTTAAGGCAGGTTCTACCAGGGACTCTGCCCCGAGGTTAGCAGGGTGAGGGGCACAGGTGAACCTGTTGAAGAATTTAAGAACTCCAAGGATTAGAGGTAACAGTCACAGAAACCTTCTGAATTCTACTGAGTGAGAACTAGCAGGAGGGGTGAACAATTCAAGTGGAAGCAAACGTTGGGAGAAGTACTCATTTTACCTGGGATTGTTGATTAGGCTGCTTCAAGGGAAACCCTATTCTTGAAGGTGGCTTTGACCATCTGGAGGAGGTTAGGATGTTGGTGCGTGGGGCTGTCATAAGCAGGAAGGGGTGGAGACGTGTAGGAGGTGAGGGAGGATTTCAGACCAAGAGACTGACCCATGCTGAAAAAGCATAGAGCTAGACAGTAACATATTTGAAGAGAAAAAAAGAACACTGAAGTTTACAGAGTGCTGATAAGTGATCTCCAGATTATATGGTCTTAGACTCGATTTTTCTCAATTTAAAATTTAATTTACACCTCATTTTATTTGCAAACAGTTATGTGCCATGCACAAATGAAATAATGTGCAGACAGAGTTCACTTTACATCATTAGTGGTGTCTTGGAAAGTTGCACCTTAATTTATTTAGAAATCTGCAGGAAATTCCTTTATGTTATAAAAGCCCATTCTTCTAAGTTATTCTAATTTTACAAGCTGGAATGGGCCATACCTGCACAGTGTTTGTTGGTTCCTTCGACAGTACTGGGATTGCCTAATAATGGAATTATGTTTACAATGTGACCTTTCAAACAATAAATGTGCCTCAATGTGCATTATTTTCATAGCTCTAAGGAGTTGTTTTTTTTTTTTTTTCAAATCACTCCTGTGTCTTAAATTTCCTTGGCTTCAACCTGAGGCACAAAGGAAAGTAATTGCTTGATTCAATTTCTCACTGTGTCAAAATAATGAAATTAATGATAGATATTGATGGGCATCTTTTACCCCAAACCTGGAAATGCATTCTGTTTTGCAAATTGAATCTTAACCATGGTATCTAAATATGTTCCTTAAAAGCAAAACTACTGTCTTTTAAAAATGTTCATAAACAGAGACACTCGTGCTTGAGGTCATAAAGCGAGTTGGCATTTTGATCAGGTGTGAAGACTATTTTTGCCTCAATTTTAATGAGACATGATTTTTCTGACTCAGTACCTCAGCATAACCTAAGAAACCCAACTTTGTGAACTGTATTGACTTTAAACATCGTAGTAACCGTAAGAACGAAGAGAAATTATGAGATATGGAAAATAGCTCCAGAAACAAAGGCTTAATTTGAAAACTCTGCTATGGTTTCCAAGCATGTTTTTACCTGGTCATGGTTTGGAGAAAGGGGTTGGACCTTCTAAAAGTAGACCACCAAAGCACTTACACCTAAACTCGTTTTCTTTTTTGTTTTTCTTTTCTTTTTTTTTTTTGAGACAGAGTCTCACTCTCTGTTGCCCAGGCTGGAGTGCATTGGTGTCATCTCAGCTCACTGCAAACTCTGCATCCTGGGTTCAAGTGATTCTCCTGCCTCAGCCTCCAGAGTTGTTGGGATTACAGGTGCATGCCACCACAACCGGTTAATTTTTTTTTTTTTTTTTTTTTTTTTTTTTTAGTAGAGATGGGGTTTCACCATTTTGGCCAGGCTGGTCTTGAACTCCTGACCTCAAGTGATCACCTGCCTTGGCATCCCAAAGTGCTGGGATGAATTACAGGCAAAAGCCACCACAACCGGCCCCCGAACCCATTTTCTATACCTAGCTTGTTGAGTAATCTCAGTTATTTATCTAGCTTCTCTTAGCCAACTTTCTATTCTATTATGTTAAAAAAAAAATGAGGAAATTACTACTTCTCCAATGTTAAAAAAGGTATTTTTTTTTTTCCAATTTAAGGGAATTTGTTTGCTCAACAAAGACTGAAGTGCTTTATGCAAGGCACCGTGCCCATCTCCCGAGGAGCCTCTGAATGTTCCCAGAAGCACACGTCCAGGCCGGGCAAAGCATGGCTTCTGTTCTCACCTCTCAGTGAAATCAATCCCCTCAAGCTTTCTTTCAAAGGAGCCCAGATGTGTGGCTCATGGGCTATAAGTCGGAAATGAAAAAAGAGAAGTTTGGAGAATAAAGGCGCATTTTTTATGTGTTTATTTTTTGTTTTTTAAGGAAATGATAGATTTCCTCACCACATCCTCATGCATGGCCTGCCCGGGTACAGCTGCGTGGGTACCACGATGGAGCACAAACAAACGCGACCACTAAAGCCGTGTAGGGTGTTTCCCTTTCGTGTCTGAATTTGTTTAGACAGTTACACAATCAGAGAGCGCGGAATGAGAGAAAACAAAGCCCAGGAGAAAGGAATGCTTTGAATCTAGGTCCCTGGGCCTTGATACTTTTTCTTTGTTAAATCGACCCAAGGCCGCTCCATATGCTGATCATCTTTTGCCAGTGTCTGTGTCTGAACAGGTTTTCCCAGGCATATAGCTCAGAAAGAACCTTTCATCCTCCTTTTCCTGTTATGTGTATAATGTGGTGTAGCCCAAAGCCACTGTGGGTTCTAATTTGCATGTCTATTTCAAGAAGCCCGGAAACTATTTGCATAAAGACTCTTGCTTCCTGAGAGATCCCAGCAGAAGGATGTAGAGATAGAGTCTTTCATTTTTTCATTTAGTTCTAGATATCCACAGTGAGAGATCTGTGTGCCTAAACCCCAACATCTGTAGAATGTGCATGAAAAAAAATCTACCACCCTAAGCGAAGGAGAGCTACTACAGATGAGGACGTTGTAGCAGAAAGTGTTACAGACAACATAACAAAATTCTGTAGTTTTTTCCCAATCCCAGTTGTTTTTCATAGAGGTTTGTTGTAGGGCTATGGAAGTATGGAACAAAATTGCTGAAGGTTCAACGTCATTTTGTAAAAGAGGAAAATAGGTGTAGCGACAGAGAGGGGATATACTTCCTGGCTAGAGAACTGCAGGGTCAGTCGTTAACTTGGAAACATAGAACAAGATTGTCAAAGGTTCAACATCGTCTTGTAAAAGAGGGAAATAGATATAGTGACAGGAAGGGGACGTACTTCAATGGTTAGAAAGCTGCAGGGACAGTCGTTAGCTTTACAGATGAGCAGAAGAGAGGATAGCAGCAGCTCGAGAGTGGCACCTTCAGCAGTTCTGGAGAGAAGGGATGGCAGCAGCAGCAGTAGACCAGGCTAGTACCAGCCAAAGCAACAGAGAAGTACAATCCAGACTAGTCCTGGGGGGATTGGGGTAGACAGGGCAGGGCCCAGCAGAGGCAGCCATGGCCAGATTTCCTATAGAGTGAGATAAAGTGGTTAACGGCAACAGGGCAGAGAGAGACTTGGCAGGAACTGCAAAGATGGCAGCTGGAGCAGAATGATGTGCATCGAGTGAGAGGAAAAGCGCAAGGCCAGAGGATCAGCTGTGCAGGGTCCATGGTGATGGAGCACAGGAGTGGGCAGAAGTGCTGGCTGGGACCTACCCCCGTAAAGGAGACACTGGAAGCCATAGTCCGAAGAGATAAAGACACCAATGGCTAACAGAATTTCTTGAGCTTACAAAATCGCAGATGAAAAAAAAAAAAAAAACTGGCCACAATGCTAAAACTCCCTCCTCTTATGGGATAACAAAACAGGCTACAGTTGGTTGGAATCAATATGACCAACTAGAGCCCGTACAGAACCAGCCTGTGATGTCATAGTCTGAACTTCCACCACACATTTCATACTAACACCCCCTGAATTTGCACATGGGACCCATGAGGAGGCATGAAGAGATAACTGCTCATGCCAAAAACTTTCTAGGTTTCCCCTTTCCTTCCACCAATCACCCACTAATCCCAGAGTCCACCCTCTAAACCTCTTCTAATAAAACTACTCCCTTGAAGCCAGCAGAGGGAGACAGATCTGAGCTGGACTCCTGTCTCCTTGGGAACAATAAAAGCTTTGCTTTTCTCACAAACCTGGTGTCATAGTCTTGGCACATTGGGCAGTGAGCCCTTTGGTTCCATGACAAACATGATGGTCTAGGGACCCTACTTCTCTCCTGTTCAGTCTCAGGTGACCCAAGGACTAGACCGTGCATCCTCTTCCCTCTTACCTATATTCATATCCTCATGAGAGAAGGGAGGGTTATCAGCCTCTGAGGATGCAGATGTTGCACTCAACCCCAGGATCCCCAGGAGATCTGGCAAAGAAGATCATAGCTTTGGCTGTTCAGGGTGGCCCCGGACACAAGTTGTGTACCCTTAAGGAATACCCTTCTGTGCCCAGTATGGTGGTTCATGCCTGTAATCACAGCACTTTGGGAGGCCAGGGAGGGAAGACTGCTTGAGCCCAGGAGTTTTGAGACTAGCCTGGGCAACATACTGAGAACTTGTCTCTGCAAAAAAAACAATACAATTAGTTAGGTGTGGTGGTGTGCATTCCTAGCTACTAATCAGGCTAAGGCAAGAAGATTGCCTGAGCCCAGGAGTTTGGGGAAGCAGTGAGTTGTGATCATGCCTTTGCACTCTCGTTTGGGTGACAGAGCAAGGCTCTGTCTCAAAAGAAAGAAGGAAAGAAGGAAGGAAGGAAGGAAAGAAGGGAGGGAGGGAGGGAGACAGACACTCTTCCTTATAACAAGAAACAGCTTGCATTCTATAAAAGCAATGATGTGATTTCTTAAAGGCATTATGAGCCTAACTCCATGATATCAGATCATAGGATATTAGAGTTAAATTTTGTATCAACTAGTCCATCATTTCACAGATAAGTAAATTGAGTCCCAGAGAGTTCAGTGACTTTCCTAAGATTACAGAAGTCCTCAACCTTGCTAATCTGATATGCTTTCTTTTTCAACATACTGTTGGCTACATATGTCCTTTGTAAGTAAAGGAACAGAGCCATTATCGTGGAATGACTGACTTAGAGAACGCTCCATGGACATTTGCTTCGACCTATATCCCATGCTTTTCTCCATTTACGCCCAAATTGACATAGAGAAAGATCAGCCAGATACAGTGGCTGGGAGGGATAGAGAGAATCCTGTCACAGAGAAGGAACTCAATAAATACTTGGTAAAATATTTATTTTGGAGGTTAGAAGTAGACTTGGGAAATTTGGTTTTCTTTGATTCCATATTTCACTAGGGGGAGATAAAGATGTAAAACAGAGAGATAAAACATGCCATTAGCTTTATGGGCCTTGGGACTGCGGGGTTCCCACTTTTCCCGGGAGATGACGATGGAATGCATTCAGGCAGCTCCCACCATACAATTTTCCCATCTCTAGTGTCCTATTGGGAAGGTATCTCCACCTCCTTGTAGCCTCTCCATGCTGAATACATTTAAAACTCCCCTCTAACCTCCTTTCCCCCAAAGGAGCTCCTTCCTTAGACTCTCCAGGTGCTGTCCTTGATGCTAGTCTTTTATCTAGTCAGCCTTTTGTTTTTCATGTAAAAATGACTTATTTCGTTATTTACTGGACCTTTTCCACAAAATGCCTGGAATCAAATAAAAAATTACTGGATTCTCAAGTCAACCTTTCTGGACTCCCGCCTCTCCCGCTGTGCCGAGGACCCATGACCTGCTACCTGGGCGCTTTCTGCGGTCTGGTTGCTGTTCTTAGACTTGAATACTTCCCTCTGAAATCCTACAATTGGGCACACGGCATTTCCTATTGAAAATGTATAATGGCTTCTCATTATACAAGCTCTTTACTTCGGCTTTTAGAATCATGTGCCATCTCCTTTCCTATTTGCCTCCCCGCCTGCCAAACTCGTTATCCAATCATTCTGTCTTCAATCAGTCCCACCTTTCTACCTTTATGTCCTTATCCAGAATCCAACATTTAATCAAAGAGATAAAGCAGGCCAAGACCTGATGTCCATTACTTAATAAGCCCTCAGTAGACGTTAGCCTTCTTCAAAGTCCTCATCAACTCCTCTTCTTGGCTGGGCACAGTAGCTCGCACTTTGAGAGGCTGAGGTGGAAGGCTCACTCGAGCCCAGGAGTTTGAGACCAACCTGGGCAACACAGTGAGACCCCGTCCCTACGAAAAATCAAAAAATTATCTGAGCACCAGTGGCATGCACCTGTGGTCCCAGCAACTTGGGAGGCTGGGGTGGGAGGATCGCCTGAGCCTGGGAGGTTAAGGCAGCAATGAGCAGTGATTGCAGCACTGCCCTCCAGTCTGGGCAACAGAGCAAGGTTTTGTCTCAAAAACAAAACAAAACAAAATCCCCCCAAAAATAACTCCTTTCTGGGAAGCTTTCCCTGAGCAACCCAGCTCACCTCTGCTTGTCTTCACTGCCTGTTTGACATTTAGCTTAAGTTAGCTTGTGCTGTTATCTTTTAACCCTGAACTGTATTTTAACCCTCAAGCACAAGGTCTCACGGCTGTGTATTTCTACCTCTGTGTATGGTGTCCTATAGATAGTGAGAGCCTAACATCTTGCGTCAGTGATGATGCTGCAGCATTGCTACAATGTCACCCTTAGCTCCAAACATGCCTATATCACTGGCTCACCTTTGAAATCCCAGTAGCAAAATGCCAGAAATGCAAGAATTTGAGGTGGAAAAAGGGGTAAGAGGAGGAAGAGAATGGACCAGGCGTGGTTGCTCACGACTGTAATCCCAGCACTTTGGGAGGCAGAGGTGGGTGGATCACCTGAGGTCAGGAGTTCAAGACCAGCCTGACCAATAATGATGAAAACTCATCTCTACTAAAAATACAAAAAATAGCCAGGTGTGGTGGCGGGCACCTGTAATCCCAGCTACTCGGGAGGCTGAGACAGGAGAATTGCTAGAACCCGGGAGGCGGAGGTTGCAGTAAGCTGAGATTGCACCATTGCACTCCAGCCTGGGCAACAAGAGTGAAACTCCATTTCAAAAAAGGAAAAAGAGGGCCGGGCGCGGTGGCTCAGGCTTGTAATCCCAGCACTTTGGGAGGCCGAGGCGGGCGGATCACGAGGTCAGGAGATCGAGACCACGGTGAAACCCCGTCTCTACTAAAAATACAAAAAAAATTAGCTGGGTGTGGTGGCGGGCGCCTGTAGTCCCAGCTACTCGGAGAGGCTGAGGCAGGAGAATGGCGTGAACCCAGGAGGCAGAGCTTGCAGTGAGCCGAGATTGCGCCACTGCACTCCAGCCTGGGCGACAGAGCTAGACTCCATCTCAAAAAAAAAAAAAAAAAAGAAAAAAGAGGAGGAAGATAATGAATATTTACAGACTACCTTCTCTGTACCAGGTGACATTCTTTGTTCTCATATAAATGTCCTCTCCTATAAAGAAAAAAAATAAACAAAAAGAGGGAATTGATTCAGTCAGGGTAACAGATGTTAGTGTCATCACTTAGGACTAAGCCCATAAACTTCTGACTGCCACTGAAAAACAGCCAATGTCAAGTTGAGTTTAGACAGATCTTAACTCAGCCTGATGCTCATTAATGAGAACGATGGCAAAAGTGTTGGGAACTTGAGTTGGCCTCAGTAGGAAAATCCTTGTAAATTTAATGACAGCTCAGGAGAGATTTCTATCTGTCTTAATTATGCTTGCAAACTTCATAGGGCCCTCTCTGACTCTAGGCTAAAACATGAAGCACCTTGATACCTCTAATACATAAGCCTAAGGCAGTAGGTCAGGTTTTCCCCGCATGTGCACCACTTTCCAAAATATATTTGACAAAACTTGTCTAAATGTCTCATAGACATTACCCTTTGACTAAGAAAAGGGTTTTGGTTATCACTCCCATTTTACAGACAGGAAAACTGTGGAACAGATTCTGATGCAACAGTATGCCCTCGCCCTAGCAGATGAGTTTTTTGCTCATCCTGAAGTGAAAATAGTATTTCTTCATAGCAAATGACCACCCCTCTCATGTTGGTAGTTCTACCATTTTCAAGACAACTGTATTACCAGAAAAAAGGGCTCACTGCTGGATGCACTAGAAGCCAATACTATGACACTGGGTTTTCTGTTTGTTGGTTTTTTGTTCATTTTTTAGAGTCAGGGTCTTGCTCTGTTGCCCAGGCTGGAGTGCGGTGGCGCCATCATACTTCACTGCAGCCTCAGCCTCCAAGGCTCTAGCAATCCTGCCTCCCGAGTAGCTGAGACCACCTCTGCCTCGCAAGTATTTGAGACCACAGGCACATGCTATCACACCTGGCTAATAAATTTTTTGTAGAGCTGGAGTTTTCTTGTGTTGCCCGGTCTGGCCTCAAATTCCTGGCCTCCAGCAATCCTTCCACCTTGGTCCCCCAAAGTGCTGGGATTACCGGTATGAGCCCCGGTATCCGGTCAACACTGGATTTTTGAGAAAAGAAAAGCTTTATATAGCAAGTCTACTCACAAGGAGACAGGAGTCAAGCTCAAATCTGTCTATCTATGCTGGCTCCAAGGCAGTATTTTTTATTGGAAAACGTTCAGGGGGTGGATTTGGGGATAAGCAGGTGACTGATGGACAGACGCAGGAGGTCTGGAAAGTCCTTGGGCATGGGCAGTTATCTGTTCGTGATGCCTCCTGGGGCTGTTGTATGCAAATCTGGAGGAAGTTAGTGCGAAACATGGGTGGAAATTCAGGCTGTGAGGTCAGCAAGCTGGTTCTGCGCAGACCCCAGTCAGCCATATTGGTTCCAACCAACTTTAGCCAGTTCTTTTATCTCATAGGTGGAGAGAGTTTTAGTGTTGCAGTGAGAGGTTTCTTGTCTTATACGTTAACCTGCACACTCAAGAATTTTTGTTAGTTACTTGTTTCACTCTTGGGGGCATAGTCTCAGTTTCAGCTTTTCAGGAAGTTTTTGCTTTTCTCATGTGTTATCCTGTAAGCCCAAGAAGTTAACCATTGGCTTCTTTAACTCTTTGGGGCATGGTTTCAGTTGGGAATCCCAAATAGAAAGGGTCTTCTGCTTTGAGAGAATTTTATCTGAATGGACACACAATTCATAAAACAACAGTAGTTGAGAGAAAGCAGAGGCTAATGGGGTCAAAGGTGAACAGCCAGTGGAAGTGCCAGCTCCTGAGAGAAAGGCTATCAAGGGACAGCCGTAGTTTACAAGACCCAGGACCAATCCCAATAAAAGTCCTGTCTTATGACCCCTGGTCTCTCTGTCACTAATTGAGAAGTACAATCAACCGCTCCCCTCTGTTTATGCAGTGCATCCAGCATCATGTGACTACACAAGAGAACAAAAAGTAGTATCGGCTGTTGCTATGGAGACTTAAGAACCATGTGAATTGCTATGGCATCATAAAAGCAAAATTCCAATCATCAGTCTTTAACTATAGGGCTGTTGAAATCTATCTCATATTTTTAGAATGTGTGACATTTAACACATTGATGAATATTTCCAGCCTCAGAATATATTCCCTGCTTTCACATTTAGATAGGATTTTTCAGCTCAACTGGCTGTTTTTTTTTTTTTCTCCCTCTCCTGGCAAATGCTTCATCTCCTCATGAGTGATTACAACTCTTTCTATACTTTCCTAGATGTTTCTTCATTCTTGCTTCCTGTTTTTTCTTTATTCTATAATTAAAATTATTTTCTCACTCGCTGTCTCCACTTCCACCAGACCACTTTTTCACATCACCCGTTGACATTTCAACCAGGTTTTAACCTCAACTGGTCTTAACTGACTACACTTTAAGCTGGAGCTGCTAATAATCAACAATTCTAAGCCCCAGCCAAAGGTGCACAGCTACCTCCTTGATGGTTTTTCTCCCTGAAGTCACCATCCTCTTATCATCCAAGGGAATTCCAATTCACTGACTTTTCTAGGCTTTATATGAAATCATTCTTTTGGAAGGAGAATAACATATCTAATTCTCCACTTTTTCTTTGTGAGAATTGCTAACCGGGGTTTGTGTAGCTGTATACACAGCAACATTTTGAATATCAGTGTGTATCCACACACAGCTGTTTTGCTTATCTTATTTGAAAGATGTTAAAAGAGATTAACTTGTTTAAAATAACAGCTCTTATAACCTAATTAGCTTAGAGGCAAAAATGAGAAAGTGTAAATATCAGAAAATATACATTCATGTAACAAAACTCTGCTAAAAGAAACCTGTTACAGTAGTGCGCTATTGTGTGATAAATTCCTCCACATTCCTTTTATTCTTGCAGCATCAGCCTCTTCAAATCTTCGTGTGTATTAAGAACCTTCTTCTCTCTCCTTAAGAGAGCTTCAGGATCTCTTGGACTTATGTATTTTCGTCTCCTCCTTAAACCTCTCTAAAGAAGAGCCTTCTTGGTCCCTCCACAGTATTATACAATAAGCTCAAGTACATCAGTGAGCATGGTATTACCAAGGTGTGATTTTATTCTGTGAGTTT
Source organism: Symphalangus syndactylus (assembly GCF_028878055.3). Lineage (NCBI taxonomy): Eukaryota > Metazoa > Chordata > Mammalia > Primates > Hylobatidae > Symphalangus > Symphalangus syndactylus. Next base: position 18,275,257 of record NC_072432.2, on the reverse strand, counting down.
CCAGGAATGAACATCTCCCCTCTAGGTTACTGAATTCTAAAACGTAATGAATTCCTTCAAAGAGTTTTTAAGCATTTTTGCGTCAACTTTTTCTTCCAGGGGTCACCAAAGGATGATTTATTTGTTCACTGTTGCATTTATAATCACCCCAATAGGCTGCAGTTGTCACTGCTGTGTACATAGCAACGTGAACTAAATATATTTGCACAGACAGTAATGTCACAAAAAGAAATAAAGAGTAACAGCGTGTATTTGCTGACTCCAACATCAAGGACTGCACTATTATCCTCGTCAATATCTAGGTCAAGTTAAATGCTGTTTTCAGAAATTCTACCCTGGGCCATCCATGGCTAATTTTATTTTTTGTTTGAATGGAATTTCTGGTAATCATGATCTTGGGAAGAACACAGTCTTACTCCTGATAATTTCTAAACACATTAGACTGTCTGTAAACCAGTGAACAGTACTTTACCTTGCTTTTTCCCTGATAGGTTGCCTCTTAATTAATCAATCCATGAACTGAGAATAATGCACCAAGTGACGTGCCTCACGTCGGGAACTGTGCAATGGAAGCATGAGTGAGCTTTTGCTGATATTTTTACTTAACACTTTCGGGTCCAGAGAACTTGTCTTATTAATCAGAAACCAAACTTCCAGAAAATGGAAACGTTTTCATTGCTTTTTAATTCTTGGTGTTTTACCACGTACATACATACACCCACACCCACCCACACACACACACACACACACACACACACACACAGAGTGTGCAATGGAAACTTGTGGAGCGAATGAAAAAACAGAGGGATGAATAAGACCCCATCTGGTTTTTGAAGAACATACAATTTAGCTGGGCAAAGAGGAGACCAGAAACATTCATAAGCAATGAAAGATGGCCTGGAAACCATGCAGAAGGTTGCAGTAGGGACCAGCAGTGCTGGTCTACAAATTAAAAAAAAAAACTACAGCTAATATATAATATTATATAACAAATACATATGCCTAGAGATACTGCTTTGATGTTCTATGTCAACTCCAGGCTCCTCTCGCTAAGACACTGGCACACTTCTTAGTTTGATGAGGTTGATGGAAAAATGCATTTTTCCTTTCCTAGACTTTTCGGTCCCTAGAAGGTTCTGTGGTGAATACTGATCCATTCCAACCCATGTCCCCTGCTTCTCTGAATTTTTCCTGTACCAAAGTTGATACATACAAACTATGGAAATTCCCTTTCTTTTTTAATTCCATGAAGATCAGACTTTAAGACACAGAATTTCCATGCATTAAATTTACATAACTAGCTATATATGTTGGCAAAAGCACAAACCTGCAAATGAAGACCCCAGGGGGTTTCCTGTGATTTTAATTCTCATTTTTATACTTATCTTCATTTTGCAAATTCCCTGCAATCAGCTTCTGTAACCACAAAAGTAAAAGCAAATAACAAAGTCCTCTAGCGATGTGAGAACATTCACTTATTCCTTCCTTGACTCATCCGTCTCTGCGTTCCTTCATTCACTCGTCAGCCCTACTACTTCTCACAGCACTATGCTGGCATTGTGGGGAAAGGGTGTTAAAAAACACGGAGGAGGCCAGGCGCGGTGGCTCACGCCTGTAATCCCAGCACTTTGAGAGGCCCAGGCGGGCAGATCACGAGGTGAAGAGATCGAGACCATCCTGGCTAACATGATGAAACCCCGTCTCTACTAAAAAATACAACAAATTAGCTGGACGTGGTGGCGGGCGCCTGTAGTCCCAGCTACTCGGGAGGCTGAGGCAGGAGAATGGCGTGAACTCAGGAGGCGGAGCTTGCAGTGAGCCAAGATCGCACCACTGCACTCCAGCCTGGGCGGCAGAGCGAGACTCCGTCTCAACAACCACAGCAAAAAACCAAGGAGGATTCCTACTTCAGGAACTGTTCATTTCTGAGATGTCAAGAGGATAAAGTTTCTGAAATCTCTTATTTTATGGTTCTCTCTCTTTTATCTCCTTAAAGCACGTAAAATCTTCTTTTGGTTCTAAGAAATATTATTCTATTTATAGTATTATTAATCTATATTATCATATGATATCATATTATTCATCTATGTAAAATCTATTATTAATCTGTTCATAACATTATATTATTCTCTTCCAAATGCCCTTTGAAAAATAGCTTAGCTGATTTTTCAGATACCGTTAGCTTGAAATCATGAACTATATCCAGGTCTTAGAGAAGTGCCCCTATTTCATTTCAGATTGGTCAAAGTATTAAATCATCATCTCTGTTTCCTTACATTTTTCTTTCATTCCTTAAAAGTGAAATAGCAATTCTTATTCTTTCTTATTCTCAGGGCAGTCTCACATAAAACAATAAGAATTGGTAGTAGTAGTAGATGCTATTTCTTTCTCCCAAACATCAAAAATAATCCACCAGATTCCCTTGGCATTCCTTTTTATGTAGGCTAGATGTCCTAATTCTTATTTTTGCTTGAGTGGAAACAGGCTCAGTGTGTTTAAGGATATTACCTGTTATAATCCGGCAAGTTACAAATGGGGCAAGAACCAGAAACCGAAGCTCCAGAATGTTTTAGGAATTCGGTGGAATTTAAAAAGAAAAAAACCATACCTAGGAGGGAATCACATCTGCCTGAGATAGTAAATCTTTCTGACAAAAGTAAATTGTCTCCCCTGTGTTTTCTTTCATTAAAAAAAAAAAAAAAAAAAAAAAATCAGTTGCCATCATAAAATAGCAGAGGGAACTCGGGCTGCAGTTAGAGCCTGAAAACTTCCTGTACAAATTATTTCCCTAAGGTTCCCGTACTTATTCCATTCTCTCTTTGGATAACAAATAAACTTGCTCAGTTTTGAACATCAAGTCTGGCTCTTCGTGCAGTGAGCTCTCCAGGCATCCCCTGTTGCAGGGGGAGTCAAGCTGGGGCTAATCAGTTTCTTACATGATTGCCAGCAGGAAGGCGGTAATATGCATGACTGCAGAGACCAAAATGAAACCAGCTCCTTTTCTGAGGACAGAGCCCAGGATAAAATTAATAGTAGCAACTCCTTGGATCCAGTGCACTGTGGCATCCTGCGTGCAAACAGCTCAGGAAAGGTTATAGAGAAGGTGCCTATTGTATGTGCTGTCTCAGTTCTTCGCTTACACTGAACACATACAAACTACGAATCTAAGCCTGGTAGTTCCTTACCACTTCACGACACTCTGAAAAGTTTTGTTCAGTATATTTACAGAGCAGCTATTATGTCTCTGAATGAGCTTTTGAGAAAGATCAGTGGAGGCAGGACATGAACAAAGGCTTTTCCAGGTAAGGCAAGTCAATTAAAATGGACAGACCCTGCAAAAACAAATTCTGATTCCCATACTAAAACCCTTTCAGCTTGATCATAAACACACAGGTGTGCACATAAACATATATCCTCACATGCACACACATATATGCACACACACACACACACATCCTTGCACAAGCAGTCATGGAAATATGGCAGGAATCCCATTACTAGGAGGCTGAGGGCTGAGGCTGGGTAAGACCAGCTATTCGGCTCAACTCAACCTTGAGCTACTCAAACTTGACCCACCCTCCAAGGACTGATCCCAGAATCTCTGCCAGGCTGACCTTCACCCATGGACCTAGTAGACCAAGCTGCAAGAGTTCCAGATAGGCTGTAAAACATTAAAATGTTCCTATTATCAAACAGCCTTAGGGCACCTGAAGGGCATAAATGATTCAAATCAAAGGCTAATGTTCAATTTAAATGAAAACCTGAAGGCTTTGTTTTTACACAAGAAAAACAAATAATTTTTATATTTTTATAATTTTTAAGCAAAAATAATGCCCAAACCAAAACAATACTTTCTACATAATTCTTAGATATGGATAAACACTGACGTCTATGTGGTTGTATAAAAATCTATTACAACAGAGTCTAAAGTGTACTTTACATTGTTTGGTGTTGGATTAGAAATGCCATTCTTATGTAAATTGCTAGCCCATACAAATCATTCAATAAATGTTAACTATTATTGGGATTACCAGTGTTAACTGTGATTGCTTGAATCCAAATATAAAGCGCTAGGCAATTCATTGCCATCTTTATGTCCAGTCATAGTTGTCTAAATGGTTTGGGCTAAACTTCTTACCCTGGGGAGGAATGACAGAGAAGGGAGGTCAAGACCAGGCAGGGGAAGGCAGGCAACCCTGTCTAGGGTCCATGCAATGTCAATAGTCTGAGGTCAGTCTCCATGAATTGGAAACCAACGAATTGGGTGAATCCTAGAATTGCTATCACTGTTCTCAAAACCCCTGCCAGCCTGAAGACCCAGGAACACCCCGATGGGTATTTAAGCCAGCTCAGAAAGCTGCCACCAGGGGGCGCGACAACAAGGCTGGGACAAGCAGCTCAACCCAGAAACTCCCTGGTCTGGTACCTCAGTTGTTCAATTCATTAACCTCACAATAAGGGAATCCCACATTTTATACAATTTTATACAGGCAAATCGGGACCCCATTTATTGTGTTATGGCTAGGGGAACCACGTGATAACTTTTAAGGGCAAAAGGAAACACTGAATAACAATGTTGGCGTATAAGACATAAAACAAAATTGTTCAGGACAAGCAGGATATACGATCACTCTAGTTTTTTTTATTTTTTATATTTTACTTTTTGAGATGGAGTCTAGCTCGTGGTGCAATCTCAGCTCACTGCAGCCTCCTCCCGTGTTCAAGCAATTCTCCGGCCTCAGCCCCCCGAGTAGCTGGGATTACAGGCGTCCACCATCATGCCCAGCTAATTTTTGTATTTTTAGTAGAAATGGGGTTTCATCACATTGGCCAGGCTGGTCTCGAACTCCTGACTTCAACTGATCCGCCTACCTCTGCCTCCCAAAGTGCTGGGATTACAGGCGTGAGCCACCATGCCTGGCCAGGATCACTCTAGTTATGACAAATCCACTGTACTATTAAATTATTATTTTATTCAATTGTATTGCCTAGCAACTGTTCTATATGCAAGCATACATGTAAGCTTTGGTACTCAAAATGCAAACTTCGCACTAATGCCTAGACGTTTGTCCATAATTATTAAATCCTAGAAAGTGAGCACATCATGTATGTGATCCTTGAAAAACAAATCCCACAGCAATTTCCACGAGACAGAATATTCTACTTATTCATCACTGACCACGTGTCATACCAGCCCTAACTGCTTGCCTGGAGTTTCCGCTCTGGCTCTTTGGTGAGCTGGGAGTCCGCAGGACAGACCTGGCCAATGTGGTGCTTTCCAGTGCTCATCCTCCATCCAGCAAAGCACATCCTACTAGGAAACAAGCCCGCCGTTTCCTGGGCTGCCCAGACCTTCAAACTACTCTCCCAGAGCGTATGAGTTGCGATGGCGGCACGAGTCAAAGCAATTGATACCAGTGGGGAGTAGCTGCTCTGGCTCATAGATCATTTATGTGGGATTGTCAGATATAACTAAGGAACAGATCTCCTCAAGGACTGCGTTTCTTGTGTGAGCACGGAGTCTTGGATAGAGAGTGATGGGGATGTTCCCGTCCCAGTGACCTCTTTGGGACGTCAGGCTGGAGAGACCTGGGATGTTGAGGCAACTGCCGTGCAGTTGCTACCAGGCGGCAGCGCATGGTTCTTGGCCAGGCGGAATAGAAACAAGGTCTACTGAAGGGGCGTAGGCAATTTCATGGAGGAGGAAGCAAAGGCAGAGGAAACGTCCAGGGGGCCAGTAGGCTGCATCCCAGGGAAAGTGAGGGCTTTGAGGATCAAGCCAATTTCACAGGAGACTTGACTGATTCCCCTGATCTTTGAGTTTTGCAGTTTGTTTCCTCCCATTTCCTCCTCACTCTCTTTTCTGATTTTGCCCTCATTGTCCTCTTATCACAGATATGTTTTGTTGAATAAATCAGTATTTCAGTATTACTTTGGGATCTCATTGACATCACATGTACTGATAACCTTGCATTTGTCTCTTCCTGCATCCACGGTGCATTATCTTGTAGCTTTCCTACAAAACTCCAGCTCTGCATCTAGAGAGAACTGGAGGAGTTAAATTCCAACTCCGCATTTTATGAGCTGCAAGACCGCTCTAAGGCTCAGTTTTCTCATCTATAAAATCTGAAGATAACAATAGCATCTGCCTTCCAGAGCTATTGTGAGGTTTAAATGTGACACTACATTCAAAGTACTTAGTAGAGGTCTTGTCATTCATCTTTAAATGCTTAGTACATGACAATTATTATTTATGGTTACATATAAGCTCCTTCTTTCTATCTTATCTTTCCATGTTTTCTCTTAAAATTAATTATCCTTTCTTATCCCATCAATTTTTTCGTTTCTTATCCAAAAAGCAAAGTAATTAAATTTTACTGGTTTTATAGTGTTACTGGTTGGTTTTAAATTTTTTTATGTTGTTTCCATTTCATTTTAAAAACTTTTAATCTCATTTGCTTTCTAGCTATCATTTTAATGCTTATTTGTTACTTATTCTTTATCATTTTAGATTAATTCTACTACTTGATTATTAAGTGTCTTATTTTATTTTATTTATTTATTATTATGTTTTGTGACAGAGTCTCACTCTGTCACCCAGGCTGGAGTGCAGTGGTGTGATCTCGACTCACTGCAATCTCCACCTCCCCAGCTCAAGCAATTCTGTCTCAGCCTCCCAAGTAGCTGGGATTACAGGCACCTACCACGACGCCTGACTAATTTTTGTATTTTTAATAGAGACAGGGTTTTGCCATGTTGGCCAGGCTAGTCTCAAACTCCTGACCTCAGGCGATCCGCCTTCCTTGGCCTCCCAAAGTGCTGGAAGTACAGGTGTGCGCCACTGTGCCTATTATTTTAGACACTTATCTTTTATTCCTTTCAATTACTAAATTTAAATTTATCTCATCACGATATTTAGTTTTAATCTTAATTTTTCATTCTTTTTTATATTGATGTGAATAAAAGACATTAATTTTGACATAATATGTACTTTATTATTTCCTCTACCTTTAAGAAAGACATGAATAATTTTTAAAATTTTACAAAAATTTTAAAAATTATATTTTTCTTGACAAATAATTATATATTTATGGGGCACATGTGATATTTTGGTATATGTTTACCTTGTGGAATGATTACATCAAGCTTAACACATCCATCACCTTGCTTGCTTATTTATTTATTCATTTATTTATTTATTTATTTATTTATTTATTTTTTTTTTTGGAGACAGGGTCTTGCTCTGTTGCCCAGGCTGGGGTGCTGTGCAGTGGTGCAATCACAGCTCACTGCAGCCATGAGCTCCTGGGCTCAAGTGATCCTCCTGCCTCAGCTTCCCACAGTGTTGGGATTACATGCATGAGCCACTGTGCCAGGCCTTATATTTTTGTGTTGAAAATATTTAAAATCTACTCTGACACAACTTTTACTGCTTTTACTGATGGGGATGGACTCAGGGTTGGAGATTAGCACTGAAGGCTTAATATCATTTCTTTTTTTTTTTTTTTTTTTTTTTTTGAGACAGACTCTCACTCTGTCACCCATTCTGTCACCCAGGCTGTTACCCAGGCTGCAACCCAGAGGTTGCAGTGGTGCAATCTCAGCTCACTGCAACCTCTGCCTCCCAGGTTCAAGTGATTCTCCCACCTCTGTCTTCAGAGTAGCTGGGACTGCAGGCACCCCCACTTCACCCAGCTAATTTTTGTATTTTTAGTAGAGATGGCGTTTCACCATGTTGGCCAGGCTGGTCTCGAACTCCTGTCCTCAGGTGATATCATTTTGTAAAGGAAAGAGAGCTATAGACAGGGATGTGGAGGAGAGACACTAAGGGAGAGAAGTTCAATGGGGATTTATTTTGCGGGGAAGGGAATCATAAAACGCTGAGCACTGTGCGGGGTGAGCATCCTCCTCAGCCTCCTCTCTGGAACCTTACATACAATCTCTGTGGTTCACTGTTCCAGTGGCAAGCTATGGCTCTTCCTTTTCAAATCTGCCCTTCCAGATGCTTCTTTCTAGTGCGTGGACTGAGCTTACAGGGAAGCGTGGCTCCAGCGTCTCTTTTCGGTTCTCCGGTAAGGGGCACGGGAGGGAGACTGCAAGGCTGGAGGGCTCGTTTATTCCTGTTTACCTCCTGTTCAGTTCCCATGAAGCCATTCTGGCTGCCCCTACCTGTCAGGAGCGTTTCATTCCAGCAATGCCAGCTGCAGGAACAGCTGAATCCAGCTTGCAGTTTTTCCAATGCTGGCAGAGCCAGCTTCATCATACTTCCTTGGACACCAGCCCTAGGTGCCAGAGCCCTTTCCTCAGAGCTCAGTGTCCAGCCCCGCAGACCCCGCCTTTCAGCTCAGAGATAACAGCACCAGACAGCAGCCCCAACCCTACAGGGCTGAGTTGCAGCTCACGGGGCTCTTCCTCCAAGCTTCTCCGTTTTGATAATTCCAGTTCTCCTCTTGCTTGTCAGTCCTTGGAGTAGCTGCTTCCTGCAACAGCGGCCTCTTTGATTCCCTACTGCCCTTCTCTTTGCCTTTCAAGTTACCTAGTTAGCAATGATTTATATCAAATTCTCCCGGTTAGCATAACTGGCACGGTTCCATCTCCTAACTGGATCCTGACTGATATACTTAGGAATGCCTGAAAAGTGGATTCTCTTCTGGGGGCATTACAAAGAGAACTCCTAAGTATTGCTCCAGGAATAACTTAGGGGAAAATAATACAGGCTCCTGTCTCACAAAAACACAGCTGTGTCTGAGTTGTACTAATATTGCCTTCCCTCTCCCATTCCTTTAGTTTCTGCCTTATAATTTATTTTTCATAATGTCCGGCAAAAAAAGTGTGGTCTGAGAGGAGAGAACTCCCTCTCTAAACTGAGAAAGCTGTTGCTCTTGGCTTCAGCTATTGCCAAACCCATCCTTCAAAATGCCTCTCTGAGAAGCCAAGGAGACCTGTGGTTGATGATTCTCTGGAGCTGTGGTCCTCTCTGGACATGTAGCAAATGACTTTATTGCAGGGGGCTGCTTCCTGGCAGATCACACAAACCATTCCATAAACGAAGACCTTCATATCTTTAAAATTCACGTGGAGGCTGTGTGCGGTGGGTCATGCCTGTAATCCCAGCACTTTGGGAGGCTGAGGCGGGTGGATCACAAGGTCAGGAGTTTGAGACCAGCCTGGCCAACATGGTGAAACTCCATCTCTACTAAAAAACAAACAAACGAACAAATTAGCTGGGCGTGGTGGTATGTGCCTGTAATCCCAGCTACTTGGGAGGCCGAGGCAGGAGAATTGCTTGAACCCGGGAAAGGGAGGTTGCAGTGAGCCGAGATTGCGCCACTGTACTCCAACCTGGGCGACAGAGCAAGAATCCGTCTCAAAAAAAAAAAAAAAAATTCATGTGGAGAGCCATTGGATTCTGGCAAACCAAGTCAGTGGTGTGCTGCAAGACAGCGGCAGGCAGGAGTGCAGAGCCAGGCAGAAGCCTTCCTGTCTGTGCCCCAGCCTGACTTTGTGATGACACAGAAGGTGGTGATGTCCCCTCAGATGGGAAAAGACCCAGGAAAGCCTCTTTGGAGGGTCTGAATAGGAATAGTTGTCCTCATCTCAAACACCTGGTTAGTTTTTATTTATTTATTTATTTACTTACTTATTTATTTATTTTTGAGATGGAGTCTCGCTCTGTTGCCCAGGCTGGAGTGCAGTGGCACTATCTCAGCTCACTGCAACCTGTGCCTCCTGGGTTCAAGCGATTCTCCTGCCTCAACCCACGGGGATTACAGGTGAGCGGCACCACCCCTGGCTAATTTTTGTATTTTTATTAGAGATGGGGTTTCACCATATTGGCCAGGCTGGTCTCGAACTCCTGACCTCAAGTGATCCGCCTGCCTCGACCGCCCAAAGTGCTAGGATTACAGGCGTGAGCCACCGCGACTGGCCACACCTGGTTAGTTTTGACTTTAGGGTCACTACACATCACATAACTGGATGTTCTCTCTTTGCAGTGGCTGCTGAATATTTTATTTTTTTGAAACAAGATCTCTCTCTGTCACCCAGGCTGGATTTCAGTGGTGCAATCATGGCTCAATGTAGTCTTGACCTCCTAGGCTCAAGTGATCCTCCCACTTTAGCTTCCTCAATAGCTGGGACTACAAGGCAGGCACCACCAAGCCTGGCTAATTTTGTATTTTTCGTAGAGACAGGGTTTTTCCATGTTGCCTAGGGTGGTCTCCAGCTCCTGGGCTCAAATGGTCCGCCTGCCTTGGCCTCCCAAAGTGCTGAGATTACAGGCGTGAACCACCGTGCCTGGCCACAAGCTGAATATTTTAGACTCAAGTTTATGTCTGACGCGTCCAGGACCGTGTAGAAATCCGGTGGTATACTACACATTCACTGGCCTGCCTCCTCTACTGTCCGTTTGCCTGTTTCTTCACTTTTTTAATTTAGATTTTTATTGCAGCATATATAGATTTTTAAAATAATCAGTCTTCGAATGTTTGACGTGATCTAGAGGAAACTGACTACGACGTCATTTCCCCGTTTTCCATCTCAACATTTGGTAGAGATGGGCTCTCCTAGAGTGAGCCGAATTTACATCGCCGTTTTGCTGTGGTTAATATAGAATATTTTTGCAATATCGCACGCGTGACAGGGCACATCCAATAAACATTTGACTGAAGATAACACTAGATTCCAGAAAGTACCTAGACACTAGACAGCAGGCGGTGATGATGGTAGTTAATTAACAATAACAATGTCAAGTGTCTGGCTTTTGCCCTTCTCTAATAAACATAAAGAACAGATATTAACTCGGCTAAATTTGCCCTTACTTTCTTACAGTCTTCATTATTTAATTTTTGAATCACTAAGCGCTTCCCACGGGGGTCACCTTGTTTGTCATCTTGTCATTTGGCCGTGTCCCATCGTCATTAGAAATTCTTGCAGTTTCCCCTTTCTCCCATTTCTGCATTTATTGGGAGGAGAATTATGCTAATGGGAATGCTCTACCCTGACTTGCTATCTGATTAGAACTTCCCTCGACTTTTAAAATGCTCCTCCTCGAAAAGCATTCATTTGAGTTGTGCCTAAAGTTATTCCAGCTGTCCCGAGGTATTATCTCAGCCAATCATTCTTCCTCTGGGGCAAGATCTATTTGTCTATGGTAGTTTGACACACAGTTCCTAACAGATTGTCAGTAACAATAGCCCAGGAACATCTCTGAAGGGCTTTCGTTGAAATCACAGAAGTTCTTTAGTTCTTCACTTCATTAGTAGGCGTTAGAAAAGCTATTCAACTTTCTTATTTAATCGGGTGCCTGTTGCTTTGAAAAATTACTGAAAGGAAGAAAGGAGAGACTCACTTAGAGGTATCACTATAGGCTGGGTGTGGTGACTTATGCCTGTAATCCTGAGACTGAGAGGCCAAGGTGGGAGGATTGCTTGAGCCCAGGAGTTCAAGACCAGCCTGGGCAACATGGCAAAACCGTGTCTTTATACCAAAATACAAAAATTAGCCAGACATGGTGGTGCATGCCTATAATTCCAGCTACTCGGGAAGCTGAGGCAGGAGAATCACTGAGCCCAGGGAGGTTGAGGCTGCACCGAACTGTGATCAGCCATTGTATTCTAGCCCGAATGACAGTGAGACCCAGTCAAAAAAAAAATCACTATATCATCTATAACTAATTATTAATTAGGATAACTAGGTTTTACCTAAGAGTGAAAACTCATAGCAAACTAAATTGTCACACGTCAAGGTGAATTGCCATAGTCAGGGTTCATTCCTTTTCTCGCAACTACAAAATGAATAGATCCAGACCCACTTCAGCAAGGAATATGAAAGGTAAACAGCACGTGGGGCCCTTAGCTGCCTTTCGCAGGACCCTCTCTTTTTCTTCCTAAAATATCAATTCATTTATTTCTCTAGGTGGGCACATCATGGAAACTGTCATACTTAATCGGAGCCTGGAGAGAGAGATTCAAGCATCTCCCTCACATCTGCATAGCAGGAAGGAGGAGAGAGAAATCGAGAAGATTAAGCAGAGAGCTTTCATACCCAAGATAACCCAGCTGTGTGCAAAATCAAGCCTATTGAACTCGAAAGCACTGCACCACCAAAATAACTGCTTTAACCAGGAAGGAGAAGAACCGATGCCCCAACAGAGCCCGGAGAGCCACACAGACACAAGTTGCATTTCAAAGTGACTGCTGTTGTCTCCACCCCAAGTGTCTCTGCCTTAACCCTTCCTTACCAAAGTTCTGCCTGATGATCTTTTTTTTTTTTTTTTTTTTTTGCTTTACTTCTTTGAGACAGTGCAAACCAAAATCTTACCTAAAAACAAGATTTGGGCTTTTGACGTTAGCCACAGGAAAAAAAAAAAATTCTATTTTTTTGTACTCTCAGGCGACTAAGTTAAAAGTTAATTTGAATAAAACAACATTGAACAGTTAACTACTTAGTGGTATTAGCCACATTTCAACTACTCAATAGCCACATGTGGCTGGTGGCTACAGAATTGGCCAACACAGACGCAGAACATGTCCATCATCATAGAAAGTTCTGTAGGCCATGGGAGGATTACAGAACTCAGCTTCAAGTATGCACATTTATGTGTATTCCTAGGAGTTTTCTGATGCTGATACGATGCCTAACCAGCTTCCTTACTGATCTTCTGATATTACTGTGAATGTGGACTAAGAAACCAGGATTCCCTGGGGTGATTCAGGTTATGTAGAAATTACGGGTCGGGTACGGTGGCTTATGCCTGTAATCTCAGCACTTCGGGAGGCCAAGCTGGGTGGATCACTTGAGGCCAGGATTTTAAGACCAGCCTGATCAACATGGTGACACCCTGTCTCTACAAAAAATACAAAAATTAGCCGGGTGTGGTGGCAGGCGCCTGTAGTCTCAGCTACTCAGGAGGCTGAGGGGGGAGAATCACTTGAATCTGCGAGATGGAGGCTGCAGTGAGGTTAGAATGCACCACTGCACTCTAACCTGGGTGACAGAGTGAGACTCTGTTTCGGAAAAAAAAAAAAAAAAGAAAGAAATTATGTTTACTCTTGCAAGCCTCCAGGCCTCTGCTTGATTTGGGATGTAAAAGGAGACTTACTGGCCTACTCTTTAAAGTTGCCTCTCCAGCTCCCCTTCTCATCGTGGTATGAGCCTCATTTCTTGACACTCTTATTTCTTTCTAGGATTTATGGCGTATTCTGGAGGGAGCGGATTCAGACAGAAAAGCTGGCTCTCTGCTAGTTTTCCCATGGGCCAGCCCCCCTGTCAGTGACCAGTCTGCCTCTCTATCTGATGGACAGCGTGTCCTGCCACTGGTAATAGAAACCCAGCAATTGATTGGTCGTTAGGTTATTTTCAAAGCTCAATATTCAGAATAATCTAACAGACGCCACATAACCACCAGGACACACAAGGCTCTCATAACCCTCTCAACACAAGGCGCACTTTCCTTCTTTCCATCCCAGCAACAAACTGACAACCCAGTCAGCACTTAAGTTGGGGGAAAAATTAATTAAAAGAAGAATCTACCACCTATAGGTTAAAACAAAAAAACCGCTATTGCAGCTGTCTTCTCCATGCCAGAGGCCTGTGGTTCGAATTTTAATATCTTCATCTACTTTCTGTCCTGTGGTTCCTTTTATTCTTTGTTTCTTGTCACTATCTCTTATTTGTAGACACAAATGTTCCATATTAAAACCTAATCTTTAAAAAGAGAAACAAAGACTGGGCTCAGTGGCTCACGCCTATAATCCTAACACTTTGGGAGGCCAAGGCAGGAGGATCACTTGAGGTCAGGAGTTCATGACCAGCCTGGGCAACATGGCGAAACCCCATTTTTACTAAAAAATAAATACAAAAAAAATTAGCTGGGCATGGTGGCAAGCTGCTGTAATCCCAGCTACTTGGGAGACTGAGGCTCGAGAATCACTTGAACTTGGGAGTGAGAGGTTGCAGTGAGCTGAGATCGTGCCACTGTACTCCAGCAGCCTGGGTGACGGAGTGAGACTCTATCTCAAAAAAAAAAAAAAAAGAGAGACAGAGAAACAAAATACTTTTTTAATTGCATAAAATCCTAAAGGTGAGTTCCACAGGCTCATGCCCCACTGACTGGAATGCAAAATGGTACAATATCTCTGGAAGTAATTTTGTCCAGACCAATCAGTGACTTTAAAATAATTTGTAACCTTGGATCTAATACCTACTATTAGGGAACTGGCCTATGAAGACTTCTGCCCAAGGATGGTCACCACAGTAGTATTTATAATACTAACAAGCTGAAGAGAAGACCTGAAATGTTCCAAAGAGGGAAATGGTTAGATAAACAACAACATTCCAGAGTGTTCTGAACATTCCAGAGTGTTCTGGAATGTCATACAAACTTTCCAGGTCATGTTTTAGAAGAACAATTAATACTACAAAAGATGCTTATATTATTAAGTGTCTATATCAGTGGTCCCCAATCTTTTTGGCACCAGGGACCGGTTTCGTGGAAGACAATTGTTCCACAGATGGGGGTGGGATGATGGTTTCGGGATGATTCCAGCACATTACATTTATTGCACACTTAATTTCCATTATGATTACATTGTAAAATATAATGAAATAATTCTACAACTCACTATCATGTAGAATCAGTGGGAGAATCATGGACTGGAACCAGTCCATGGCCGGGGGCTGGGGACCCCCTGGTCTACAGTACAATATAACCCTGTACATAAAATGTGACTTTAATACAGGCCCCAGTCTTTTTGTCTGTAAAATGTATTAATTACATTGTCCTTCCCTTTTTAAGGTTTTCTGCAAGAGTTAAAGAAAATACACCTCATCAATTGTTTAGCAGAATGCTCACCACTAGTAGGACAGCTATAAATGTCAGCTATCATCCTATGTAACCACACACACACACACACACACACACACACACACACACACGGAGGGAGAGAGAAGGAAGATTAGGAAGCAACACACAATGTATTAGTAGGCAGTGGGGTTACTAGTGCTTTTTATATTCTTTTTTATTTCCCTCTTTATACTGTTTACATTTTCAGTGTTATACAGTAAGCATGTATTACTTCTGTAATCAGAAGAAGGCAGTATAAACCTCACCTTAATATAATAAAACAAAATTGTTGGCTGGGCACAGTAGCTCACACCTGTAATCCTAGCACTTTGGGAGGCTGAGGCCAGTGGATCGCTTGAACTTAGGAGTTCAAGACCAGGGCAACACAGTGAGACTTCATCTCTACAAAAAATGCAAAACTTAGCCAGGCATGGTGGTGTGCGCCTGTTCTCCCAGCTACTTGAGAGGCTGAGGTGAAGGATGGCCTGAGCCCAGTAGGTGGAGGTTGTAGTGAGCTATGATCACACCACTGGACTCCAGCCTGAGCAACAGAGCCAGACCCAGTCTCAAAAGAAACAAACGAAACCAAGCAGAAAACAAAGACCAAAGTTATTGCTTAAATCCTACATGCTGCCTTGAAGCTATCGTAGGCCAGAGTTCTGGATGCAACTGCTGAGGGATAAAGTGTGTTGTTCAGGGTGCCAATGGCTCTGGGCTCCCCCAGGACTCTGGGGAGGGCTGCCCCCTCTGTCACAGAAAATGTCATTAGCACACTCACCCACTCCCACCTTACTCATATGCTCTCATGTTATCTACTGCGTGGATGCTGCAGGGGTGACATCCTAGTTAGTCCCAAGAGCCAGACTGCCCAAAGCTCACTCTAGCAAGCCCTGCCTTGGGGAAGGAGGAGGGGACTCTGCGAACCTCCTACTGGGCTGAAGGAAGGCCACTCGCTCCCTCACCCCTCCAAACCTCAGCTCTCTGTGCTCCTGGTAGGCCACTCACCCCCCTGCCTACAGGCTTGCGATGTCAAGGCCGTGATGACATCTGGCCTCCCCTGAACCCAGAGCTTTCCCTTTACAAGGGAGGGGAGACTGAGCCCTGCAGCAGGGCTAAGAAAGGCACAGTTTGGGACTCTGGCCTCTTTTCATGCACCTGTATCTGTCCCATGCCTGGTTCCCATTCCCCGATCCTTGGAAGATCCATATTGATGAAACAGTAAAGGGTGATGGGCACTGAAAGGCCACTAAGTTGCTCCCTGAACTTTTTCCCCTCCCAAACTCTCCTGTGGTCTTCAGTATTTAACAGGAACCTCTTGACACTCTGGAGGGGTGAGCTTCTCATGGGAGGCCCGTGGTAGGGAGGCTGTGGGAAAGGTCAGGCACTGTGTACCTCCCGACCATCTGTGAATGGTTCCATTTCCAAGGCCACAGTAAATGCAGGGTTGAAGTATTCCTGGAATCCTTCCTTTCCTCTTCCTCACTTTCCCTGCCTTGTGGCCTCATCACTCCAATATCTCTGCTGCCATCTTCACATGGCCTCCTCCTCTGTGTGTCTCTCTGACACTTTTTTCACCTGACACTTGATAATTTTGTCAAGTTATTTGACAAAATAACTGGATTTCTGGGTGCCTCTACTCATGTCAGCATTTTAACACTCTTGTGGCAGATTGCATAGGCTTCCTCCAAAGATGTCCACCTGGGACTTGTGAAAGTGCTGTTATTTGAAGAAAGAAATCTATACATGTAATTAAATCCAGCACCTCAAGATGTGATCATCTTGGATTAGGGTGGGCCATAAATCCAATGATAAGAGTCTTCATAAGGAAAGTGGTGGGCATGGTGGCTCATGCCTGTAATCTCATCACTTTGGGAGGCCAAGTGGGGAGGATCATTTGAGCCTAGGAGTTTGAGACCCACCTGGGCAACATGGCAAGACCCCATCTCTCCAAAATATATAAAAAAAGAGGCCAGGCATGGTGGCTCACGCCTGTAATCCCAGCACTTTGAGGTCAGGAGATCGAGACCATCCTGGCTAACACAGTGAAACCCCCATCTCTACTAAAAATACAAAAAATTAGCCGGGTGTGGTGGCGGGCGCCTATAGTCCCAACTACTCGGGAGGCTGAGGCAGGAGAATGGCGTGAACCCGGGAGGCGGAGCTTGCAGTGAGCTGAGATCGTGCCACTGCACTCCAGCCTGGGTGACAGAGCCAGACTCCATCTCAAAAAAAAAAAAAAAAAAAAATAGCTGGACATGGTGGTGCATGCCTGCAGTCCCAGCTAATCCCAGGAGACTGAGGTGAGAGGACCACTTGAGCCCGGGAGGTTGCAGCTGCAGTGAGCTGTGATCATGCTGCTGCCCTCCAACCTGGGTGACAGAGTGAGACCCTCTCTCAAAAAAAAGGGTCAGGAGAGACACACAGAGGAGGAGGCCATGTGAAGATGGAAGCAGAGATTGGAGTGATGAAGCCACAAGGCAAGGAGAATGAAGAAGAGAGAAGGAAGGATTCTAGGAGGGGCCAACCCTGCACGCATCTCAATTTCATACTTCTGGACTTCAGAAAAGTGAGAGAAGAAATTTCTGTTGTTTGAAGCCACCAAGCTTGTGACACTTCATGCCAGCCTGCTATAGCCTGAATGATTATATCTCCCCAAAATTATTACGTTGAAATCCTAACTCCCAAAGTGATGGTATTAGGAGATAAGGCCTTTGGGAAGTGATGAGTCCTTTTGTAAAATGGGCCCAAGGGAGGTCTTTTGCCCATTTCACCATGTGAGGATGGAGTGACAAGGTACCATCTATGAGCCAGAAAGTGAGCCCCAGGCACCAAATCTGCTGGCACCTTGGTCTTGGACTTCCCAGCCCCAGAACTGGGAGACATTCCTGTTGTTTATAACGTACTTAATTTGTGGTGTTTTGTTACAGCAGTCCAAACAGACTAAGATGTGACAAACTAATATAACCCCTGAATTTCAGAGGTCCTGGCATAAGGTCCCTGAACACATAGCCTACAGTGCCCTGCCTTCTTATATCTGCTCACTCAACCACACAGCATGGACCTTCAGTATCATTTACTGAGTACCTAATATGTGCCAGCCAGGATTAGGTGCTAAAGACCACAGATGGATAAGTCAGGGTCCTGGCCCCTAAGGAGTCAGTCACGTGCATCTCCAATAGCCCCACTGTATCACGTGGGCCTTGACTGTGGATTTACGTTTTTGTTTGTTGTTTGTCTCTTTGTTTGTTTTTGAGACGGAGTCTCGCTCTGTCGCCCAGGCTGGAGTGTTGAGCCAAGCACAATCTTGGCTCACTGCAACCTCTGTCTCCTGGGTTCATGTGATTCTTCTGCCTCAGCCTACCTACCAAGTAGCTGGGACTACAGGTACACGCCACCACGCCCTGCTAACTTTTTGTATTTTTAGTAGAGATAGTGTTTCAGCATCTTGGCCAGGCTGGTCTCGAACTCCTGACCTTGTGATCTGCCTGCCTTGGCTTCCCAAAATGCTGGGATTACAGGTGTGAGCCACTGCACCCAGCCACATATTCGTTTTTTTAGGAAGTGTTATCATATGGGGGAAAGAAAATGAAATTTTTAGTTTAGAAGAACTAGGTTCCTATCCCCCCATCTCACTTCCCTGGTATAACAGTACTAGTCAAATAAATTAATGTATAATGTTTGAGAATATAAACAACATTATTAGCTAATTTTTTTGAGAGCTTACACTGTATTAGATCTATTCTAAGCATGCCAATCACTTAATCCTCTCAAAAACCCTGTGTGGCAGGTACTGTCATAAACCCCAAAGAACAGGTAGGAGAAAACTGAAGCTTGGAAAAGTGAGGCTGCTTGCTCAGCATTCCTGATTCAGTGAGAGGCAGATCCTGGGTTTGAAGTCACATGGGTCTGGTTTGAGGGCCTAAGCTTTGAAATACTATGTTCCACAATAGCCCCTTAAGGCACCCATCACTCTTGCATGGACCAGAAGACAGAGGTTCAGGTACTTCTACAGAGCTGCTATAGGAATCAAACCGTATCATGCGTGCTGTCTGTCAAGAGCCAGTTCCTATTTCTCTTAAATCCCATCCTCCTTTCTCCTGCCATGATAAGATCTTTAGGGTCAAAGATTGTATTCTACTTATCTTGGGTCCTCCTCCAGCTTAGCCTGCTATCCCCCATCAGAGCAAATAATAATTGTGTGTCTACCACAGGCCAGGCTGGATCGTGATGTATTTCAACATTCCAAAGTCCTCGAAGCATTTGAGGCTGGCAACTAACAGTTAAGTAAGAATCACAAGAATGATTCAAATTAGTGTGAAAACTGTCACGCATTATAGCACATTATAAACCCATTTCCTAATGGAAGTTGCAGAGGGGCTGCCATGAGAGAGATTTAAGTTTGAAGGGCTTAAAAGCCTGACTATCTCTCAGTGATGCCTCAGAGCTGGGGAAGGGGCTACCTGGTGTTTCTCTCTGTGATGGAGACCTGTGTGGTGTAATGAAGCAGTACTGAGCTCCGAGATGATGCCTGGGGTACAGACAGACATCCCCGGTGATGCTTCCAACAGTAAGTCTTTGCTGGGGCTGCAGAAAAACTGTCCCAGGATAGCTCCAAATTGCATTTCCTCTCCCAGGGAGAGGAGGTGAGCTGTGCCCTTCTACCCAGCACCACAGCCCTCACCTTCCCTATAGGATCCCCACTAACAAGGGGCTGCCTGCAATCACCACCGATATCCAGTGGCACTGAGGACTGCAGGAGCAGTCTGGGAGGAGATGCTTTGGGAGAATATGAATGACAAGAGGTGGTACATCACTAGCCTTTGCCTGCTTAGACCTTTTGTTTCTAGGGAGAGGTGGGGCAGCTCCCATTATCCTTTCAGCTTCATCTAAATGACCTCCAGCCCACCCCCACCTTGTCAGAGGACAAAGGGGTGGATCAGATGTTTGCTCTGAGCTCCTAGCATCCAGGGATCTCATTTCCCCCTTAATGGAAAAGCAGATCTACTCTCCCGATACTGAATAAAACTCCTTAGTCTCTGTGATGTCCGCTGCCAGCTCAGTTCTCCCGCTCTAGATGCTGGATACCAGGAAAAAAACAATATACATACAGTAGATCCTTAATGTGCATGAAGATGTCTTGAAACCAGAGTAGGAGACCAGAAGGATGACTGGTACTTGTTGTGGGCAATAAGTGAGTTGTTTTTAGGGAAGAGATTTCAAAATTTGGAAACTGTAACTGCCTTAATGCCTTTGGAATGAACTGCTTAACACCTGTGGTGGCTGAGCAGGAGATGCTGGGATGGTTTACTTATGAAGTATTTTTCACGATGGTCCAGGTATGTGTTTGCTGTATCTTTTTTCTCTGCCTTTAACCCTGCTGCCATGAAGAAGAAAGTGGAGTAGATTTCCTTCAAGGCTGTAAAGCCCTCAGAGGAGTCACTTACTGCAAACCACATGCTGGGTTCAGAAATCTGGTGTGCGTCAGATGCAGTGGCTCACACCTGTAATCCCAGCACTTTGGGAGGCTGAGGCAGGAGGATCTCTTGAGGCCAGGAGTTTGAAACCAGCTGTGGCAACATAGTAAGATCCCATCTTTACAAAAAATTTTAAAATTAGCCAGGTGTCACCACACCTGGTATGTGCTTGTAGTCCCAGCTACTTAGGAGGCTGAGGCAGGAGGATCACTTGAGCCTGGGAATTGGAGGCTGCAGTGAGCTATGATTGTGCCACCACACTCCAGTCTGAGTGACAGAGAAAGACTCTGTCTCTAAATAAATAAATAAGCAAATAAATAAATATAGGGTACATCAGAACCCTCATGGTTGAAATGATGTATATTTATTCCACATGTAGTATGGACCAGGTACTCCGGTAATTGCTCTAAAAGCATGATCTTGTTTAATTTTCTCAACAGCCATGTGAGGTAGGTGCTGCTATTATCTTTGAGCTCAGAGAGGGTAAGTAGCTTGTCTGAGGCCACACAGACAGTCATCAGTAAAGCTGGTATTCAAGCTCTGGTCCAGGTTTTGACACCATCAAAGATTCTCAAAGTGACCAGTCCTCATGGGACTAGATCATCCCTCAGGTTGCCCCGGGCTAGGATGGTCTGCACAAACAAAAGCACCCCACAGAATAGGAGAGCCAGAGGGAGGTAAAGCATGTCAGCATGCCAGCCCATCATGTTCTCTGTCTGTATAAATCCCATCCTCAATTGGAGAGTCTACCCACTAGGGGTGGTGACATAGTTTGGCTGTGTCCCCACCCAAATCTCATCTTGAATTGTAGCTCCCATAATCCCCAAGTGTTGCGGGAGGGACCTGATGGGAAGTCATTGAATCATAGGGGTTTGCCCCATAAAGTTCTCATGGTAGTGAATAAGTCTCCTGAGAGCTGATGGTTTTATAAGGGAAATCCCCTTTTGCTTGGGTTTCATTCTCTCTTATCTGCCCCCATGTAAGACGTGCCTTTCACCTTCTGCCATGCTGTTCTCATGACAGTAAATAAGTCTCACGAGATCTGATGTTTTATAAACGGCAGTTCTCCTGCACAAGCTCTCTTGCCTGCTGCCATGTAAGACGCGCCTTTGCTCTTCCTTCACCTTCTGCCATGACTGTGAGGCCTCCCCTGCCATGTGGAACTGTGAGTCTGTTAAACCTCTTTTTCTTTTTTAATGACCTAGTCTCAGGCTTTTCTTCACAGCAGTCTGGAAATGGACTCATACAGGTGGTCCTCAGAGTCCTTGGAAATGACACCTCCTAGAGACGTACAGAGCCCAGTCTGCAGAACTCTACCTGGAGGCCCTGAACGCAGATCTTCAAACTCCAACCTACATCCCGTGTCTGGGCAGTCATGCTACATGAAGTCCCAGGCTGGGAGTTGGTTGACATTGGATCTAGCTTTGACTGTGTCACATACAAGCTGAACTACCTTAGACAAGTAACTCAACCTCTCTGAACCTCAGTTTTCTCTCTGGAAAATAAAGGAGTGAGTTTAAAGTTCTGGCTAGCTCTAATGTCCTATAACCTGTCTCATTTGAACCCAAAATATTTATACCTTAGTACTTAATATACATTATCTTGTACAGCATTATTATTTCCATAGATCTCTTTCTATCATATTTTTCTAAAAATTGTGAGTTTTTCTTAGGTAAAAATGCTAGATCCTCAATTAATGCTTAACGAGTTTTGAATGTTTATAGTCCTATTTTCTATAGATAATCTTGTGTTTGATATATTTCCCATGTGCCTAGAAGTCTACCATCATGGCATCTCATGGGTAGAACAAAAATTGTAGCATTCTGTGAAATACAGAAAGGAAGGAAGCCAACTGTGATTTTTAAAAACCTGCTTTGTATTATGCCTACGTATAAACAAAGAACTATCTACGTAATAGCCTCCATACTAATGTACACTTTAACATCATAATCTATAGGCATGAATTGCACCAATGAATCTCCCAGGCATGGACCAAAAAGAAACATTGTTCCAGTTTTTTTGCAACTTATTACTGAGGCTGAATTAGAGCAAGCATGATGAATTGGGTCACTTAATGAGATTAAAGATAAAACATATACAGTTTTAAAACGCCAACAGTTGGACGATTGGCATGGCGTGAAAGTATCCAGTTAAGTTGGGAAAAGGCTTCTCATCAACTAGAGAAGCCACTGTCTACAAAAAGCCACTGTCTTAATGAAAAAGCCATGGAAAATAAATATATTCCAGTGGCTCCAAAGTTATTTTAAATTCCATGTGTACAGTTCAGCAAAAAACAAGCCAGGCCCTAAAATAATTAAAGCCATCAATATGTACCACTTGAGTTTGAAAGGAGCCAGTATTTCTCACTCATAAAAAATGAAATAACGTGTGCAGTTTGGTTCCTTTGCCATCTGCTACTTGAATTGCAAGGTAGTGTTAAAAAGTTAATTGAACACCCAAATATAATTATTGGGACTATAGAATGCCTAATCTTTGCCAAATCATTCAAGAATGACTTCCTTTTTTACTGTAATTTTAAACTTCATAAACTAAAATAACAAAAGTAATTTTATACTTTGCAGGCTCTCCCTCTCTTAGAGCAAAAGAACATGAAGGAAGCGGGGGGAAAGGCAAATTTAATAAAATTGTGTGTAATGACACAATTCCCCACAGAATACGGTGGCAAGGTGTTCAGCTGTTTCTCCCACTCGTTTTGAAAGCTTTTCTTAGAGGTTCTATTTGAGGATCTTGGGGGAAGCCTAGAGGGAATAGTGCCGGCATATGAGTGAAGGTCTACATTAACTAATCAGTCAGTAAACTCACCAAGTTTAACCCAAGAACGAGGAAAGCCTACCGTTAAATTAACTATTTTACACTTTTTAAGAACTTTGTCATGGGAGTCTCAGTTGCTACTGTCGTTACTTCGTAGCTGCCCCTGCATGTCAAAGGGGAAATAATCTTTACTATCCTGCTCATGTCCTTTGATTTTCTTCCTGGAAGGAATAAAAAAAAAAACACTTTGTTTTCCTCTTGAAAATCCTGTGAGCTGAGATTGCAATCTCCATGGGGGAAAGAAGTTCAACTACACGTTCTGTAGTGGCACCAAGGGCATGTTGTGCTGCTTTTGGACGGGAACTCTATGTCTGGGTGTTTGAAACCCCACCAGCTTTGTATAAACTGTGATTATTCCAAAATTCCCTCCCGGGGTCTGAGATTTACTGAATCAATGTGACTCACCCCATCCTCACCATTCCTAATTAAACTGACTTCCAACCTACTCAAACTCAGTTCCATTTTCTATCCTCTCTTTCTAAGCACCCCGACATTTTAGGGCTCCCTCTTGGTTTCTTTGTATTTTCAAGGTAAATTAACGGGAATCACATTTGCACTTCCAATAGGCACAGGAGCTGTATTTGCTCAAAAGTGGAAGAGAAGGCTGGGCGCAATGACTCATGCCTGTAATCCCAGTACTTTGGGAGGCTGAGGAGGGTGCATCACTTGAGCTCAGGAGTTCAAGACCAGCCTGACCAACATGGTGAAACCCCATCTCTAAAAATAAAGAAAATTTAAAAAATGTTCTAAAAAGTAGAAGAGATTTGATTTTGTCTGATTTTGTCTGAAATATCCTTGGTCACTGGAAGAGGCTATGTTTTCAAAAGAGGATGCAAATTGCCAGTCTTGTCCCAGCCACCCGTTCGCCAGCAAGTCCTTCTCCTTGATTTTCAGATTCCCAAGACAGGAACCAAATCGCTAAACTCTTTGTCTCAAGAACCTCTCTTTGTTTTTCTCCTTTTCCCTACTTCCCATGCTTCCTCTAGTTTTCTGACGTATATTCCTAAGTGACTATCACGTGCCTGAAACATGGCTGTGTAGGCAAGGAGGGTCTCCACCAGGATAACGATCCTTCATTTCTACCCTCTTCTTTTGCAGTCTATATTTAGATGTTTCCCAATTCCATAATGATTCAGTTTGTTTAAGTTAGTCCAAAATGCAGTTGAGGATTTTCCTAAATATTATACACACTGATCCTGAGGACAAGGGAACATGCTGGGAAGTCCTCCTGACAGCCGGTCACCAAACGGGGGGCATGGCCTCCATGGGACTGACTCAAGATCACCTTCACTTCTCTGTCACTATACTTGATTCAATTATCTTTTTAGTTTAAACATTTTACTATACAGAATGTTTCCAAATAAATATGCACATTGACCCAGAGAGAATTTTAAAAGATGTCAAATAAAATTGTCCCAAACATCGATCCCTAGGGAGCCCATGATTTCTACTTTGGACCACTGAAATGGTTTGGCCGTGTCCCCACCCAAATCTCATCTTGAATTGTAGCTCCCATAATTCCCACATGTTGTGGGAGGGGCCCAGTGGGAGATCATTGAATCATGGGGGCGATTTCCCCCATAATGTTTTCATGGTGGTGAATAAGTCGCAGGAGATGTGATGGTTTCATAAGGGGAAACCCCTTTCGTCTGGGTTCCACTCTTTCTTGTCTGCTGCCATGAAAGATGTGCCTTTCACCTTCCGCCCTGATTGTGAGGCTTCCCCAGCAATGTGGAACTGTGAGTCCACTAAACCTCTTTTTCTTTATAAATTACCCGGTCCTGGTTATGTCTTTATCAGCAGCATGAAAACAGACGAATTCAACCACCCACCAGGGTCATGAGGTGCTGGCCCAGTCAAAGGGCATCAGGGCTGAAATCCAGCTGGCTCTCTACAACCTAGGCCCTGGCTCCCAGACAGGTTTCTTTCCACCTATAGCGAAGACCACCTTTTGAAAATTCTCACACAGATGCTATGTAGGCTGGCAGGGTTTACACCAAGATAGTGATCATTTATTTTTACTCTCGCTCTCTTTTTTTTTTTTTTGCTTTGAGACAGAGTCTCACTCTGTCATCTAGGATGGAGTGCAGTGGCATGATCTCAGCTCACTGCCACCTTTGCCTCCGGGGTTCAAGTGATCCTCCTTCCTCAGCCTCCCAAGTAGCTGGGATTACAGGCGTGCACCACCACGCACGGCTAGTTTTTGTATTTTTAGTAGAGATGGGTTTCATCATGTTGGCCAGGCTGGTCTCGAACTCCTGACCTCAACCAATCCGTCCGCCTGGGCCTCCCAAAGTGCTGGGATTATAGGCATGAGCCATGGTGCCCAGCCTATTTCTACTCTGTTTTTTTGCAATCTATATCCAGACACTTCCCAATTCTATCACGATTCTGTTTGTTTAAACTGGTATGAAATGCAGTTGAAGATTTCCCTGAAGATTATACACAATGATCCCCTTCTTACCCATATGCCCATTCACACCAGCAGAGAATGTAACTGAGGAACTAGAATAACTTCTTCTCTCATCCAGTGGGCATAGTTGTTTAAATGTTCATTCTCTGTCACAGATTAGAACTCAAAACAGCTGAGGTATCATCCTTTGGATTAACCCACTAGCTTTCAGTCACAGTTACATGAAAATCATCATAATCTCTTACACTTGTATAAGATTTTACAGTTTATGAAGTTCTTTGTATTTATAATCTCATGTCATCTCACGTGATTCGCTTAAATTGCAGGAGGTCACAGGGCTGGATTAAGGTGTGTCTTAGTGGCTGGGCACGGTGTCTCACGCCTGTAATCCCAGCACTTTGGGAGGCCCAGGTGGGGGGACTGCCTGAGGTCAGGAGTTCCAGACCAGGTCCCTCCCACATATGGGAATTATGGGAGCTACAAGATGAGATTTGGGTGGGGACACAGAGATAACCATATCATTCTGCCCCTGGCCCCTCCCAAATGAGCCTGGCCAACATGGTGAAATTCTATCTCTACTAAAAATACAAAAATTAGCCAGGTGTGGTGGTGGGCACCTGTAATCCCAGCTATTTGGGAGGCTGAGGCAGGAGGATGACTTGAACCCGGGAGGCAGAGGTTGCAGTGAGCTGAGATTGCACCACTGCACTCCAGCCTGGGCAACAAGAGTGAGACTTCATCTCAAAAAAAAAAAAAAAAAAAGATGTGTTTTAGCTATACACTTGGTAATCATAGTAAGAAGGGGATAAGAGGAGGAGCTAGGAACATAGGAAGTAAGAGGAAGGCAAGGGAGAGGGATACCTGTGAGAAAGCCAGATACACAAGGCTCAATTAGTTTGACAAAGAGAGGTGGAAACACAACAACAAAGACATCTCAAAAGCCAGTGCTTCCAGTTTGTTTTGCACTGTCCGAGCACTAGGGTGGGTTCCCTTTGTGAACACAGACATCTTGAGTCTCAGGATCCCTATCTTAAGGGGCAACCATTCTTCTCTGTTGGAGGACACCCATTCTGTCCCCTCTGCCCGATGCTTTTAATAAGGACCTAGGTATCCTGGAACCTATGTCAGGACTGACATGTGAAATTAGGTCATCCACAACCTCCCACAAATATTCACTGAGCACCTACTTTGTGCCAGCACATTCTGATGCCATCAGAAATTTGCAAAGTAATATAACTCTTCCTATTCATAAATGAGGGGCCCGTGCTTGGAGATGGCCAGGCAGCTCTCTGAGGTCATGGTACAA
This sequence comes from Symphalangus syndactylus, assembly GCF_028878055.3. Classification (NCBI taxonomy): domain Eukaryota; kingdom Metazoa; phylum Chordata; class Mammalia; order Primates; family Hylobatidae; genus Symphalangus; species Symphalangus syndactylus. The sequence goes on along the minus strand of NC_072432.2, from coordinate 18,248,387 downwards.
GGTGGAAGCTGACCTCAAATTCTATCATGTCTGATGCTGCAAACCTTTGCTTTTTCTACTAAGCCACAGTGCTTGGTGTGATCCTAACTGTTCCCAAGAATTGTTTCGTTTTTCAAGACATGAGAGTACACAGAGACAGCTGAGCCCCATGGAACACCTTCAGAGAAGGGACTGGGGAACTTCAGAAGTGCCCAGGGCAAGCTGGGAGGCTGCCTGTGTGCATCCTCAGTCCAGACTCATTTAGGGAACACAGTCTGCCGGCGGGGAGGAGAAATGACGTTTTTGGTCAAGACTTGAATTTTTTCAGATGTTTAATCACAAGCGATGCTAGTCCTGCCTGAAACCTGAACTACTTGCTATTGAGAGTGCATTTCCCCCTAATTCAAGATAAGAGAGAAGGGTGGAGATTCCTAGAATGTATGTTTCCCTATCTATTGCAAATGGCGTCTAGAGCCTATCTGTGAAGTGATAAAGCAGTTTTCATGCCGGGGTGTCTACTGTCCATGACAATCATGTGGTCCTGACAATCCCGGGTCTAGGTTGTCCTCTGCTGTCATCCCAGAACTTACGTTCTAGTGATTAGCATCCATTTGCCCTTGCCCTTCCAAATGACAAAACTGTTCAGCACCGATGAACTGCAACATATCGTCGTACTCAAAGGGGCTTCCAAACACCAAGCCAGTGGTCAGTGGGAGTCACCTCCACCAAGTCAAGCCTCAAAGTGCCTTGTTTATATGGCCCCACTTCGGGAAACAACTCTGGCTTTATTTGGTGGCAATATTACTAATTTGTCTTGCTCATTCAAAGATAAAATCGGCCGTCAACATAAACTCCTTTAAGCACTTTGTGGGCAGAGCAGGTGAGTTTGACTTTTGGGGAGGTGATGTTTACCATTAGTCAATCCCCTTCATGCCCCAAAGGGGGTGCCAGGATGACCCCATCTCTATCCTCCGCCTTGAGGCCAATAATTGAATTTTTTGTATGTGGGTTCTCCTACATGAAATTCTTCACATTGCCGTACTGCCTGAAATCCCATCGATTAGAGGAAATTCACTTATCTTAAAAGCTTTCTGATTCTGCAGTAAGTGACTCTGAAATTTGCTGACCTCCGTGCAGCAGTGGGAGTGTCAGAGACCAGAGTCATTCAATAGAGGACCAGCAGAGGAGGGGTGCCTGCGTGGAGGCTTGGCAGCCCTGGCATACAAGAGGCAACCAGAGGAGTTGGCTGAGGTGTGTGTGTGTGTGTTTGTGTGTGTGTTTGTGTGTGTGTTTGTGTGTGTGTGTGTGTGTTTGTGTGTGTGTTTGTGTGTGTTTGTGTTTGTGTGTGTGTTTGTGTGTGTTTATGTGTTTGTGTGTGTTTGTGTGTGTGTGTGTTTGTGTGTGTGTGTGTTTGTGTGTGTTTGTGTGTGTGTGTGTGTGTGTGTGTGTGTGTGTGTACTCGGGGCTCCCAGAGCTCAGAGGTAGGTGGTATTAGGGAGCAGGAACTCGACTGTATTGATTGGAGTGAAGAGCAGAACCCTACCATATTGGCTGGATTGAGGAGCAGGAACCTGACTATTTAGGCTGGATTGAGGGGCAGGAACCCCACCATAATAGTCTGGATTGAGGAGCAGGAACCCTGCCGTATTGGCTGGATTGAGGAGCAGGAACCCTACCGTAATAGTCTGGATTGAGGAGCAGGAACCCTGCCGTAATAGTCTGGATTGAGGAGCAGAAACCCTACCGTAATAGTCTGGATTGAGGAGCAGAAACCCTACCGTAATAGTCTGGATTGAGGAGCAAGAACCCTGCCGTAATAGTCTGGATTGAGGAGCTCCGGAACCCTGCCGTATTGGCTGGATTGAGGAGCAGAGAGATTGAGGAAAGACTTCCTGAATAAACACGGAGAACATGCAGCAAATGGTGGCAAGACTTGGGCACAGGAGAATCAAGGTGCAAACTCAGGTTCCTCCTTGATAGGGCAGAGCAGAAGCAAGATGATCTGATGCTGCAGGGGGCTGCCCTACTGCCCTGAGGCCCCTTAACTTTTCTTACCTGGATCAGCACAATTGTCAGAGCTTAGCTCGAGGCTTGCTGTCCATAGGTCAGGGAGGGTACCTCTCTACCATCTGTGGAGGGTAGAGAGGCTTTGGGGAAGGGAGCCAAGGGGAGAGCTTTGGTGGAGATGGAGCCTAATTTCATAGCCTGGAGAATCAAGAAAAAAGGACCAGGCGCGGTGGCTCACGCTTGTAATCCCAGCACTTTGGGAGGCCGAGGCGGGCGGATCTTGAGGTCAGGAGATCGAGACCACGGTGAAACCCCGTCTCTACTAAAAATACAAAAAATTAGCCGGGCGTGGCGGCGGGCACCTGTAGTCCCAGCTACTCGCAGAGGCTGAGGCAGGAGAATGGCATGAACCCGGGAGGCGGAGCTTTCAGTGAGCCGAGATTGCGCTACTGCACTCCAGCCTGGGCGACAGAGCGAGACTCCGTCTCCAAAAAAAAAAGGAGAAAAGAAGCTCAGGAGTTATACCAAATACAGGCTCTCTTATCCTAGTGTGTTAGGGCCAACCCTGAATGGCGTGATCTGGAGAGGAATCACAACATTTTGTCTCTTTCAAAACCAAATTGGTTTGCTCTAGCCCTAACATCATTACTTTTAACCTTAGGGAGAAGTCTGACTATATCTGTATTTTTTCATCTCTTGTTCTGTTGCCTAGGCTGGAGTGCAGTGGTGTGATCATGGCTAACTCCAGTCTCCAACTCCTGGGCTCAAGTGATCCTCCCGTCTCCGCCTCCCAAGTAGCTGGAACTACAGGTACACAGTACCATGCTAGGTAATTTTTTTTTTTTTAGAGATGGAGTCTCACTATGTTGCCCAGGCTGATCTCCAACTCCTGGACTTAAGCAGTCCTCCTGCCTCTCCCTACCAAAGTGCTGGGGTTACAGATGTGAGCCACAATGCGCGGCCAGTGATTTTGTTTCTGAACCTGTCTGTGTTATTGGAGGGTCTGTGGTTGAATACTGGGTAGTGAGGCCCCAGTTTGTTTTTCTAGATAACAGGCTTAAAAATGATTGCTGCTTCTCAGGAAGGTAGGTAATTACTTCTTGTAGGTTTTGCGGTCCCTGCCTTTTTAAAGGGAGAAAATGACTGTTCATTTGCCCACTACCACGTACACGCCATATGTGTCCAATGTCTCAATTTTAGTTCATCAGCGAAGTATGAAATTATTTTAAAATGGCATATCTTTCGATATTCAAATGAGACTCAATCTGGCATGGAAAATTACATGATGTTAATTATTCTTTGTGCATATAAATCAGCTGTGAAATCACTTGAAACTCCTGTATGTTTGGATTCTTTGTCGACAGGGCCGAATAATTATCAACAAACCTCAGTGAGCCTCACTTAGCGAAAGGTCTCATTATTCAATGTGAGTGCAGCTTTGAACATGGAAGTAGAGGTGCTCTCTAGCGTGTGAAATGCATAGCCAAGCTTGGCCCCTGCTGAGCGTACCTGGAAAAGGTAAGTGATGTCTATCCAGTTGCCCAATCATCAGAATCATCTTTGGAGAGCAGAAGATGTGAGAAACTTGACTTGATTAGAGTGAGAGAGAGAGAGAAATAGAGAAACCAGGCCATCTGTAACAGCAGATATTCTAAATCAAGAGTAGGAATAGATACTTAGAAATTAGAAGCTACTTCTTATAATGATATTCAAAGTGTGATTCCCATCACATATGACCCTGTCCCACTCAAATGGTGCTTCTCTCCATCCCTCTCCCTCCCCACTGCAGAATCAGGCCATGGCATTGAGTAGAAGAGGTCTGGAGTGAAATCTCCTTGAAAAAATAAACATTGTTTATTGTTGATTTCAAGTGGCACTGTGGCTTTGGTGATTGCAACAGGCTCTGTAGGCCAGGTGCGGTGCCTCATGCCTGTAATCCCAGCGCTTTAGGAGGTTCACCTGAAGGCAGGCAGATCACCTGAGCTCAGGAGTTCGAGACCAGCCCAGCCAACATGGTGAAACCTTGTCTCTACTAAAAATACAAAAATTAGCCTGGCATAGTGGCTCATGCCTATAATCCCAGCTACTCTGGAGACTGAGGCATGAAAATTACTTGAACCTGGGAGTCAGAGGTTGCAGTGCGCTGAGATTGCACCACTGCACTCCAGCCTGGGCAACAGAGTGAGATTCTGTCTCAACAACAACAGCAACAACAAAACACCTGTGACAGCCACTGGCCTAGTGATTCTCGCCTCCCCTGAGACACAGACTTCTAGGGTCCACATCTCTGGATGGAGCAGGCACAGCTGCTAGGCAAAGTCATCATGGTGCCCTCTCCCCAGAACCACCTTTTCTCCATTGGGACCAGGAATGCCTGTTCCCTCACTGTGTGAGCAAGGAGAAAAGTCTTCCTTTCTTCCCCCATATCTAGAGTGGAGGTCAAATCCAGGCTTATCTCTTGGAAGAGCTGCTTTCTGGAAGGCAACAGACTACACTGCCGTTGGCTCCCCTGCATTTTCTTTGGAGTTCTTGGCTCAAAAAGAGCCAAACAGGGGCTGGGTATGGTGGCTCATACCTGTAATCCCAGCACTTTTGGAGGTCAAGGCAGGAGGATCACTTAAGCCAAGAGTTCGAGACCAGCCTGGACAACATAGGAAAACCCTGTCTCTACAAAACATCAAAAAATTAGCCAGGCATATGGCGGCACACAGCTGCAGTCCCAGCTGCTCGGGAGGCCGAGGTGAGAGGATCACTTCTGGCTGGGAGATTGAGGCTGCAGTGAGCTATGATTGTACTACTGCACTCCAGCCTGAGTGACAGAGCAAGACCATGTCTCAAAATGAAAAAAAAAAAAAAAAAAAAGAGAGAGAGAGAAAAAGAGAGAATAGAGCCAAATGCAACATACGGCTAGAGGAGGAAATTCTAGCAACCCCACACCTCCCTGTTGTTGGACTCCCCTCTGCAACCCATGGGCACCTGTGGGATAGATACTCCATTTCTCTACCCTAATTAACTCTTTCCTGCTAAGCAACAAACTGGAAATATTTTAGGGGGCCCTTCTCTAAAATGGATAGTCTGCATCAGGGAGCTTTAGCTTTGCCCTGCATCCCCTCAAATCACTTCCCTTGAAAAGGGACATACATTGTCCATTGCTCTGCTCAGGGGAGAAGTCCTGTGGCTCTCACAAACAGGACGGGGCTGCTTTGCCCCATCTGATGGAAAGAACTAGCTCCTCTTTCAAATCCATGCCTCTTCTCTGCCAAAAGAAAAAAAAAGTGTGCAGAAAGCCAGCTCCATAAAAATAGCCCAGTTTCTGAGGAATGTCTCAAAGAATCAAGGTCCTTGTTTCTAAAAGTGTTGCAGACACCTGCAGATCTGCCTCTGTGCTCCAAGATGTCTCTGCTTTCTCTGCCATCCTTGTTCTTCTGCAGCACTTTGTAGCTTTCCCAGAACACTTGCCAAAGTGACCTGCATATGTGTCCACCTCCCCATCAAAGGAAGGCCCTGTGAGAGCATAGCTGTAGTTTAGTTCACTTTGTCTTTCTTCCCTCATTTCCACTCCTACACAGACTGGGGAGAAAGATTTTGGTCCCAGCCAATTAAAAGGCCAGTTAATCTATTTACCAGGGAAGCATTTTGGACAGTCAAAATTGTTTGCACCTTGATTAAATTTTGAATTTTTTTTTTTCTGTGAAGAGTTTCAAAGTATTAGCATCTGGCAAGTCAGCCTACGTTGATAAAATTTCAACTCTTCAGGGCCCCACCTAGATTCCAGTCCCAAAGCAGCAAAAGATAAGAGAAGGACGCTTAAAAGAGTCTCTCATTTATCTCCTCGGAGCATATGAATTTTGGTGACAGACTGTGTTAAGAGGAGAGAATTGACTAATTTCATTTCACTGGCCTGAAGCTATGGGGAGAGAGGCCTCAAGTTTTGTCAACTTTTTTTGTAAGTCTAACTTGCAACTGATGTAGAGCAGGTCCACAGGAAGCCGTTATTCACCTACTTAATAAGGTAGAAAGAAAATATCCAGGAGGGCTCAAAGAAATACAATGGCAAATCTTCAGTAAATGTGCTCTGCCCCCTCTCATCATGATGTACATCATCTGAACTCTAAAAATCCCTACAAGTGCAAGTGTCCGCCATAGTAACAGAGTCACCTGACTGCAAATAAGCTTGACATTCTTGTTAGAATTAGCAGGAGCAGTGAAAGAATAAATATACACCAGATGGCAGTAAGTTAATAATATTTTACAAATTAACATAAAACATTGCTGAAAAACATTTAGCCTAAAATCGTCACTACTAAAATCATCGTTTTGAACATATTAAATTTATAAAATGTAAATGAGAAGTACAGTGAAACCTCATCCCCAACCCTCAATCCCAACCTCGTGGCCAAGAATGTGTAAATGAAGGAAGAAAAGCTTTCAAATTAACACCTAATGGATTAAAGCAGAGAGATACCAAATTGTTTCAAAGAAGGCAAGAGGTCCTAGGGTAGGAAGAAAAGTCTTCAATCTGATCGAAGAGATTAATATTCTCAACGGAAACTGTGTCTTCATTTGCATGAAGTGGGTCATTTATGGAAACATAGTGAAAATATAAAAGGAAATTCTTTTAGATGAGATTTGGCCCGGCTTCCATGCACTGTCCAGGGCAGAGGGCAGCCAGCTGACAGCTGATGGGACAGAGGGATGTACAGTCCGCTTGGCGATCCCCTCCCGATCGTGAGGAACACGACATCAGGCTATTGCAGCCTGATCTCATTACAAATTCACACCATTAACTCTCTTGTTCTGATTGCATTTGCACCAAACAACCTTCTGATGATTTGCTTCCCTCTGTAGCTCTTCTGTAAGTGATAGAAGAAGCTGGTTAGACAGACATGCGTATCTGTTCTACCTGCCAGTTCGATTTCTCCTGATACATGAATAAACTGGTGTTTGGGTTCTAGATATTGTTGCTCAGAAGTTTTGTATGAGTCAGAATCTCCCAGTGTGTTCTAGGGCCATCTCAAAGGGGTCATTTCTTGGCCAAAGCTGGCCTCTGGGTGGCCGGATATTCTACTGATAAAGGGCTGGTCTTGCCAGTTCCTACAAGTAACTATTCTAAAGTAATGTGTAACACAGCCTTTTTCATCTATTTGAGATGTGAAGAAAGTGCCCAACATCAAAGTTACAGTAGTGTTCTCTCTCAGGTCACCTCCCTGCATGTTTTTTAAAATTTTAATAAGTTTTACTTTAAGTTCTTGATACATGTGCAGGTTTATTACATAGGTATAATATGCCATGGTGGTTTGCTGTACCTGTCAACTCATCATCTAGGTTTTAAGCCCTGCATGGTTCCCCTGGGTGTGAGTTATGTGCAGAGGACTCCCCAGTCAGTAACTCCATGCCCAGCTCTGTCTCCCAAGCCTGGACCATTCAATGGCTCACTGCACCTCTCTCCTTGGAGATCACGCAGACACCCAAAGTTGACATGTTAAAAATTATGTTATCGTCGTATACATCAGTGTGTTTCAGCTATTTTGTGCCTGTTCCAGAGACCAGGTGGCTTAAACTATAGAAATGTACAGTCTCACAGTTCCGGAAGCAAGAAATGCAAAAGCAAGGTTTTGGCAGGGTTGGTTCCTTCCGGGCGCCATACTGGAAGGATCCCTTATAGGCCTCTCTCCTGGGCTGGTAGATGGCCGTCTTCTCCCTGTGTCTTTACATCTTCCCGCTGTCCATGTCTGTGTCCAAATTTCCCCGTGTTCTAAGGACATGACAGGTTAGGACTCCAACATATAAACGTGAGGAGAACACATTTCAACCCAACGCACCATCCTTCGTTCGTCACCACATCAAATCCACGGACCTGCCTGCAAGGTTCCACCTCACGAGGGTCTCTCAGTCACTATCACTGCCCTCTGCTGGCGTTCATCGTTCCTTCTTGCTTGTCTCCTGGTCCGCTTTACTGCCCTCCTGCTCCCCACTGCCCCCCAAGACCCCAATAGACTCTTCACACCTAGACTGAAAGGTCTTTCTTTAAAACACCTGCCATTGCCTTTAAAGTACTTCAGTGGAACCAAACGACCCTCCTATAAAGTCAAAATTCCTTGTCACAGTTCTTCAGGCCTGCCACGATCTAGTGCCCACACCCAGCCTCATGGCTGACCACTCCCCACCAGGGCTGCACATGCCCGCAAGACGGATCTACTTCCAATTCCCTGAAGGCGCCAAGCTTTCCTCTTGCACCCAGGCGCTGGGGCAGGCTCTTCCCTCAGCCTGGAGCACTCTGGTTCATCTCTTTAATCGTCTTCTTCTTTCTTCTTTCCTCCTTCCTCCTCCTCCTCCTTCTCTTCTTCTTTCTTTTTTTTTTGAGGCAGAGTGTCACTCTGTCGCCCAGGCTGGAGTGCAGTGGCACAATCTCGGCTCACTGAAATCCTCACCTCCTGGGTTCAAGCGATTCTCCTGCCTCACCATCCCGAGTAGCTGAGATTACAGACATGTACCACTAAACCTGGCTAATTTTTGTATTTTTAGTAGAGATAAGGTTTCGCCATGTTGGCCAGGCTGGTCTTGAACTCCTGACCTCAAGTGATCCGCCCGCCTCAGCCTCCCAAAGTGCTGGGATTACAGGCGTGAGCCAGGGTGCCCTGGCCTCTCTTTAGTCTTCTAGCCTCCCCATTCCTATGCTCTCAGCTTGGGCGTCATTTACACCAAGCCTGCATGAGGTGTCCTCTTTTTGTTTTCTCATAATCTCCTTTCTTTTACCCATAAAATACTGAAATACCCAATTTCTGCATCCACATTCTTCACTAGACTGGAAGCTCTAGGATGTGTGAGATGCTATTGGTCACACAGTCGCATCTCTAGACCCCAGAACAGGTTCCTGGCTCATAGTAGGTGTTGACCAGCATTTATAAGAATTTGTTGAAAATGATAACTTTGTAACTATTTTGCTTTCTAACAAAGTTTTCTGGCCAGAATTTTTTTTTTTTTTAATGGAGTCTTGCTCTGTCACCAGGCTGGAGGGCAGTGGTGCAATCTTGGCTCACTGCAACTCCTGCCTCCCTGGTTCAAGCAATTCTCCTGCCTCAGCCTCCCAAGGAGCTGCAACTACAGGTGGGTGCCACTATGCTCAGCTAATTTTGATATTTTTAGTAGAGACAGGGTTTCACCATGTTGGCCAGGATGGTCTCGATCTCTTGACCTCATGACCCACCTGTTTCAGCCTCCTAAAGTGCTGGGATTACAGGCATGAGCCACCGCACCCAGCATAGAAATTTTAATCAAATCATTTTAGATTCAAATGTTGATAGCTGGAAGACTTCTGTCATTATTGTTGCAAAACTCTCACCCAGGAATTCAAATCCAATTTATATCCTCAGAGAGCGTACACAATGACGATATATTCACAAAAATACAGTGACCATATGTCCGCACTTGATTGGGACCATCCAGCTTAAGTTTATTGTCTGAGCGTAATTGTTAATAATGTTCCCATTGACTCTCCTAAGGGCTCTGGCTCGGGTGATTAATTACCTACTCATAAGCCAATTTACAAATGTTTAATTTTGTAGGTGAAAATAGTGTTTTGCTAACCCTGTTTTCTGTGAAGAAAGCAAAAAGTTATTGTCCAAAATGCAGAATGAAGTTTATTTGAGAAAACCTTGTTTAGTTAGAAACAAGAGGGTGATGTAGCCAGGGTTTGTAAGATGCAGACTTTTAACCTGCAGCAAAAGTGAAACAATGAATTTGAGTCGACTTGCAACCAACCCAACAGGAGATTCATGCATCTGGAGTAATTGAGTTAAAGTAGATTAGGTTCTAGATTAATACAAATCACTAATTGCTATTTGTTTGCTGTTTTTAGTAATTGAAAAATACATGCAATTAATTTCTGACATGAAGAAAAATTACAATCAATCCCTCACTGTTCAAAAGCAGAATTCTAGGAGTTAGATCAGTTGTCTAGAACTTCTGGATCAGATGATCCAAGGTTGCTTTAACTATTTAGTTTTAAGCACTGAGTATTCCCACAATAGCTGTTTAAGCACGGCATGACAGTAGCATTAAAATACACCCCATGGTCTAACACGAGCCCTGCTGGAATGATCTGTTTATGTGGACTTTTCTTATCTTTGCTCCCCTTCAGCAGTGCTAATGTTGGAGAAATGTTTTTTTTGTTTGTTTTTTTTTTTTTTTTTAAAGATGCTAAAATTGGGCCTTTTGAATGGTGGGAGGGGAAGAGACCCTGAACTCATTTCCAGGATAAGACGACTTTCTCATTTGACTAGGTCAAATTTTTTAAAACCTACTTAAGAAAATATATTCTAATAGAGGTGATAAAATAAAGCATTGATCACATAAGCATTGACTTAGGATTTAAACACATTTTTTAAAACCAAGTTGGTTGCATAGGTGGATATGTGGGTTGCACATATCCTATCATTTAAACTTGTGCTACTCAAAATATTACATTTCTTTAAGTAGCCCCGCTTTTGAAACTGAAAGCAGCTATGGAAATATGGCAACCAGAGAAACTTATGTACTCTTACAAAATAAATTATGTACTCTTATGATTTGAGCAATCATAGCTCACTGCAGCCTCAACCTCCCATGCTCAAGACATCCTCCCACCACAGCCTCCCGAGTAGCTGGGACTACAGGTGTGCACCACAATGCTTGGCTAATTTAAAAAAAAAAAATGTAGAGACAGAGTCTCAGTAAGTTGCCCAGGCTGGTCTTGAACTCGCGGGCACAACCTCAGCCTCTCAAAGTGTTGGGATTACAGGCACGAGCTACTGCACCCAACAACCCACACACACATTTTTATTTTAAAAACCAAGCCATTTAACATCAACACATCCTATATAAAATATAAAACTAAAATTCTGACTCCCTAGAGCTATCACATTGTAACAAAGCTGAACACTCATACAATCTAGCTAGCCTGTCCTCTCTACATGGGGTCATTCTGCCCCAAATCAAAACATGAATTGTCCTATGAAGTATAAAAGTTGAGTTCATGCCCTTTGAGAATTGGTGGAAAATCCAATTTGCTTCTTTCCATCTCTGTCTACAGAGGAAGGCTGATCTAATTGTGAGAGAGGTTTTCAGAGCTCAACCGCACAGGGAGCTTCTTGTAAACAGTCACTGCCCGTCTTTCTAATGACAGCCATGTATACACATTTCTGAGTAAAACACAAGCAATGGTGCATACCTCTTCTTTACAATCCACAGAGGTTCACCACAGTTGCTCATTTCTCAACTCAGAAATGTGGGACCCTCTTCCCCCTAGCATCTTGGGACAAAAACACCAAATTTAGGTACCATTTTGCCAGTTGTTGTCATCATTGAAGAATGGTTAAGAACTTGGAATCTGGATCCTGTAGGCCTGGGTTTGAAGTTCAACTCCATTAAGTACAAATGTGTGTCCTGTGCAAACTTCTTTAGCTATTCTAGGGTTCACTTTGCCTGTTTTTGAAATAGGAATAAAAATAGTCTCTAAATCACAAAATGATTGTGAGGATTACAAAGACCATGCACATAAAGATCCTGGCCCCTGGTAGATGCTCGATCCATATTAGTTATCATTATTGTCATTTATTTTGGCTGTGGCTGTACGATTGCCACTCACAGGAGCTATCATTGGTACTCTTAATTCCTGACAAGAACTTTTTAAATTTTTTATTATGATTTTTTCTTTCCAACTTTTATTTTAGATTCAGGAGATACGTTTGCAGGTTTGTTACATGGGTAATTTGCATGTTGCATGGGTTTGGAGTACAGACTGTTTTGTCACCTAGGTAATGAGCACAGTACCTGATAGGTAGTTTTTCAGTTGTCACCGTCCTTCCACCTTCCACCTTCAAGTAGGCCATGGTGTCTGTTGTTCCCTTCCTTGTGACCATGCTTGTTCAATGTTTGACTTCCATTTATAAGTGAGAACATGTGGTATTTGATTTTTCTGTTTCTGTTTTAGTTCACTTAGGATAATGGCCTCCAGCTGCATCCATGTTGCTGCAAAGAACATAATTTTGTTCTTTTTTATGGCTACATAGTATTCCATGGTGTATATGTACCATGTTTCTTTATCCAAATGGGCACTAAGGTTGATTTCATGTCTTTGCTATTGTGAAGGGTGCTTCAATGAACGTATGAGTGCATGTGTCTTTATGGTAGAAGGATTTATATTCCTTTGGATGTATATCCAGTAATAGGATTGCTGGGTCAAATGGTAGTTCTGTTTTAAGTTCTTTCAGAAATCTTCAAACTCCTTTCCATAGTAGCTGAACTAATTTACATTCCCACCAACAGTGTATGTATGAGTGTTCCCTTTTTGCTGCAGCCTCACCATCATCTGTTGTTTTTTGACTTTTTCATAATAGCCATTCTGACTGGTATGAGATGATATCTCATTGTGTGTGTTTTTTTGTTTTTTTTTTTTTTTTTTTGAGACAGAGTCTTGCTCTGTCGCCCAGGCTGGAGTGCAGTGGCGTGACCTCGGCTCACTGCAAGCTCTGCCTCCCGGGTTCACGCCATTCTCCTGTCTCAGCCTACCGAGTAGCTGGGACTACGGGCACTCGCCACCACGCCCAGCAAATTTTTTTTTGTATTTTTAGTAGAGACGAGGTTTCACTGTGTTAGCCAGGATGGTCTCGATCTCCTGATCTTGTGATCCGCCCATCTTGGCCTCCCAAAGTGCTGGGATTACAGGCGCGAGCCACTGCGCCTGGCCTCTCGTTGTGGTTTTGACTTGCATTTCTCTATTAGTGATGTTGAGCATTTTTTCTTATGTGTGTTGGCTGCGTGTATGTCTTCTTTTAAGAAGTGTTTGTTCATGTTTTTTGCCCATTGTTAATGGGGTGGGTTGTGTCTTGCTTGTTGATTTCTTTACATTTCTTATAGATGCTGGATATTAGACCTTTGTCAGATGCATAGTTTGCAAATATTTTCTCCCTTCCTTTAGGTTGTCTGTTTACTCTGTTGATAGTTTCTTTTTCTGTGCAGAAGCTCTTCAGTTTAATCAGGTCCCACTTGTCAATTTTGTTTTCATTGTAATTGCTTTTAGAGTCTTTGTCATGAAATCTTTGCCAGGGCTGATCTCCTGAATGGTACTTCCTGGGGTTTCTTCTATGATTTTTTTAGCTTTAGGTTTTACTTTGAAGTCTTTAATCCATCTTGAGTTGATTTTTGTATATGGAGAAACGAACGGGTCCAGTTTCAATCATCTGCATATGGCTGGCCAGTTATTCCAGGACCCGTTATTGAATAGTGAATCCTTTTCCCATTTTTTGTTATTGTTGGCTTTGTCAAAGATTGGATGGTTGTACATTTGCAGCTTTATTTCTTGGTTCTCTATCCTGTTCCATTGGTCTGTTTGTTTGTTTTTGTCCCAGTACCATGCTGTTTTGGTAACTGTAGCCCTTCAGTATAGTTTGAAGTTGGGTAATGTGATGCCTCTAGCTTTGTGCCTTTTGCTTATAATTGCTTTTGCTATTTGGGCTCCTTTTTGGTTCCATATGAATTTTAGAATAGTTTTTTCTAATTCTGTGAAGAATGTCATTTGTAGTTTGATAAAAATAGCTACTGAATCTAGAAATTGCTTTGGGTAGTATGGCCATTTTAACAATATTGACTCTTCCTATCCATGAGTATGGAATGTTTTTCCATTTGTTTGTGTCATCTCTGATTTCTTCAGCAGTGTTGTGTAATTCTCATTGTAGAGATCTTTCAGCCTCCCTGGTTAGCTGTATTGCTAGACTTTTTATTCTTTTATTGCAATTGTGAATGGGATTGTGTTCTTGACTTGGCTCTGAGCTTGGATGTTATTGGTGTATAGAAATGCTACTAATTTGTGTACCCAGATTTTGAATCCTGAAACTTTGCTAAAGTTGGTTATCAGATCTAAAAGCCTTTGGGCAGAGACTTCAGGGTTTTCTAGGTAGAGAATCATATCACCTGCAAAGAGAGATAGTTTGGCTTCCTCTCTTCCTATTTGGATGTCTTTTATTTTGTAGTCTTGCCCGATGGCTCTGGCTAGGTCTTCCAATAATTTTAGTTCTACAGATAGAGTTGTATAGCAGGAAAAAAATACAGACTTTATGAGACAGGTATTTCAACCCAGTCTGACACATAGTAGTTGCATGCCTCTCTGGCATTTTCTTAATCCTCTGAGACTCAGTTTCCTTATCTGTAAGATGGGAATAATGTCAACAGGATTATTGTGAATGCATAGGAAAGTACCTGACACAGTGTAAGCAGTCATTAAATGGTCGCTCTTAATATGATATAATTAGTTATTCTACCTCCATTGGAGAGCAAAAATACATATCCTCAGAACCATCTGATTCCACGAAATTATCTTCACGCAAAACTCAATCATCTGGCTAGGAGCAGTGGTTCACACCTGTAATCCCAACACTTTGGGAGGCCGAGGAGGGCAGATCACCTGAGGTCAGGAGTTTAAGACCAGCCTGGCCAACATGGTGAAACCCCATCTGTACTAAAAATACAAAAAATTAGCCAGGTATGGTGGTGCACACCTATAATCCCAGCTACTTAGGAGTCTGAGGCAGGAGAATCACTTGAACTCAGGAGGTGGAGGTTGCAGTGAGCCGAGATTGTGCCACTGCATTCCAGCCTCAGGGACAGAGTGAGACTCCATCTCAAAACAAACAAACAAACAAACAAACACCTCAATCATCCTGAGTGCTTTTGTGGCCCTAGTTAGTGTAGGATGTAAGAGCTTTGGAAATTCACAAGAATCAGAACAGACTGGAAAATAATAAAAACAGGCACGCGGAAAAAGACTCACTGCTTTTGCTTCCCTACAAAAGAATGCACTCAGCACAGTTGGGAGGTGGGGAGAAGGAGCGGCAGCTGCAATGAGGCTGCACAGCCATGCACTTGATTGGCTTTTGCAATTTCAAGAGCTAAAGTCAGAATCAGAATCTGCCTCAGATTTTAATTCAGCATGTAAAAGGCTGGGGAGATGCTTTTGAAAGTGAGTCTGCAATAATAAATCAAAGGGACACAGGGAAAATGTTCTAAATAGGCAACATTTTGCCATTGCTGAAAATTTAAGTATCTCTTCCTTTCTGCTGTGCCAAGATAAAGGGCTAAGAAAGAAATTCCAAGCTAATGGCGTAGAAAACTAATGTATTGCCTCCCAAGACTAAGCACAGAACACATGCTCTCACTCTGCTCAGCCGCAGACAGGCAGATAAATGAAAATGCATCTTTTTTTGTCTGAACCCTTGACATAGCATCTCTGAAGATAAGTATCTCATAATATTGATTCCCTATGCAGTAGGACTTCAGGGAAGAAGAAAAAAAAAAAAAACCCAGCAGTAGCTGAACCAACCACTGCAACCCTATGTTTCTGGGTTGGTTTGTTTGAGTCCCTGGTGAAATGTCTGTTAAGTTATGAGGCCACTCATCACACTGATCAAAACATCAGAGACCGACTCTGTTTTTATCGTCGTGCATTCAATAAAGTTCTTATCGGCAACCTTCTCTTCTCCACTGGTCCCCTGGATCTCAGAGGGATCCTGGGATTGATGTGAAATTAGGCATAAGGGAATCCCTCTTAGGTAGCAGCCAGCCCACGTTACTCTGGGATGCCAGATACAAGTAGGTGGCTCCATTTGGGGAAGCCATAGCAGGGCTGGAATTCGGCATTCCAAAGACACATTTAATGCCAAAGCTGGTCTTCTGTGACTATGGTATACGGATTAGTTATGTGGGTCCCAATTAGAAGAGCCCTGGCTTTGTTCTACAAACAGAACCTGATAACCACAGTGTGAGCTCGATGCTAAAAACCAATTCTTCCATATTAAGATGGCTGACACTTTCAGCCAGAACAGCTGGAGAAGTGTCTCTATGGTGGGCATTCAGATCTTCCCCTTGCATCACCAGAGGCACATCCTCATGGTCCTCCCTCTACTAACAGCCCCTGTGGCTCTACGTTAGATCAGTTGCTACTGTGTCTCATGCAGGATCCACGAATTACAGGCAATTTTTAGCATCACACTAAAATTGCTCCAAGCTCTGACTTTCAAGTATTTATCTTTAGCAACTGTACTTTTGTAGTGCTCGTTACTTTTCTCTTATTTATTGCTATATAGGTACGCGCAGAGGTGGAAGGGGTAGTTCCCTTCAAGTCCTGTAATTAGTTCACCTGTAGTTGTTTGGGCTGGCACAACGGGGTATTTTCTGGGTCTGTGTTATGTCAAAGGCAGGGCTTTATAGGTAACCTAACCTGTCTTCTGACAGCACCCAACACCATGTTTTTTTGTTTTTTTTTTTGAGACAGAGTCTCGATCTGTCGCCCAGACTGGAGTGCAGTGGCGCAATCTCGGCTCACTGCAAGCTCCGCCTCCTGGGTTCACACCATTCTCTGGCCTCAGCCTCCCAAGTAGCTGAGTCCCTGGTGCCCGCCACCACGCCCAGCTAATCTTTTTGTATTTTTCGTAGAGATGGAGTTTCACCATGTTAGCCAGTATGGTCTTGATCTCCTGACCTCGTGATCCACCCACCTCAGCCTCCTAAAGTGCTGGGATTACAGGCGTGACCACCGTGCCCAGCCACCACCACCATTTTTTCATACACACTCCCCTCTGCATTGCCAGGAAGTGCTCTATTTTATGGTTGTTCCTGGTTTACACTATAATACATCTTCCAGAGCAATGTTAACACCTATCCATTTGTTACTTCAATGGGGTGTTTGTTACTGAACACTTGTTATGCCTGTTAACACGTGTATAACAGAATCCACCACTGCCACGAGTTCAGTGGGTGGGATTCCCACCAGTGACTCTCCAGCGGCTTAAGACAGCTGCACCGTTGCAGCCTTCACAAAAATCAGCATAGGAGTGCAGCAGAGTATCTTCTGTCCTTGAGAATATTTGCTGGTGTTGCCATCTGGCCAGGAAAGGACATAATTAGGCTTGACCTGCCATGATTTTCTAAGTGCTGTATAGAATTAAGCACAGACCACGATCCCCGTGCCAAACCATATTCACCCATGATTCTTCCAAGAATCAGGCAGCATATCCAAACTTTGACATTTAAAGATGCAGCAACCTAGGCCAAAAGAGAGAGTGTCTAAGTCTCACTAAATCCTGGAGCAACAATTTGGCAGGTCCCAGAAGAAGGTGAAACAGAGAGGGCTTCCTCTAGCTTCATGCATGATCATCTGCCAGGGCGTCTCTTTGAGCCTTTCTTTCCTATTCTTGACAGTTTTCTAAAAGGGATGCTCTTCGCGCACTTGCCTACGACTTGATGGCAAAAGACATCAGAGTAAAACCCTTTTCCTTAGTCCCATTTCATTCTTAGCCTTGCCCCTGTTTATAGGTCTTTAGGAGGACTTGGGTCCTGGGCAGACCATCCCATCAGTAGAAGGCACGCGTGAAGCATGGATGAAGAGCTCTTGGTTGTAACCCAAGAAGGAAATGCAGGCTGATCCAAGGAAAGAGGTATGATTGGAAGAATTTGGAGAAGTCATTGAACTGGGAGTGAGACTAGAGAACTACAGGCAGAGGATGAGCAGGAGCCAAGGTCTAGGTGGCAGGAGAGACAGCTGAAGTCCCACAGTCACAGCCAGGACACTGCTGCTGGCCCCGTACCACTGGACGCCTGCTGCTGCTGCTGGCACCTGGGCCAGCTCTGCGGACCTCCACCTGCCCTGCCAGGGTGCGCTGCCTCTGTGGATGCCCAGGACCAGACAAAGGCTTCCAATCAGCTGGGTCTAGGTCATGAGTCTGTGCCCTGCTGCCTGAGGGCAAGAGAGGGAATATTTGGCCCTGCTCAGGTGTCATACTGCCTTATCTACCGGATGGGTGAGTGCTGAAATCAGCAAGTGGTTCAGAGGATGGTCGGCCAACAGATAAACAAACAAATAATCCAACAACGGGCAAACATCCAGAACAGATGCTATTTAAGAATGAGGACAGCTAACGTTTCAAGGAGGATCCACCTTGCTCCTGCGTGAACATGGTTCTGTGTGTTTGGGTCTGGGTCTGCTCATCTATAAAGTATAGCTAATGAAACCTATATTTTAAGAGTTTCTGTGAGAATTAGAGATACTGTAGATAAATTACCCTGAGAAGGAACTCCAACAGGTTAGCCAAAAAAAAAAAAAGATCGGTTTTTAAAACATTTTTATACTTTTTTGGTAGAGACGGGCTCTTGCTATGCTGCCCATGCTGGTCTCGAACTCCTGGCCTTAAGCAATCCTCTTGCCTCAGCCTCCCAAAGTGCAGGAATTACAGGCATGAACCACAGTGACCAGCCTTGGTTACAGTTATTCAAACACAAAAAATGACTTCCCCAAAGAACGTTTTCGTAAGAACAGGGTCAACACCTGTCTGGCTCATTTTCTTTCTCTACAGGATTTAGAAGCAAAATTACGCAATTGAAGATGTGAAAAGGTAGCAAATGCTGTAACAGGGAGGAACTGGGAAGGGAAGGAGGAAGAAGGGACTGAGGGAGCCTGTAGTAAGTTTCTGACACAGTTGAGTGTGTAGCAGAGAGATCTTGTTAAGTTGGGAGAAGAGAGAGGAGGGTTGAGGAGGAGGAGAGGTGTTTGTGAGCACTGGAAAGGGAGACAGACTTTCTGAGCAGATCTCCCAATCTTGGGACAGTTTGATGTTGAAGAGCTAGGCCAGGCAAGAACTCCAGAGCCCTGAAGGGTGGGGTGGTGGTGGGGGCCACAACTACAGCCAGACAATGGAGTCCAGGGCTCAGGTCCTGGCCGGGGATGCACAGACCCAGGAACAACTTAGAGAATGGCAGATATTACTTTCTGGGTTTCCTCCCAGACTGTAGGTGGCCAGTAGTTCCAGCTTGTCCAGGATCGAGTGGGTTCTTCAGAACAGTCTCTGGAGTGCTTCAGAGAACTCCGTTTACTGGAGCAGTTGCAGAGTAAGACCCAGGGAATGCCAACCCTGCTGGTCCTGGCATGAACTCTAATGAGGCTCCCATAGGAGCGATGCCAACTACTGTGTCTGGTAACCACCCTCCCTGGACCAGACCAAGGCTGCAGTTGGTTTCTTGCCTAGCTGACGAGGAGCTCCGTGTCCCTCGGACAGAGTGCACCAGAGCACCTGCTGAATGATGCAATACGTCTTTGAGACTCCCTCCTTCTCTAGCTACACTCCAGAGCCCATCACATCCAGGGCATGGCTCTGAATAGCACAGACATGCTGGCACTGCCCAGATTCATTTCTCCATCACAGGTCTCTCTCCTAAGGGCAGGATGCAAACAGCCAACTGCATGTGTCACCACCACTTACATGTGCTTAGTCAGGCTAAGCTG
Source organism: Symphalangus syndactylus (assembly GCF_028878055.3). Taxonomy (NCBI): domain Eukaryota; kingdom Metazoa; phylum Chordata; class Mammalia; order Primates; family Hylobatidae; genus Symphalangus; species Symphalangus syndactylus. Next base: position 18,229,093 of record NC_072432.2, on the reverse strand, counting down.
CGTTTAGGACTTGGAGCCCTCATAAGCTTTAGCAATACGCATTGACTGTGATTTGACAGCAACTGCATCAAAGACTTCACATCTTTCATATTCTTTGTTACTTAGTTTGGCAGGAAAGATCAGTGGTTATCATTGCATGATTAGTAGTACTTCTCATGCTTATTACAGCCAAGATGGGCTACAAATGTGAAAGCTCAAGGAAACTTACACGTATGTTAAATTGCCACAGAGATGCCTACTGGACTGTAACTTCACTTAGCATGATTTCCCCTAAAGAAAATCTGATGAAAAGATTAGACACTAAGTACACAGCGGTCAAATTTCTGACACTTAAATATTAAGGTATTTAAAAAAAGATGTACATTATGTAAAGGTCAAAGTTTCCCAAGATTCTGTCTAATCTTTTGTTGTTATAATGCTTATTGTGACTTTAGCACTAAATAAAGACAACCATTTCTTCCATTAAGTGAAATTAGATGGGGTGGGAACTTTTTATTTATTTATTTATTTATTTATTTTATTTATTTAATTTATTTATTTATTTATTTTGAGACGGAGTCTCGCTCTGTCGCCCAGACTGGAGTGCAGTGGCGCGATCTCGGCTCACTGCAAGCTCCGCCTCCCAGGTTCACACCATTCTCCTGCCTCAGCCTCCCGAGTAGCTGGGACTACAGGTCCCCGCTACCAAGCCCGGCTAATTTTTTGTATTTTTAGTAGGGAGGGGTTTTCACCGTGTTAGCCAGAATAGTCTCGATCTCCTGACCTCGTGATCCGCCCTCCTTGGCCACTCAAAGTGCTGGATTTACAGGTGTGAGCCACTGCACCCAGGCTGGGAACTCATTTTTTACAGTTTCCTATATATAGCACATTGATATGATGAACTGTTGATGGCATTTATTTTGCATATTGACATATTTTCAATGGGCAGTGATATGGTTTGGCCATGTCCCCACTCAAATCTCATCTTGAATTGTAGCTCCCATGATTCCCATGTGTTGAGGGAGGGACCCCGTGGGAAATGACTGAATCATGGGGGCGGTTTCCCTCATATTGTTTTCAGAGTAGCGAGTAAGTCTCGTGAGATCTGATGTTTTTATAACAGGTTTCCCCTTTTGCTTGGCTCTCATTCTGTCTTGCCTGTTGTCATGATTGTGAGGCCTCCTCAGCCACATGGAACTGTGCGTCCCTTAAACCCCTTTTTCTTTCTAAATTACCCAGTCTCGGGTATGTCTTTATCAGCAGGGTGAAAACGGACTAGTACAGGCAGATTTTATACTGCAGATCAAGTCTCTGTGAGTGCAATATTCAGAGCTTCTTCGCCTTCAGAAAAAGCTGGTTCTCCTCATTCTAAATGTGAATGAAAAAAACTCTAGCACCCACAAGTACATAAATATTGTATTCGTCTACTAGAAAAATATTCTATCCAGTGGTTTGTGCCTTCTGATGTTTTGGTAACTATAGCATTTAATTACTAATGAGGTTTAGACAACTCAAAACAAGTACATTAAATCTGAATATTCTTACTATGGAGTGATTTAAGGAACATAGCTGCACATGCATTAGTCATTTATCAACTTTTTGTTTTTTTGAGACAGAGTCTTACTCTGTTGGCCAGGCTGAAGTGCAGTGGTGCCATCGTAGCTCATTGCAGCCTCGATCTCCTAGGCTCAAGCAGTCCTCCCACCTCAGTCTCCCTACCTTCTGAGTAGCTGGAACTACAGGCATGAACCAACATACCCAATTTTTAAAATTATTATATTGTAAAGATGAGTCTCCCTATGTTGCCCAGGCTGGCCTTGAACTCCTGAGCTCAAGGGATCCTCCCATTTTGGCCTCTCAAAGTGCTGGGATTACAGGCGTGACCCACCGTGCCCGGCCTTACCAACAGTTTTGAGTTCACACTATGCGCTCAGTGCTGTGTCAGGTACTGAGATGATGTCGTGACGAGGGCATTGCGTTTGTGGTGCTGTAGAAAATGCGGAAAAACCACAGACAACTACAGCACCATGTAGGAGGAAGGGCTCTGACAGGTGAGTTCAAGGTGGCAGGAGGTCACAGAGGCACCTGTCAGTTTTTAGTGGAGGGGTGGTCAGAGCAGGCTTCCTGGAGGAGGTGACCTCTAAGCTGAGACCTGAAGGAAGAGAGCAGTGAGCCAGGCAACCAGGGCCTGGAGGCAGAGGGGGAAGTGAGTGCTCAAGCAGAGGTGGCAGCAGCCTCAGCCGATTTCCTGGCAGGGGACTTGTTATATTTTCTCTTCCCTCTTTTTCTCCTATCTCCCTTCTCTGTCTTCTAAAGCTTAATAACTAACAGGGGTTTCATTCCCTTTGGTTTTCCAAGCCTTTCACATCTATCTCCACATTCGTTCCTGCAACAACTGCCTGAGATCTACGTCTTTCATGTCATAGCTTCTCCTTTGCAAAGGAGGACTGGGTGGAACCCCAGAGGGCGGAAGTGACTTCCACACAGCAACCAAAAAGAAGAGTCTGAGCTCCAGCCCGGGAGTTCTCTCCTGACAGCCCCTGCCCATCCCACTCAGTAAGGAGTCAAGGAGATGTGGCCAAATCTAGGAGCTCAGCCTGCCCTGATCCAGCCATTCTGACCTCCCACTCCATGCTTTGTGGTGGGCTTCTCAAGGGTGAAAGAGAGGGAAAGACTTGCTCTTTACATTTCTGTGAAAATCCAGCCAAGGGAATGGACTCTGGGAGCACAAAGGGGCTCTGAACCGTGCTCCAGCACATCCTGCATTTGGGCAGGACCACAGTTCAGGGACAGCATTTCCACAGGGACACAGCCCGCCTGGCCCCACAGAAAGCAAACCCACGAACCATCCCAGCAAGGGCACATCTTCCTTTTGCCCTGTTGAATGCTGGATCCCAATGTAATACGGTTTTTTTTCTTACAAAATCTACAAGCTGAGCATCTTTGAATATTAAACTGGCACTTTTCTCATGATTTGGCCTCTGTTCTTCTTGGTTATAGATGCCTTATGTTGTTTTTAGAGCTTCTTTGTTAAAGGTTTACAAAGCAGTCTTAGTCTGAGTTCCCCTGGATGCAGGGTGTGAGAGGAAATCCCAAGAATTAGGTGTGAGAGGGCAGGAAGGTGAGACAGAGAAAGAGAAAGCCACAAAGGTTCATTGCTGAACTGAGAACCACAGTGCACTGGCGGGCTCAGGCTTGCTGGGGACCCTCTAGGCGACGTGGTAGAATGACCTCAGAACTGTCCCTCCAAGGGTGGGAAGCTGGCCCATTTATCTACCACCTCTCATCTCTCCTGGTTAATGGTTGCCCCCAAGGGTGTTAACTTCCCACTTTAGGGTCAAAGACTTCCGGGGAAATCCTGGAAGCAGAAAACAAGGATAGCAAGACACTGAGAAACCAAGATGCTGTTGTTTCTGGGGTGAATTCTTGGCCATATGTAGGGTGCCCCAGCTGCACAGAAGTCAGATAGGATAAGGAGATGGAACCTGGAGCAACGAGCATTGTCACGGTAAGCCAAGACTCTAGAATATGGGATTTGGGGTTAGGAGATGTGTGCTAGGTGCTGTTTCTTATACTTTTTTCAGCTGATGCATTTAATTAGGGACAAGTCACACATATGGGGCATCAATTTCTCTTTTTTTGTTGCTGTTTTGAGACGGAGTCACACTCTGTCACCCAGGCTGGAGTGCAATGGCACGATCTCAGCTCACTGCAACTTCTGCCTCCCAGGTTCAAGTGATTCTCCTGCCTCAGTCTCCTGAGTAGCTGGGATTACAGGCCCACACCACAATGCCCAGCTAATTTTTGTATTTTTAGTAGAAACGGGGTTTCACCATGTTGGCCAGGCTGGTCTCGAACTCCTGACCTCAACTGATCCACCCGCCTCAGACTCCAAAAGTGCTCGGATTACAGACATGAGCCACTGCAACTGGCTGCATCAATTTCTCTGCTGTTGAGAGAGAGAGAGAGAGAGAGAATTCCAGCTCTGTTTATGCTATACAGCTGTTGCTAGGACCAAATTGGATAATATGAGGAACTACCAACTGGTAGGCAAATGCTCTTCATTATGTTGACCACTTAAGGTCCCTTCTGAGAATCCATTATTTACTCTGGGTCTACGGAACACTATGATGAGGGTGCTAAGGCTGCTGGCGAGGGTCTTCCTCTGCCAGCTTCTCCTAGCAGCAGGGCACACGCAGCTCTGTTTTCTCATCTGCTTTCAGTAGCATTTGCCTCCTACTCCACTCGGGTCACCCAAGGGTCCCACGATAGACCTGTGCATTCATGGGACCCCTCCCACGTGCCTCTCTGCTCAGTGTCTCTGTTGGGACAGGCAGCAAGTGCTTAAATCCCAGCCGCGGCTCCTCCCTGGAGTTCACCTGAGAACTTTCCCAGCAATTTAACAGAACAACAAGGCACCAGTTACACTTCTCTATCATCTATTGCCAAGATACAATGGGCCAGGCACTGTACTAAGCACCTTATATGTGGGGTATCATCTCATTCTCATAATAATTCTGCAAGGAGGATAGAATTATGTTTCCAAGTTTCTAGGAGAAGAAAGAGACTTATTTAGATAAAATAACTTGTCTAAAATGTTTCAGCACTAAATGAGTCCAGGATGAGTCCAGGCCTGAGTCTTAACCGCTGTGTGATGTTCGGCCAAGAAATTTGATAGTCACCGACTTCATTTCTTCCTTAGGAAAATAATTCCATACTGTGTCCTATCATTTCTCCGAAGGATCTTTTAACATATCTTTTTCCATTCCCCCTTCCTTTTTGAGCAAGAAGCACTTTTTTATAATTTATTTATTTATTTATTTATTTATTTATTTATTTATTTATTTATTTATGTTTAAGTTCTGGGATACACGTGCAGAACGTGCTGGTTTGTTACATAGGTATACATGTGCCATCATGGTTTGCTGCACCTATCAACCTGTCATCTAGGTTTTAAGCCCCACGTGCATCAGGTACTCATCCTAATGCTCTCCCTCCCCTTATGCCCCATCCCCCTACAGGCTCCGGTGTGTGATGCTCCCCTCCCTGTGTCCATGTGTTCTCATTGTTCAACTCTCATTTATGAGTGAGAACATGTGGTGTTTCATTTTCTGTTCCTCTGTTAGTTTGCTGAGAATGACGGCTTCCAACTTCATCCATGTCCCTGCAAAGGACGTGAACTCATTCTTTTTTATGGCTGCATAGTATTCCATGGTGTATATGTGCCACATTTTCTTTATCTAGTCTATCATTGATGGGTATTTTGGTTGGTTCCAAGTCTCTGCTACTGTAAATAGGAGGCGCTTTCTTACTGATTCCTTTCTACTCTCATTTCCTCATGACCTATAAAAATGTGTGTCAATATTGAGAACACAGAAAGTTAGGCTTGACATTTCATCCTGAAGCTGCTGTCATTTTAATTATCTGGCACATTCGTAGAGAAACATCCCAGAAATGCCTGACTTTACTTTTCATCTGTGGAGATACTGTTGGATTGTTTAAGAATTATAATCTCAGAAACAGGAATGCTACTTAGGTTGTATAACCCTACATGGCTTAATAGACTCATGAATCTCCTTAATTTGCTCTAATTAAAAGTGCCTTTTAAATTGATAAAAACAAAAAGTTTTGTTGAGAATTGTTCTTTTAAAACTGGCAAAAGCTGGCCGGGCGCAGTGGCTCACTCCTGTAATCCCAGAACTTTGGGAGGCCGAGGAGGGCGGATCATGAGGTCAGGAGATCGAGACAATCCTGGCTAACATGGTGAAACCCCATCTCTACTAAAAATACAAAAAATTAGCTGGGCGTGGTGGCGGGCGCCTGTTGTCCTAGCTACTCAGGAGGCTGAGGCAGGAGAATAGCTTGAACCCGGGAGGTGGAGCTTGCAGTGAGCCGAGATTGCGCCACTGCACTCCAGCCTGGGCGACAGAGAGACACTCCATCTCAAGGAAAAAAAAAAAAAAAAAAAAAAAAAACTGGCAAAAGCAAGGTGGGGTAGGCAGGTTTCTACTGATCTAAAATGTAACAACTGAAACTACCTGAATTCCAGCCTGACTGTTGAGATTACACAGACTGGCCAAGTGGAACGGAGAATAGGACAAAGAGAGAAAAAAAGAAAAGAAAAGAAAAGATGCTTTCTGAGTGAGTGCTTGCTCAACTCAAAGCATGGTGTGATTTCTGGAAAATTTCTTTCACGCTAGGATTACTTTTAACCAATCTGTTCAAAGAATAGTGGTGTTTTTGCTGGAATCAATGTAACACCTTTAGAAAAGTAAGTAACAGGGTCCTTTGCACCTCAGAAAGTGCATTACATCATGAGATACTTGGTGAACTGTAAATCAAATCATGTATTCATTTACAGGATGCTCCGAATGTATGCTCACCTGGGCTGCCTATTGATAATAGATTCCACTATGTTGATGGTTGCTAGAGTCACCATCCCAATACTGAGGGAGTAATGACATCTTCATTATTCTCGCCCGTGCTCTGTTCCCTTCCCTTCCGAACCTTCCCCCAAAGAGGCAGGATGGTTACATAGTAAATCTAACCCTGTCACACAACCGAAATGCCCTGTTGGAAGTTTCAGACAGAAATCACACAGGCTGCTGCATGACGGCCATTTATGATTTCTCAGACTTTCCTCCAATGCTTTCTTTTCCTGGTGTGTGCATGACATTTCTATCATGTGGCATTCTCAGCACATGTATCAGCCTTCACCCTAAACAAGCCTGCTGGTGTATGATGATAAATAGTGCCATGATCTGCAGCGATTCCCACCTCTCCACATCCTGGCAAAGGTCTCCTAGCAACTGTTGTTATGGGCAACACCAGCATGTTTAGTTCAATTCAGTGGCTACGGGCCATCTTTGGTCTCCTGATGGAGGTTCAAGTCTATGCCCTGGAGATTCGGATCCCCTCACAAATCCACATGCCCATTATAACTTCCCTTGCACCTGCATAACGTTTAACTGTTATTATTAAATTTGTCCGTTTAGCAAGATTGAAACTGCCATTCGGAAGCTATTGCACCTTCTACACAGGCAGTGAAAAAGGACTAACATCTGAATTTCACTACAAGGTAACACTCGGCTTTATTCTGTTTCCTGTTTAATATTCACAACCTTAACTTTAAAATGGTTTCCAAACTATGGCATGTGGTATAAAAACAAAAAGTAAGAACAGAAGAAAAAAAGTCCATTATTAAGCCCCTGCTGGGATCCCTTTCTCTTTAATGCACTTCAAAAAAAAAAAAATTCGGGGCAATTTTGTATTCAGATGCATCAACAGAACCAGGCTGCAAATGTCTGCATTGGTGGATTACATCACCCCCTACTGATTGATCTTCTTAATGGCTCAGCATTTTGCAAATGAAGAAGCAGTTACCTCTGTTCTGTTGGCTATTAATTCCATCTACATAGGGTTCTGCTGCTTTAATGAGCATTGAATATCTTCCACCAAAATGCAGTGCTTTCAAGGGATGTAATAAAATAGCCTATGTTAAAACTGGCCTATAAAAGTAGCTTATAATAAAATAGCCCAGCTAATGTAAAATTTAATTCCTTCACTATATTTACGAAATAGGCAATCAGTCCTCATTCAGAGAAAACAGAATGTACACCACGCAAAATCAGCTTTGACCCGATCTCTTTAAACTCAATAGTAACTCAGTTGGAACCCTCTGAACTTGTTTTTTGAAAAAGCTTCTAGAACCTTTTTTGCGATTGTCAGCATTTTCAGGACAACTTTGTATTCAGGTGAGCCTGATTATTCAACACTAAGATTTCCCTTTGGCATGAAAGAGATGTTTAAATTATGAGTTTATTTTTAATTCTTGGTTAAAAAGTAGTCTTCTATTCTTGGAAAGCAGAAGTACAATGGCTTGAAGGACAACTATGCACTCAGACATTGATCTTCAGGGTTTATACTTTATTAGCCAATACCAAATTCCACAGTGATTCTAATCCCCTTCTACAGAGTATTGGAGGGGGATTTGTTTTACCTTCCCTAAAAAAAAAAAAAAAAAAAAAAAAAAAAAAAAAAAAAAAAAAGAGCCAACTGAGAATTAAACAGAGGTGTTGCCAGGAACAGACATTACAAACATAAAATGAATAGAACAGAAGAGCTGCCCAGGCGTTTGTTGTCCATCTGCCCTACAGGATGAGAAGAGTGGCTTTCTGAGGACCCCAAGGCCACACATGCTGGGATTTCTGGGGTGATTTAGGAAGAGTGAGACCATCCTGAGGATATCTTCTGTTTTCCTAAGCTGTATCACCACCAAGCTGCTTTGCCTGTAACGCTGAGCACAGCAGTAGGAGGAAACTGCTGTTTTCTAAGACAGTGCTGATGCTCTAGTGGATATCAGCCTGGAGGAGGACCTGTTGCCTAGCTCCATACTCACTATTAGAGGTACTTGTACCTATTGTCTCAGGCTAAGTACACCAGGCTTGAGACCTCAGACATGTAGGAAAAAATAACCACTTCAAAAGAGAAAAGGGTTGGCCAATTCTGAGAAAACAGAGTCCACGGATTGGATATTTATTACCATCAGGGTTCGTATGGAGCGTGGGGAGGAGAAAGAGAACGTCCAAAGATGAGGGCTTTCTTTATTCCCCAAGTGTTCTTTTCCAATATGTTGTTAGATCTATCTCGTACACCAAAAAGTCAGATGCTAACTCAAATCAAGAAGCATTCCTCAAGCTAATTTTATTCTTACAAATCTCTAAGGGACTGCATTATTATATTAGATTTTGCAGATATTTCTTACATGTTGTTGCTAAGGATGTTGGAGAAATTCAGTGATAGATAGCCCACAGGTATAAGTAGTATATTAATGGTAATAAAAAATGACAAAACTCCAATAAAGACATACAAAGGATAACTTTCGTGTTCACACTGTCCTTTGTAAGGATTTAAAGTGTAACCTATGCCTCTAGTGCATGACCTCTTAACAAAATTACAAATTAAAACAAGGATAAGGAGGCAGTACATGCCAAATTAAGTCATGATAGATGGAACACAAGAGGGACCCTGTCCTTTGTACAAATAATCTGAAACAAAACAACCAATACTCCAAGACTCTTCATGGGGAGGTCAGACAGGGAGTTAGAAGTCAAAGAGATTGCTGTTGAGAGTGAAAATGGTTCATTCACTGTGGAAAAGAATATGAAAGTTCCTCAAAAAATTAAAGATAAAATTACAGTATGATCCCACAATTCCACTTCTGGATATAGATCAAAAGGAATTAAAAACAAGGTCTCCAACAGATATTTTGAGACACCCATGCTCATGGAAGCATTATTTATAAAGGGCTAAAAGGTGGAAGTAAACTTTGTACCAATTATAGATGAATGGATAAATAAAATATGGCATCTGTCTGTCTGTCTATCTATCTATCCATCCCTCCATCCATTCATCCATCCATCCATACACACACACATGCTGGAATATTATTCAGCCTTAAAAAGGAAGGAAATTCTGACCTATGCTACAACACAAACAAACCTTGAGAACACTATGCTGAATGAAATAAGCCAGTGATATAGTTTGGCTCTGTGTCCCCATCCAAATTGTAATCCCCATAATCCTCACATATCAAGGGAGAGACCTGGTGGGAGGTGATTGGATCATGGGGGCGGTTTCCCCTGTGTCGTTCTTGTGATAGTGAGTTCTCATGAGGTCTGATGATTTTGTAAGTGTTTGACAGTTCCTCCTTCACACGCTCTTTCTCGCCTGCCACCATGTAAGACCTGCCTGCTTCCCCTTCTGCCATAGTTTCCTGAGGCCTCCCCAGCCATGCAGAACTGTGAGTCAGTCAAATCTCTTTCTTTAAATAAATTACCCAGTCTCAGGCAGTTCTTTAAAGCAGTGTGAAAATAAACTAATACCACCAGTCACAAAAATACAAATATTATATGAGTCCATGTATATGAGGTGCCTAGAATACAGTGGTCAAATTCATAAAGACAGAATGTAAAATGGTTGTTGCTAGGGACTAGGGGAGGGCAAATGGGGAGTTCTTGTTTAACGGATACAGAGTGTCAGTTTCGGAAGATAGAAAAAAAAGAAAAACTTCTGGAGATGGTGGTTGCACAACTATGAAATGTACATTCACACTGCCATTAAACTGAACACTTAAAAATGGTTCAAATGATACTTTGTTATGTATATATTACCACAGTAAAAAAGAAAAAATAAGGAGTAGTCAGCCCCAGGACTGCAATCTAATTATATTCAAATAGGCATTAAGAAGAAAGGGGCCCTCAGTTGTATATCTAAAATAAAAGTGATCATCAGAATCTTCTTCTCAACCTGTGGTCAAAGGCCTTCTTCTTTAACAATGAATCTACACAATTCCACCTTGAAAGCTCAGAGAATAACAATTGACTTTGGGATATTAATGGCTAATTTTCCCCAAAGGTGAGGGAGCAAGAAGACATATGACCAAATCAATTAGCCCCCTTAATTAGTATGAATTAAGTCTTGCTTGAAAGAAAGCAAATGGAACACAACACAATCACTTTAAGAAAAGGCAGGAGGAGTTGTAATAATTGTTACCATTCCCTGAACACCTGAGATACTACCCTATGCTAGGGGAGCATCCTCACTGCTGTTCACCAGCCTTGCCAGACTTCCACCTTCCAGGCGCCAGAATGCCTTCCCTCTGGCCCCCTTGTGGTTAGGTGGAGCCCAGTGACTAGTGAGAGGTGACAGCGTGCTGGCAGTCCTCACAGCCCTCGCTGGCTCTCGGCGCCTCCTCTGCCTGGGCTCCCACTTTGGCGGCACTTGAGGAGCCCTTCAGCCCACCGCTGCACTGTGGGAGCCCCTTTCTGGGCTGGCCCAGGACAGAGGCCGGCTCCCTCAGCTTGCAGGGAGGTGTGGAGGGAGAGGCGCGAGCGGGAACCGGGACTGCCCACGGTGCTTGTGGGCCAGCTGGAGTTCCGGGTGGGCGTGGGCTTGGTGGGCCCCCTCACTCGGAGCAGCCGGCCGGCCCTGCCGGCCCTGGGCAGTGAGGGGCTTAGCACCCAGGCCAGCGGCTGCGGAGGGTGTACTGGGTCCCCCAGCAGTGCCAGCCCACCGGCGCTGCGCTCGATTTCTCACCGGGCCTTCGCTGCCTTCCCACGGGGCAGGGCTCGGGACCTGCAGCCCGCCATGCCTGAGCCTCCCACCCCCTCCATGGGCTCCTGTGCGGCCGGAGCCTCCCCGACGAGCGCCACCCCCTGCTCCATGGCGCCCAGTCCCATCGACCACCCAAGGGCTGAGGAGTGTGAGCACACGGCGCGGGACTGGCAGGCAGCTCCACCTGCAGCCCTGGTGCGGGATCCACTGGGCGAAGCCAGCTGGGCTCCTGGGTCTGGTGGAGACGTGGAGAACCTTTATGTCTAGCTCAGGGATTGTAAACACAGCAATCAGCACCCTGTGTCTAGCTCGAGCTTTGTGGATGCACCAATCTACACTCTGTGTCTGGCTGCTCTGGTGGGGCCTTGGAGAACTTTAGTGTCCGTACTCTGTATCTAACTGATCTGATGGGGACGTGGAGGACTTTTATGTCTAGCTCAGGGATGGTAAATGCACCAATCAGCGCCCTGTCAAAACAGAACACTGGGCTCTACCAATCAGCAGGACGTGGGTGGCGCCAGATAAGAGAATAAAAGCAGGCTGCCCGAGCCCGCAGTGGCAACCCGCTCGGGTCCCCTTCCACACTGTGGAAGCTTTGTTCTTTTGCTCTTTGCAATAAATCTTGCTACTGCTCACTCTTTGGGTCCACACTGCTTTTATGAGCTGTAACACTCACCGCGAAGGTCTGCAGCTTCACTCCTGAAGCCAGCGAGACCACGAACCCACTGGGAGGAACGAACAACTCCAGACGTGCTGCCGTAAGAGCTGTAACACTCACCACGAAGGTCCGCAGCTTCACTCCTGAAGCCAGCGAGACCACGAGCCCACCAGAAGGAAGAAACTCCAAACACATCCGAACATCAGAAGGAACAATCTCCGGACACGCCGCCTTTAGAACTGTAACACTCACCGCGAGGGTCCGCGGCTTCATTCTTGAAGTCAGTGAGACCAAGAACCCACCAATTCCGGACACATTAGGGTCTAACTAATGAGCTGTAAGCAGAAGCAACAAGTGTCAGTTCCAAACTGAAGCATCTCATTGCTGGTGCAAGATCCCAGCAATCTCTGCGGATTACATTGCCTGAGATGGGGGCTCTTATAGCCACATGAGGAGTCATGGTAGACATTTGACATTTAAATATGACATTTATATTATAATTTGATGTGATATTTAAAGGTAGTTATAAACCACTAAGATCGGGGATAATTTGTTACCATGTTTTAGCCTAGCCTATTTTTACTACACAACAAAATGAAAAACCAACCTAAACACTGAACTGGGCACATTACCTATATAATCTAAAGTCCTACAATGACCCTGCAAGGAAATATTACATACCCGTTTTCCAGATGAAGCAACTGAATCTAAAACATCACACCCAGGAAGGCAGCACTTAGAATCAAATACAAATGCATCTGACTCCAAAACCTGTGCTCTTTCCGCGGTAATACTGAGTTCTCTTTAATGTTCAGGCTTACTTTGACCATTAAGATGCACCACGAGTCATTTCCTGCCACCTCTAAATGGCTATAATGCTCTTTCTCCTCAAGCAATAAAAGATGATTTCTCTGCCTCACTTTATTAGCCTCTAGTTAGGCACGGTCTTTCTGGAAGTACAATCTCCTTTGGTCAGCAAAGACGTTCTGAGCTCTTACATCCCTTGAATATGGAATCTTGCACAAAAGACTCAGGCTCTTAGTTTTCAAGCTGTGAAATGGGAGTACTAATGACTCATCACAAGCTTGCTCATGGACCTTGCACAACCACACTTACGCTTGGGTCCCCAGGAGCAAGTGAAGCCATGGACCTTTTAGGCTGTGCTTGGGCTGGGATCAGTGGCGGTGGAGGAAATGAGCCACAGGTCAGCATGGGAGGAGAGCATGGGCACTGGCCTTAGTCTCTGGGTTCGTTGGTCAGGTATCAACTCCGAGGTATGGGCAGGTTATTTGTCCTTTCTATAGTTTCCTCTTGCGCAAAATGCGGATGGCCAAGGGATTGCTTTGTGAAGGAAGTTAGATCAAATAAATAAAACACTGAAGGAGCAAGGTAGAGAGGAATCTCTAGAGTATTTGCAGCATTCAAAGAGAGGAAAACGCTTTCCAGAAGCTGCTCAAGTCCTGTTGTGGGCTGAATTCTATCTCCCTTACCCCTCAAACTCATCTGTTGAAGTTCTAACCCCACTACCTCAGAACGTGAATGTATTTGGAGACAGGGTCATTAAAGAGATAATGAAGTTAAAGGAGGTTATTAGGGTGGCCCTAATTCAATATGGCTGATGTCTCTATAAGATGAGGAAATTCGGACAGACATAGACATAGCAAGACCATGTGAAGACCCAGGGAGAAGCTAGCATCTACTAGCCAAGGAGAGAGGTCTCAGAAGGAATGGACCCTGCCAACACCTCAATCTCGGACTGCTGGTCTCCAGAACTGTAATAAGTTTTGGTTGTTTAACCCTCCCAGTCTGTGGTGCTTTATTATGGCAGCCCAAGCAAACTCACACAAGCTCCTTCCAGTGCCGAGAGCCAGATCAACTTCGAAAACCCTCACTGGATGCTGAGGCTGGGCCACTTAGCTGGCTGTGCCTGAAAGAGGACACAGCAGCACATCAGCCACACAGAACCTCCCTCTGTCATCTGCCTTTGCTGTCATCATTCCAAAAACTGAGGCAAAGGAGACTCAAGGGCTGTCTGCCCTGCTACTGCGAGGGGCTCCTCAGATGCTCTCATCCCCAAAGACTGATGTGGTCCCAGATTCAGCAGGAATCTGCTAGAGAAACTCCATGTTAATGCTTGGTTTCTTGTTGAATCAACCCAGATTTCTCAGGTCCAATTAAACAATTAGGTCTTCAATTTAGGAGGGTTACAGAGAGATGGGGGCAAAATCAATTTATCAGGAAGAACTTTTATATCACAACTAAGCACAAAACCTGATGTCACTAGCCTCAGGAAAGTGAGCACCTACACAGATCCAAGAAGTGCTAGTACAGAAACAAATACGAAAACACACACACACACAAGTGCATGCATACACACATTCATGCACTCATACACAATCACACATATATACATGCACACACACACATACATAGGCACACATGCACACACATACACATGCATGCACTCATATGCAACCACATGTATACATATATGCACACACATGCATGTATTCACACAATCACATATGTACACACATGCATGTTCATACATATACACACATATGTGCGCACACACACACATACAGCCTTAATGCCACTGATACAATATGAGCTGTAAGTAATTAAGTTACTTTGACTAAACACCAGGTCTGCCAGGAAAAAGTGTTTAACGCCATCCCCAAAGGACGTTATGGTGCCAAAAAGCAAGAAAGGAAGGTTAGGTCCCACCTCGATGGAAATACAAAAGAGAGAAAACATGGAGCTAGTGAGAGACTAAACACAAGAGAAGAAAGATTGTGCTTCAGGTGGAAGGGGAGGGAGTGTGCGACAGGAAGGGAAGGGGTGCCTAGGGGCCCAGGCAAGGAAGGGGTAATCACCGGGTAGTGTAGCTGCGTTGTGTGAACAAGGGCACGGTTAGAGGGAGTGGGCTTCCCTGAGGGGTATATCAAGCTCTAGAATATTTTTTCTTCACAGGAGGTTTTTAAAGATGACCTAGATAGTTCACTTCCCTTTCTGTACAGGTGGGACATTCAAGCTCTTTTAGCGCATGCACCAATCTGGGTTGGAGCATCACATAAACCACCTCTCAGCTCAACCTTGCCGATCCCCGCTGGCCGCACAGAAAGACTAGTGACCCAAAGACCAGTGGGAGACTGTGATGGCCATGGCCAGAGCCACCCCACTTCCATCCTGGTGGAAGTCAGTTTGCCAGCTACACAACTAGAGATAGACATTCAGTTACAGCCCAGATGGTCCTCACTGTTAAAGCACTGTGCCTGAGGAACTAGATTCAAACCTCTGGCCCTGGAATATAGACATTTACACGGTGCCCAGAACAATGGCAAATTGAAAATGCAGCTCATAGCACCTGTCAAAAGAAATAAGATCACATTAAAATTCTTGCCATTTCCTTTTTCTGCTAAACTAGGTAGGTTAACATGCAGATAGGCCTCTCTCTCTCTCACTCTCACTTTCTCTCTCTCTCGCTCTTTCTCTTTCTTCACTCCACAGTCAGTTTTCTGGAGTGTGGCCCAAAGATCCATATGTCAAAACCTGGCAGAGGAAGCTGATACCAAAACCACATTTATTCTCTTCCTTTCAAAATGGCTTGGGAAATGAGCCCCTACATTTAGGGAAGTCCGAGTGAAGAAGAGGGAAGAGAGGGGAAGGCCTTATGGGGCACAGGACCCGCTCTGATTGCTGGAAGTCTCAGCCTTGGCCCAAAGCCCAGCCTCTGCCCTCTGCTTAAATTGAGTGTGAGGGAACAGGATTATCTTGGTTGTAATTTTTAAAACGCTTCCAAGCATTGTTTAAAAGTCAGAGAGCTCTGTTGGAACTTCACACGAAACAGCATTTTCTTAAGTTAAAAAAAAATTTGGAAACAAACGACTCTACATGGCCAAACCTCATCCTAAGCCAAATGATAAAATAAGCAAAGTTTGCCTTCTGTTCCCTCTGTTCTAAAATCTTCCTGCTGTCCCTACCCCTGGCACCTCAGTGGGTGCTTCTCTGTTGCTTCCCTCAGCTGCCCAATTCCCCACGTAACATGAGCTAGCATTAATTGAGCACCTGCTGTATGGCAGGCAGAGGCATAAGTGCCTTGTAAACATCACATTTTTATTCTCTCACAACGTTATGAGTTAGAAAACTAATGCATCTGCCCAAATATAAGGAGACCCATCTTCTCCAATGAGAAGCTCTCCCATCAACACTTCACAAAAATCCGGTTGACTATATGAACTCAAAGATATAAATAAAACAAATATGACTTAAAAAATTTAATTCTGTTGCACATGCATATTTAAAACCACATACTATCTAAATAATACATTAATGTAGAAATAGTGTCTTTTTCCAGTCTTACATATTACAGAATTTTATTCATCAATGTGTTCGTTATCTCTAGAGCTAATTTTAGAGTCATTCAATTCATTTTGTTTACAGGATACATCACATTCATTTCCATCTGAATTGTTTGAGATGTGGCACACTGTCACTGGAAATTTCTTCCCAAGCTGTAAATGAATATGCATTAATATCACATTAGGACAGCTGTTTTATTTATTCGTGCTATTGGTGTATATCAAGGAGTTCCACAATATAACTATCTACCTTATTGCTTTTTAAAGGAATTTTCACAAGGCTTGTTTACAATGGCCTCCAATGCTTGCATTCATGGGGTCATATTCCAAGGAATAATTGCTAAATGGGTTCAATTCATTGGCCTCCTTTCTGTTCACTGATTCTGGCAGAAAACCTCAGCAAGCACTGCAAACAAGCAATGATAGTAGTCCTTTCAGGCCCGTGTTTTTTCCTTAAACAATTCCATGTTTGTGAAGTTAAACTAAGTGAGACAGCATCCCAAGGTTTGAAACAATTGGTAAAGATTATTTTATTTGGAAATGCCTTCTTTTCTAAGGTAGAATTTTGGTAAAATCACTTGGACCTACGTTTTGACATACATGAGGACTTTAAGTCCGTTTTACAGATGACAAAACTGAGGTTCAGATATTAAAATAACTAGCTGGGCATAGTGTCTCACTCCTGTAATCCCAGCACTTTGGGAGGCTGAGGCAGCTGGATCACCTGAAGTCAGGAGTTCGAGACCAGCCTGGCCAACATCGTGAAACCTCATCTCTATTAAAAATACAAAAATAAGCCGGGTGTGGTGGTGGGCACCTGTAATCTCAGCTACTCAGGAGGCTGAGGCAAGAGAATTATTTGAACCCAGGAGGCAGAGGTTGCAGTGAGCCGAGATCCCACCACTGTATTCCAGCCTGAGCGACAGAGCAAGAATCTGTCTTAGAAAAAAAAAAAAAAAAGATATTGAAATAACTTTCCTAAAATCAAAGAACTAGTGTTTGTGTGAAATGAAGCTGGGGCCAGAGGCCAGGATTGTCTTACTCTAGGGCCCACATGCTGAAGCCCCAGTCTGCACTGCCCATGCCACCCCAGTGTCCATCTCCTCATGTCCACTTCTGCAGCCACTGCCCTTTCCAGAACTTCAATGCTGCTCTCAGCATCCATAACAATGTCCATTTCTTCTACTGACCCAGAAATTTCAATTACAGGAATGTCACTGAAGGAAATCCTCATAGATATGCAAAATAATTTAGCACAAGGATATTCTTGATGGCACTATTCTTAAGGGAAACAACTTGGAAACAAAGTAAACATTCCCGATGGGGGATGCATCAAACTAAGCTATAGGCACAGGAGGGAAGACAAAGCAGTCATGGTTAACATTCATGAAATCCTAAGTGGAAAAAACGAGAGGTTGCATAAAATAATTCTAGTTTTACTTTTTAATAAAAGTATATATGTGTCAAAAAATAAGAAAGAAGCACAGCAACATATTAATGTAGTAACTCTTCGGGTGATGGAACTAAAAAAGATTATTTTCTTGTTTTTACTTTATGTATTTATTTATTTATTTGAGACAGAGTTTTGTTCTTGTTGCCCAGGCTGGTGTGACCTCGGCTCACTGCAATCTCCGACTCCTGGGTTCAAGTGAATTCTCTTGCCTCAGCCTCCCGAGTAGCTGAGATTACAGGTGCATGCTACCACGCCTGGCTAAGTTTTGTATTTTTAGTAGAGATGGGGTTTCACTATGTTGGCCAGGTTGGTCTCGAACTCCTGACTTCAGGCGCTCTGCCTGCCTCAGCCTCCTGAAGTGCTGGGATTACAGGCGTAAGCCACTGTGCCTGGCCTGTTTTTACTTTTCTATTCCTCCTCCTCATAAAAACGGTGCCCATTTCAAAGGAATAACTTCAACAATGAGAATTTGGGAGCAAAGAAAGAGGAAGCATAGAATAGCAGGAGAAATTCATGGTGAAAATGGCATCTTGTTTTATAAGCTGTTGCCTCCTCTACTTTTTACAAAGGTGTTGCCCTATAAAAGGATTTTCCAATTAAGGGGAAAAGATTAAGGCTGTAATCCTGGGATGTTATCAAGTCTATAATCTGTTTGGTCTCTCTATTACAACTGCCCAGGTATAAAAGCCTGTCTTGTAGAACCAACAAAGTGTGTAAACCTCTCAGCCATATGTCAGACCCTCTATGGGGCCAAAAATCAAGCAAGCTCTTCTAGAGAATTAGATAGTTCTCTTTTAACCCAGTCCTTGGCTTCAGGGCTGTGCTGGTGGGAAACAACAGATTTAGCAAAAATGACACATTTCCTACCCTCAGGGAGTCCAGCATGGGTTGCTGATGAAGACATGGGCACAGTGAGCAGAGAGGGAATGGGCAGTCTCAGGGGGAGGCCCAGGAGTCACAGCCAGGCACTTGCTGGTCTCTGGGAGTGATGTCCAGTACCTACAGGGCTAATAGTACCAGAATGAAAAACATAATACGAGACCAATTTGTATTCATTGCCAGGAAGAAGCAAAGCTGCCTCTTAGAAAGTTAGCATTCCATGCCCCAGTTGCATAGTTTCTAGCTGTATTCAAAACCTAGCCTCTTTCAAGAGATCACAGTGCCCAAAGGGAAGAGCCAAAAATATGTTCCCTGCCAGGACCTAAACTCTGTAGTAGGCAGCCTCAAGACAGCCCCCAATGACCCCACCTCTTGGTAGTTACTCCCAGTGTAACCCCTCTCTTTCAAAGTGGGATAAACTTATTGATTTGTTTCTAACTATTCAATAGACTACTAATTAGAAACAAATCAATACAGCAGAAGTGAAGGAGTGTCACTTCTGGGATTTGATTATAAAAAGATTGTAGTTTCTGTCTGGGGTGTGCTCTCTTTCCTTCTTTCTTGCTTTGCTAACCCAGGGGAGGCCAGCTGCTATGTCATGAGGCACCTCTGTGGGAGGTCCATGTAGTGCTGAATGTAGGCCTACCAATCACAAGGATGATCTTGGAAGCAAATATCCCCCAGTTGAGCCTTCAGATGAAACTGCAGCCCCAATCAAATGCTTCACTACAACCTCAGGAAAGATCTTGAAGCAGAGGTGTTTTGCTAAGCTGCATCCAAATTCCCATCCACAGAAACTGAGATACTAAATGACTGTCATCTCAAGCCACTAAGTTTTGGGATAGTATGTGAGGCATAAACAGATAACTAATACAGACTCCAAATAAACACTTCAAAAGAGGAGTTCCAGGTGGTATGAAGGAGTTTTGAAATAAGAAGTCTCTTTGATTGGCTCAGGGTTTACATGGGCCCTGGAGCCAGATTCCTGGGAGTTCATACCGCAGCTCCAACACTGATTAGGATGAACCCAGAGGCAAATTACTTAACCTCCCTCTCCCTTCATTTTCTGGTAGGAAGATGGGAATAATATTGCTAGGTTTATGGGAGGAAGATCAAATGAGTATGTGTACACACACGTGCACACACACACACACAATTTAAAACAGAGCCTAGCAGAGAGTAAATGCTGTATATATGCTTATGATGATGATTATTAAAGCACGAGAATAGCAAAGAAGACATTAGTATCATACTATGTATTTTTAAGTTTTAAAATTTTATTGCATATATTTTGTTTGAACAAACTTCATAGAAAAGTTTCAAGAATAGAAAAGCGAATTACCAATGCCCTTATCCTAGATTCCTCAAACGTTTACATTTTATTATGTTTGTTTCAGCCTTCTCTTTCTCCTTTCCTCTCCTAGTTTATTTTCAGGTTGATTTAAAGTGAAATGTATCCATAAATACTCCAGTGTGTCTTTCCAAAGAGTGAAAAATTTCCTTACCTAACTACAGGAAATTATCAAAATGAACATATGAACATTGAAGCGATATTATCGTCTAATCTAAATATCTTGAGATTTTTGCCAATTGGACAAAAGGACATTATTAAGAATGTCCTTTACAGGAAAAGAAAATCTGAAAATCATGGGCTACATTTAGATTTCATGTCTCTTTAGTAACAGTTATTGACTTTTTTGGGGTACTTTATGATATTGATATTTCTGAAGAGCATAGGCCAGGCATTTTGGAGAATATTCCTCAATTTGGGGTTGTCCAGTGTTTCCTCAGAATTAGATTCAGGTTATGGCCCTTGGGCAGGAGTACACTCCAGAAATGATGGTGAGTTCTCAGGTCACTCATATCAGGTGGCCCATGTTGTTGATTCATGCCATTTCTGGCAGTGTTAACTTTGATCATTGGTTAAGGTGGTATATGCCACATATCTCTACCATAATATTAGTTTTTACCTTTTGTAACAAGAAGTGCCTTAAGGAGATATACTTTGAGACCATGTAAATATTCTTTTATTCCTCAAATTTTGATCCACTAAGTTAGAACCAATTATTACTATGATGCTTAGCAAATGGTATTTTTCTAATTCCATTATTCATTCTATATTTATCTGTTAGTATTCTACTAACTATAAGGAAAAGCTTTCCATTCTTCTCCATTCATTCATTCTTTCTTTCCTCATTCATTTATATCAGTGTAGACTCATGGACTCCCACCTTATTAGATAAGTTATAACCTTTTATTATATATAATTTACATTAAACCCAAATATAAATCTGAATAGTTTTGAGTCAAATAGATTCTTTTGACATTTATTGACCAAGAAAAAATATATTTATATCTAAAAGACACAGGCATATTTTCTTTTATTAGAGCAGAGATTTTGCTCATGTTAAAAACTGTTGTTTGTTTTTGTCCATGCTCTGGTCAAGGTTAGCACCGCCGAAGACCGAGAAACTGTGTTTGTATCATTATTAATCATCCCTGCAGAATCTGACAGTGAGAAACTCTAAGATAAATAGTGAATGTCTCTCCTATGAATTTAAGAAACCTGGTTTTATCCCCATATTTTGCCAGCGGCTTGGCAAAGAATTCCCACGTGACTAAATTTTCATATAGGTTTTTTTTGTGCAAGTGTAATTGCTGTAGCAAGTGGACTGATTTCATAGGGTGGAATATGGGAAACCAACTTTTTTTTGAAAACCACTTTCTTTATATGAATTCTATCTAATTCTCTATCACATCCTGGACAGATCACTATAGCTTTAGTAATTCTTTCTGGTATCAGAAGAACTTCATTACAAAGCACCCAAAAGTCCTGCTCAATAGAAATAAATGCTTCAATTGCTCACTCATTTAAAACTCTCCCCTTACCCAGCTCTGGATAAAGATTCTTCACTGGAGTGTGGCAGTGACAGGCAGAGGGAATAGAGAACATGGTCCGTTTGCTCTTCCTTCACCTTGTTCTTCTTTTCCTTCTCCCTCCTCTTACTGTTTTGCTCTTGGTTTCTCTAGGACCAAGGACGGGGTGAAGTGTTGAGTGGGGAAGCTCGGTGAGACAGCAAGAATCTTGCTTGGCAGGTAATGTTGTAATTTGGTTTATGAATCCTCTGTGGGTCAGTTGTGCAAATGCCAGCTTTCTCTGTCTCTCACAGGACCCAGGAGAGACAGCCACCTTTCAACACCTCCAGCTTGCAGTTCCCCTCTGCAGATGACACACTTTCTCACTAACCTCTCATGACTCTCCTGACACTAGGTTCCTCTGTTGGCTTCTGTGATGCTCACTGGCTCAAGGAAAAATGCTATGTCTTTGCCCTTAAACTCTGGAATTACAGGCCAACCCTCCCCACCTCAGCCCTCAATTAAGTTCCAATCAGCATTTCACCCCTAGACATTCTTCCAGGTAAAAATCCATGGAACATGATGGCACCTTCCTCCTACTTCAACTCCAGGAACCAAGGTCAATTTCTTCCAGAAACTCATCACTATACGCCCTTAGGTGGGCCTATAGGATTTCTCCAGTTCTGTATGCATCTATTGAGGATGATATGTGGGGTTCTCTTTCTGGAAAGTAACCCTACTCTCTACAAGTAATTCTTTTTAAATGCTGTTTGCTTTGTCTGAGGTGGAAGAAGGACATCCTTCAGAAGGGAGAACACAGGACACCATGACAACTCTCTCCAAGGAAATCTTGGCTCTTCCTCACCAGCACAATCCCTCCTCTTATGTATTGGGCTTGAAGTGGGAGCCAGCTAATGGTGGAAGATCCAGTTTGGATCACATGTTTTCCTGTGGATATGCCCAGCACCTTTCTTTACAATGTGCGGTTTTTCCCAACTTCTTAACCTCAAATATTTTTAAAAGCCTAATATTTGCAAAAGAAATGCTTTGCAAATTGTATTACTTCTCATCTACCATAAAAATAATAGCCTAGGTTTTAAGGGGAAGAGTAGATAAGGTAGTAATACAGGAAGAGCTTGCACAAATGTTCAAGAAAAATTCCTCTTTCCATAAAGTCTTCTGAGCCTTGAGGGAGAATTCCAGTCAATCAACCCCAGTCCCTAAAGTCTTAACTTAATTTGCCTCCAGACTGCTCAACTTCCTATTAAGAATGGCATCTGGCTTATAACCCACCAAGCAAACTCTACCAGCTTTCCACTGAAATGCCTATGGAGTAGGAGAAAAGGTTAAGAATGTGCAACCATCTCAAAATCAGCAGTGGCTATCTGTTGGTTGCTTAAATCTGGAAGAATTTCCATTACCTGCAAAAACGATAGAAAATGCCAGCAAATGAACTAAACCATCTGCCAAAAAGTGAAAGAAAAATCATTCCTGCCTCTCCCATTGTCTTCTTTCTCTGTTTATAAATCTGGACCAAGCTGAAAGCCAGACAACTTCCCCTGTTGCCTAGTTGCTGCCTTCCAACATAGCCACAGCGCTACCCATATCAGCTGTCTTCCACATGTGGACAGAGTAATTCTCAGGAAAACATACAAGGCATGAACTAGGATAGAAACTGGTAACGGGACATTATATTAAAATATGGCATCAAAAGGGAAGACCTGTAGATGGGGACACAAGAAGAGCCCTGGTTGCACCGCATACTTGGAATTGTACATTTTAATGCACCACGATGTTCAGAGTTTCAGAGACCAATGCAGCAAGGGCAGGAGACAATCAGATGAGCACAATTGCCCTTGCCAGATGCTGAGAACTAAGCTATGGCTGAAGACATAAACCTGCCCTCGAATTGCAGCTGTGAAAGAGATTAGTCCAGCCACCAGAAAACAAATCATTGAAAAGACTAGAAGAAAAACACTGAGTTTAAATTTTGGTTGCCAGGCTGGGCGGTGGCTCATGTCTGTAATCCCAGCACATTGCGAGGCCGAGGCAGGTGGATCACTTGAGGTCAAGAGTTCAAGACCCAGCCTGACCAACATGGTGAAATCCAGTCTTTACTAAAAGTACAAAAATTAGCCGGGCGTGGTGGCATGCACCTTTAATCTCAGCTACTCAGGAGGCTGAGGCACAAGAATCACTTGAACCCAGAAGGCAGAGGTTGTAGTGAATCAAGATCACGCCACTGCACTCCATCATGGGTGACAAAGCAAGCCTCCATCTCAAAAAAAAAAAAAAAAAAATGGTTGCCAAAAGGAAATAAAAGCAATTTTTTTAACTACAGAATTAACAAGCAATTTTAGTAACTGACTAGATAAAGGACAAATGTACCAAAACATTTATGTTCCTATCTACCAGCAAAAACTGATTTTTAAAATATAATAGGAAAATATTTATAATAGACAGCAATAATTGAAAAATATCTAAGAATGCATTGCTAAGAAGAAATATGTAATAGAAACCCAGATGATGAAAACTATAAAGCTTTAATGAAAGACATAAAAGACTTACAAAAAAGAAGTTCTATACAAATTTCTCTATGGCATGACTATAATTCAAAAAGTAACAGTTCTCCCCCAAATCATGCATTGGTAAAATGCTATTCCATTAGAAATTACGATGGACTGGACTCTAATAATTTTTAAATAATTATTTTAAAACTCATCTTGAAGAATAAGCAGAGAAAATGTGAAAGTGATGGAAAATTTTTCTAAATTTTTCATGGCATTTATAATGTTATAAAGAATATAAGAGTGTAGTGTTGGTACAAATCTCAACAGAGTAATAGAATAAAATGGTCATTGAATTGGCACTAACATATATGCTTATAAAACCTTATTATATTGTAAAGGAAATAACGCAAAAAAGTGCAAGAGAGAAATTATTCCACAAACGGAATTTTTGTTAAAGTAGATTTGGGCTGGGAGCAGTGGCGCCTGCCTGTAATCCCAACACTTTGGGTGGCCGAGGTATAAGGATTGCTTGAGGCCAGAAGTCTGAGACCAGCCTGGGCAACACAGTGAGACTCTGTCTCTTCAAAAAATTTTTAAAAATAAAAATAAAAAATAAATATATATGTAATAACATATACATACTTATATGAAGTTTAAACATGCATGCATGTATAGAGAAATTTAAGAAAATAAAATACTAGGCAGTAGGAGAAGAAAGGGATATTGTTTATTTGGGGAAAAAAATTTACAGTGTAACCAGATACCATACTCCAAAATTTACTCTAGATTTTTGAAAGTTAATTAACTGGCTGGGTGCAGTGGCTCATGCCTGTAATCCCAGCACTTTGGGAGGCCGAGGTGGGTGGAACACTTGAGGCCAGGAGTTGGAGACCAGCCTGGCCAACCTGGTGAAATCCCATCTCTACTAAAAATACAAAAATGAGCTGGGCGTGGTGGCC
This sequence comes from Symphalangus syndactylus, assembly GCF_028878055.3. Lineage (NCBI taxonomy): Eukaryota > Metazoa > Chordata > Mammalia > Primates > Hylobatidae > Symphalangus > Symphalangus syndactylus. The sequence continues at coordinate 18,204,323 of NC_072432.2, read as the reverse complement.
AGTGCCCATAATCCCAGCTAACCAGGAGGCGGAGGCACAACAATCACTTGAACCTGGGAGGTGAAGGTTGCAGTGAGCCGAGATGGTGCCACTGCACTCCAGCCTGGGTGAGAGAGCAAGACCCTGTCTCAAATAAAAAGAAAGTTAACAAACTGGAACAAAGCAGAGGTTAATATATAAACTGATCTCAGTATGAACAAGGACCTTAAAAGAATAAAAGCAATAAACCAAATCACAGAGTATAAGCTATATATATGGTCAGTGGATTTTTAGCAACTGTGCGAAAGTAATTTTTGTATTGAGTTGAATGGTATCCCCCCAAAAATGCATGTGTACCTGGTGCCTTAGAATGTGATCTTATTTAAAAACTGGATATTTGCAGATGTAATTAGTTAAGATGAGGTCATATTGGATTTAGTGTGGGCCCTAATCCAATGACTGGTGTCCTTACAAGAAAACAGAAACACAGAAACATACGCAGAGGAAAGGCTGTCATGTGAAGATGGAAGCAGAAATTGGAGTGATGTGCCTGCAAGCCAAAGCATGCTGAGGAGTGCCACCCACCACCAGAAGCTAGAAAAGAAAGCATCCAAACCTAGAGCCTTTAGAGAGCTTGGCCTTGCCTACTTGATTTCAGACTTCCAGCTTCCAGAACTGTAAGAAAACAATTGTCTGCTGTGTAAAGCCACCCAGTTGGTGGTCATCTGCTAAAACAGCCTTTGAAAACTAATACAAGGTTCAATGGAGAAAGGAAATCTTTTTTATATATGGTGCTAATATTGGATAGCCAGACACAAAGGTAAAACTTGACTATTATCTTACACTATATATAAAAATTAACTCGAAATGTGTCATATTCTGGAACACTTTTAGAATACAATGAAGATAAAGATCTTAGTGACCTTGGGTTTGGAAAAGATTTCTAAAATAGGACACAAGAGCACAGACACTAAAAAAAGAAATACATTTTACTTCAAAAAATATAAAACTTATACTCTTCAAAAAACATATTACATAATAAAAGGCAAGTCACAGACTGGGAGAAAATAATTATAAAATGTATATTTGATAAAGGGGTTTTAACTAAAAAAAATAAAGAACTCTCAAAATTATATAATAAGACAAACAACCCACACAAAAAAATAAACAGATGATTTTAACAGACAATTCATCAAAGAAGATACAAGGATGGCAAAAAAGCACATGAAAAAATCCTCAGCACCACTCACAATGAAATACTACCACACATCTATTCGAATTGTTAAAGTTGAACAAACTGATCATACCTAGTGTTGGTGATTATGTGGAGAAACTGGAATGCTCATGTACCACAGGTGGAAATGTAAAATGATACAGTAACATTGGAAACCAGTTGGGTAGACAATCCAATCATTTTATACCTAGGTATTTACTTAAAAATGAAAGCGCATGTTCACATAAAGACTTGACCAGGAACATTCATAGTTGTTTTATTTGTGATAGCCAAAAATCAGAAAATAACTCAAATTTCCATCAATGGTTGAACAGATAAACAAAACCATGCAAGGAAATACTACTTAGCCATAAAAATAAATATTGACACATGTGACAATATGGATGAATTTCAAAACAATTATGCTGAATGAAAGAAGTCAGCAAAAAAGAGTACATGTTGCATGAATCTACTCATAAAAATACTAAGTAGTGGAAACTACTGTATAAAGTCAGAAATCAGATCAGCAGTTACTGGGGATGGTGAGGGGTGTGAGGGAGGGATTACAAAGGGGGCAAAAGGAAACTTCTGGGAACAAGGAATATGTTCATTCTTCTTATTATAGTGATGGTCTAATACATATGCCAAAACTCTTCAGAAACTATATACTTTAAAAATGTTCAGCTTACTGTACATTAATTATGCCTTGACAAACCTGTAAACAGTAATAGAATCATAAAAGTGTAAATGGCAAACAATAAGAAGTACTTGTAATAACAATGACATGTAAATGGTAATTTACCAAAAGTAAAAAATGGCCTCACAAATTCATAAGAATACAAAACCATCTCAAAAAAGTCAAAAGTGTAAACACACCATTCACTATTGAAGAATATACAAATCTTTAATAATTATATTACTGAAATAAATGTTATTTAAACCAATGATTTTCCTGTCAGTTCTCATTTATAAAAATGGCATTTTTTTCAATTTTAATAATAAATGCTGATGATGCAGTGAGATCAGTATTCATACTCCTGCAAATGTAATATGATTCAAAAAGCTACTCATGGAAGCCATCTGCCAATATCATTAAAATCTTCATATCTCTAGGTATTGAAATCTGGGGCTATTTTAACTTTTTTCTTTATAATTTCTTCTATTTACTTTTTAAACACCAACCACAAATTTTTTAGTCAGAGAAAATATTCTTTAAAAAGAAAATGTTTGACTTCACTTCATTGTGCAAATTTACATGCACAAAGAGTTGGTTGCACCTTCCAGGTCTCCTTCTCTATTGGCTGCTATTTTTCCATGCAGGGCAAGGGACACGGCTCATCGCCATCATGGAATCCTCTTTGCCATGGCTCTTAGGATGGACACCATGACAACCACATTGCCCACGGCTACATGGCTCCAGCTGTTGCTCTCACTTATGCCTCTACCTCTTCCTAACACCATGGAGACTGTTGTCAGGGATGTTAAGTCTTTGAGGAATGCAATACTCACGTCTTCAGAAAAAAAGAATCTCTAAGGATCTCTGTGTCATAGATATAGTCTAGAAATGGCAAAAAAAAAAAAAAAAAAAAAAAGAAAAAATCCCATCTCCTTTTTTATTTTTTGACAGCTGACCCAGACTTAAAGGGAAGGCTATTACTTGACATTGTGCAGGAGGGAGAACGTCGTGGAAAGAAGACATGATGTGTCCAGTTTGGCTCCAGACCCCAGCATGCCACGATCCAGCTTCCAGCCACTGCATTTTCTCCCTTCTGTACTGCATGGACTCTCATGTGCTTTAAGAGGAATTGGCGTTTGGCATGAGGATCTATTTATTCTTGAGTAAACTAACAGAGAAGTTTTAGTTCCCACAAGCAAAACTATCCAGCAGAGAAAGACTGTCCAGTCTGCAAATATTGACACCACATGGTGGCTGTGTCAACAGGTCAAGCCACAGAACAGCTGCAATGATGCAGGGAAGGCATGAAACGTCCTCTCGGGCTCAGGGTTCACACACAGACCCAATCAAAGGCGTATAAGTCATCCTACATGCTCATTAAATCACAAGTAAAGAGTGTTTCCTTTCACGGCATGGCACCTCAAGGACAGTGTTGAATAATTTTTAAGATTAGAACTAAAGCCTGAGCAATCACTATTCAAAGCACATTCTGATCTTCACCACTTCAAATTGGCCACTCCTGGCTACCTCCTGTCAGTAGACGAAAATGTTCACAGCCACACAGCGGGAACCTTTGCCTTTGTTCTTAACAGAAACACCCAGAGATGATGAAACAGCGATTTTGTTAAGGCAAACTATTTCCTTAACTATAAAAGAGTATTAAAAATAGAACATGAATATGGGTAAAAACCTGGATGCTTCCCCAAGGACCAAAGCAAACAGAGCGGCATAAAGTTCCGAATGTTGGATTCTGAGTAGACACCTGGGGTCAGGCTTGGCCACTAACTCCACTGGGCACGTCATCCACCTCCATCGGTTTCAGGTTTTTCTCTGATAAAATGAGTGTGTGGAGGTGATCTCTGAAATCTTCGTACCTAACCATCTAGGGGGGATTCAAATACAAAATGGGATCTGGTCAATGAATATGTGGGACTGAGAGGGGTTAGAGTCTGGCTTTGAGCCATAAAGCAGTCTATGGTGTCTTTGCTCCAGGCAGTGCCCAATCCTTCCTTCCCTGGAGTGGTTCACCTCATGGTTCAGCCTTGGAGAGAGTGGCTGCATGGAACCATGATTTAGGAGGATGTCAAAACATCATGATTAAACATTTGCAAATATGATCACCATTATATTTGTTTATGTGCTTGATTTATAGCTATTTGGAGAGTGAAAAAATGAATGAGCGAATGAATGAAGTGTGCAGAATTCTGTGGGCCATGTTTGAATGTAGCTAACCTGACTGCTGTTGTCTACTTGGGTATTCAGTTTTCCTGAACTGAAAACTGACCTGCTCACCAATGGCTCTAATGCTGCTTCTCTGAGGGCTCAAATTAAAGCTGCCACTTCTGTCAATGAAACAGCTGTCAGAGAAGCAACTTCCCAACAGCTGCTATTCCCCAATAAATGGTCTTCCAAGGAATATGTCATTGCAATGCCAACCTATCCGATTTCAACCTGGTCTCTACAACCCTGAGGGAGGGAGGCAGTGGGCATCAGCCTAGAGAAGACCTGGGCTCTCATTCCAGCTCTGCCTGTGGTTAGTTATGCAGCTTTTAGTCCATCATTTAATTTCTCTGGACCTTAATGTCTTTATCTATAACCTGAGAGGGAGAGACAGGAGGGATCGTTTTTTCCTCCTAACACTAATGTAGAAACTGTAAAGGTCTCTTAATACTTACTCTAGGTTCTTTGGTGCCAATCTGTGTCTAAAACTTAATAACTTAGTTGCTCCAACCCAGCCTCTGTTATTTCAATATGGCTTGTTAACCAGCCAGGGGCTGCTGAGAGGCAGATATTCAGACTCCATTTCTCACCACACCAAACACACACACACACACACACACACACACACACACACACACCCAACATCTCATTTTCCCTAGTTCCCCTCTCTCTGCTTCTCTGTCTCCCTCTCCACCTCTCTTTACCTGTCTTCAGCATACTTCCTCTCCCTCTGTGCAATTCCAAAATTTGAAGAGCAATCTTTGATAAATGTGAAGAGTTCGGGGAAAACCCATCTTCCAGTGGCAAAACCACACACTGCAGAGAGATTTCACATTTCAGTCCCTGCCTTTCTCCAAATTTCTACATAAAAACTGGGCTAAGAGATCACTTTCCATTACCTACTTAGCCCGGTTATCTCTTCTCTTGGCCCCTGACGCTAACTAGGTAACCCTGGGCGAGTTACCCACCGTCTCTGAATCCTGGTTCTGTATCATGGGGATGGCGATGCCAACTTCATGAGGTTATTGTGCATGTTAAAATTCCAGTGCTTGGCAAAGGGTAAATTCTTGCTAATTATTATATAGAAGTATTAGTAATGATATTCATGATGTCTCTTGTGCGTCGAGGCTTATCTAAAAGGCACTGGAATGCACGTACATGTGGTTCTGTCAGCTCAGTCCGGCTGGCATAAGTCCAGAACTGGGTCTTCTTCCTGGGGCTAAATTGCGCTCACCTCATTCTCCTGACTCAGGCCCTTGCCAGAGCACATGAGCTAAAGACACACAAAAGGCTCCTGGGTGGTGAGGAGCAGAAAGAATTTGAAATGAGCTTCTTTTCTTCTTGCAGAGCTTCAGAGATAAATTATAAAGCTCCAGTAATGGGGAAAAACACAGACAGAACTCCTTAGACCTGAGAGTGGTCATCTTGAGGGCCTCAGACCACCATGCTGGTTCATGAGGACGTAGGTGCACTCAGCATCAGCACAATTTAAGTCTGTCTTAAAGCACATTTTCTTTTACAAGTAAATTAAACAAGTCAGCATACTGAATAGTTCTCCTACTTGCCAGGAAAACCGGAGGGCAAGCCATGAAAGAAGCAAACAACAAATGCAGCCCGTGCTGTTCTCATTCTGTCTGTCAGTGCAGGCGAGAGGGGGAAATACACCAGGCCAGTGTTCCCCTGGCCGGGATCCTTTCCCATCCTTGCTCAGAAATTTTCTTTCAGGACAAATGGCCTACAGAGAGGACCCGTGTACGATATTCCAATGACAGTTTTAATGGAAATACAGCCATAAGGTTTGGACTGACTTGATTGTAGAAAGCAGGAAAAAAATGCCCACTTTTAGGAGCTGGCATGACAGCCCGGTGGCCCAGCTTGGTTCCCTCCCCGCCAGCCCCGTCTGGGTGAAGCTCCTGCTTGGTAGAGCTCAGGCCTCTGCACAGAAACAGGGCATATGGCTTTGACTTCAGCCAGCGCAGGAGGGGGAAGGGGACAGGCCCCATAAATCACTTGCAAGGCTGCCGGCCAGACTTGCTGCTAAGAATCACCCCAAATTTCCGTCGTCTTCCTTTGTTTAGGGAACTGTTTTTTTAATTTCAAGAAGTGCATCCATTCCACGTGCTCTGGGACCTCAAAATATCAACATTGCTTATTGTCGATTGCCTTCACCCCTCACCAGAAAGTTACCCTTGCCCATGATCAGCTCTGAGTCTCCTGAATCTCTTCTCCCATCACAAACTGACTGTCCTGTACCCCAGAAAGGTGCTGCTACGACTGTAATAGAGGTGAAGCCATCAAGGATGGAAACTTTGGATCCCAGAGGGGGGTCCTCTAAGCTCCTTCGTGTTGCAGGGTTAGGGCACAAGCAGGGTACCGACAATGTTCAAGGAGGCCCCTGGAGTCACCAGAAGGTAACTATCAGGTTCTTGGTTTTCACTGCAACTGGCGCCCACCCTTGATAAACCAAAGGCAAACCCAATTGAGGCATTCCAGCAGCCAGGTCAGTTGTCAGCAAAGGCATCACAGAGGAAGGCATTTGGGGTAGATAGGAGCTGGGGAATAAGCAGTCAACAGGAATCGAAAGGAAGTAACCAGTGGAAGCAGCACCAAGTTCTTCTCCAGGGAGCGAGCACTGCACCAACCACAAAGATCTCCTGCATTAATTACATGTCTCCTTGCTAAGATTCACTCCCAGAGTGTCTACGAAAACTAATGACTGCAATCACAGCACCTCTCAAGAATTTTCACCTGCCAAGTGCTTTACAAGATTAGCTCATTAATCCACTCTGCCCTCCTATGAAGCTGGTAATTATCATTATGCCCAGTTCAGAGATGGGGCAAATGGGCAGACATGAAGCAACCGCCTGAAATCCCTGGGCACATCACAGCCCTTCTCGTTCCACAAAGCAGAGCACAGGTCTTTGAGCCGTCTTATTTCTATTTTATCTTTTATCCCAGGTTCCCCATTGATACAGGCAGCCCAGAAGAGGGTAGAAAATAGATGAGCTGGATCTTAATTCCATGCAACTGCTGATTAATTCCCTTTTAAAACCATCATTCTAAAAACAACAACAGCAAAATAAGTGACTGTTTTATAAATGAGGTATTGCTGGACTCTAGCCAATGACCCATTTATTGCCAAAACAATGAATTAATTCAATCAACAGATACTTATCAAATACCTTCCATATTTCAAACACTATACCATGTACTGTATACAGTGCTAACTTAGTGTAAAAAAAATATGGATGCACGTTCGATTTTGTTGTAATATTATTTAACCCAAATATAGGGAATTCCTACAGACTATTTAATTAAAATATCTATTGTTTTAAAATTCTCTTTGACCCTAACTTTTGCTTCCTCTAGATTTCATTGATACAAGAAAGAACTAATTCTTTAACACTGTAATCCGTTAACATTATCCCAAGTCTTGGAAAAGAAACACGACTTTTTGTTTTTTGGACGGAGTCTTGCTCTGTTGCCCAGGCTGGAGTGCAGTGGTGTGATCGTGGCTCACTGCAACCTCTGCCTCCTGGGTTCTAGCGATTCTCCTGCTTCAGCCTCCTGAGTAGCTGGGACTACAGGTGCACACCACCACGCCTGGCTAATTTTTGTATTTTTTAGTAGAGACGGGTTTCACCATATTGGCCAGGCTGGTCTCGAACTCCTGACCTTGTGATCCGCCCGCCTTGGGCTCCCAAAGTGCTGGGATTACAGGTGGGAGCCACTGAGCCTGGCCTAAGAAACATGACTTTTGCCCATTAATGGCTCTGAACTTTTTCTTCAGTGACTTCTGTTAACTGATAGAATAAGTAGGTGTTCCTACTCTTAGTACCCAACGTAGAGCAGGCAGCTTTCCTCATGCCAAGGTGATAGGAAAACCTAGAGTGTCAAAGATTTAGGATGTTAATTTTCATTATCATCAAGTTCCTTTTTTTTAAAACCTCTCCTTCAATGCCCTCAGTTTAAGGTTCTGCAAGATTAAAATGAGTTGATGTTTTATCCTTGGCTATGTCTCCAGGATCATAGTAACAAGATGTTACTATGTTTTGGTTTGTTTTGTAACCTGAAAGTCTCCATAAATATCCAAGGCTGACACCTTTGTATTTATGTGATTTAAACATATGCTATTACTTCTTGGATTAAAATTTTAAAAAGTAAATCATATGAATTTTGAAACAAGGACCCACATACACAATTCGTAGAGGTTGGAAACTATAAGAATATAGCTTTTAAAAACTCAGTGCATTCTGAGGGTAGAAAAGCAAAACTGATGATTTCTCTAGTGATTTCTGATTATCCCAACTGTGATTAAAACCAAGTGGCCCATGTATCAACATGAGAAGGATAGAGGAATTGTTCTAGGTCATAGGATGCAGCTATGGAATTCTAGGAAATAGAGATAGTTCAGATCTGCATATTAAAATCCCAAATCAGTTCCTTCCAGAAGGGTCGGGAATGTGACTGCCCCTGTATGTACTGTTGGTTGCCAGAGCAGCTGGGAAGGGAGAGGGAACCATTTATCATAAATCCCTCCTGGGGTGCCTCATCACACCCTCTTTGTGTTGGGCAAACACTTCACCTCTATCGGCCCAAAGGCACAGTAAAGACCTTATCACATAGAGTCATGGAGAATGAATGATCAAGGTGTCAACTGGGCCAACATCTGCAGTTTAAAGGAGGAAGACTCAAGACTTGGAAGCAACAAACATAAATACTGCAGGGCCACTGGAACCAGTGAACTGAACGGGTGTGGGTTTTGAGCAGCTTTCCCAACATTGGCGCTACTGACTTTCTGGGCTGGTGAATTCTTTGTCCTGGGGGTGGGGGGTGGGGGGTGGGGCTGTCCTGTGCATTGTAGGATGTTAAGCAGCATACCTCATCTCTACCGACTAAAAGCCAATAGTGCCCCCGAATTGTGACAACCAAAAATCTCTCCAGTCAATGACCAATGTCTTGGGGCTGGGAGGAGGGAACAAAATAGCCCCCAATTAAGAATCACTGTTTATCCCCCAAGTAGTTTTTCCCAAAGTTAGATAGAGTTTGGGGGATGCATTTAAGATTATAAATAATATTTTCTGTTAAAGTGCCATTGAACTACTGGGTGAAGTAAATCTCATTTCTGCTTCATTTGATGCTTAGGATCCCTAGTAGATGTGCTGTGTGTGTGTGTGTGTGTGTGTGTGTGTGTGGCTATGTAGGGTTGTTTCACACAAACACTCAGAAAAGCATAAAGCAGAAAAATCTGTTTGAAAAATGTTTCCCCAAAAGATTCATGATATAAAGAGAACACATTCATAAAATGAAATTTAAAAAATGGAAGGAGAAAAAACATCATGTTTTTATACTGCAGAGTATGCACTAATTGAACTGCCTTTATTTTCTTTCTTATTATCAAGAGACTCCAAGAAATGTAATTGCCAATGTAACTTAAAGTTAATTATACTACTATAAATTATATCCTTTTACTACTTTCTGGGGAACACTAGGAATTTTAGGGTGAATAGATGTATGTAAAAATACATAGAGTAGCAATATATAACTTATAACATTGAGCTAGCATAAATACAATGGATTCCCACAATGTGTCATGGAAATAAACAAGAACAAGACTCTTTCTTCGGAATTTTCTAAGAAGCATTTAAGTTTTAGTGTCGCTAGTGCTGCGTATTGACAAAACACATTTGATTCGAGAGACTCCGCCTGGGGCAGGCAGATAGGTGTGGTTCACAGAGTTAGAACAAATGTACACAAAGAAAACATAATGGGCTTGGATTCTACCAACAGAGCCTATGGCTGAAGAGAAAAAGTGAGGTTAAGAAAGCTATGAGGTCAAGACCTTGGGATTTTTAAAGTTATTTTGTAAATTACATATCTCTTTCAGACACATGAGGCTCTGTGTGTGGTGGAGTTCTTGGGAACACACATCTGTCTGGAGGTTTACAATAAGGAAGAGAAGATATAAGGCAAAAATAGAAGCAGTTCAAAGGGATGTCTTCATATATCATCTCACTTAATTCTTACAATATCCCTGGTAAGTAGGTATTGCTCCATTTTAAAGGTCAGGAAATTAGAGGCCTGGAAGCACCCTGTCATGTCAAGGAGAAAGCAAAGATGCCAGATGCCACAGCCTAAGCTCAGGTCTGTCCAATTTCAAGGCCCTTCTTTTACTCTTACACCATTTGGCAGTAGCCTTTCTGGTTGGAATATCTATTTTTATATCTAGAATGGACTATACTCTTCATTTTCTTTCAAAGTCTACAATTCAAGCAATTAGGAATTCATTTAGAATACATGAATTTAAAACTACAAATAATTCTTGGTTCAAAATGTACAAGTCAGTTTTGCGTTGGGATAAATAAATATAAAGAGATGAGCGCATTTCTCTGTATTTTAAATTTGGGTCCTTTATTTACTAACTAGGTGTCCTGGAGAATATCACTTAGCTTTGGGAAAACTTGAATGCCATATTATGACACAAGACCTAATCTAGATACCTAATCACTCAGTAGGATTGTTTTATAGGAAATAATGCATTCTAGAATCTAAATCACTGAATTACAAATGTTAGAATACAGCCTAGCATTAAACAGAGGACATCCATATCTTAAATCTAGCTTTGGTCTAGTCATTTATCAGTGAGTAACTAATCTGGGTTTTATAAATTGTAAAATAATACTTATGCCATCTATGTCATGATTGTCTTGCAGGCATTAAATGGGATAATATATGCCAGAGTGCTGTGGAACATGATCAAAAGAATGTCATTACTGCCATTATTATTACTTAAATGTGTGTGTATGCGTGTCTACTTTTCAACTAAAAACAGGAAAAATAATTACTGTGTTCTCTATCTATCATCTGTCTATATATTTGTTTTGTTTTGTTTTGCTTCAAATCTAAAATACAATGGTCAACTCATGGCACAGCCGTAAACTACAAAACAAATAAAACCTTTCAATATAAATGTTATGTAGCAAAAGGCAGTCTCTCCCAACATGATAGGCCACTTGTGCCATCCACAACAATGCCCATGACAGATCATTGAACATGATTTCTTTTTATAAATGTCATCAGTCTAATCAATGCACACCTTAGACGCTCTTTATCCATATTACTTCAGCCTGAGATCTATTTATTTCTGCAAATAGCCCTAAAAACAGTGCAAATGTAATATATTGTAAGACTCCCTTGACTTATTTATTTTTTCATTCATCTTCATAAGAAAACTACAGCAACAAAATAGCTGCAGTTCTTCACATGCTACCTATCTGCCAAGGACTCCAACAAACTAGTGAAGATTAACTAATATTTTGAGAAAGTCATTTTAAGCCTGAAATATTTGATGCATGATGAAATCTACAACATGTCCCTGTGGAAACACAAAGCTTTGGGACTCTTTATTTGCAATTCATGTCTATGCATGAGACAATCAGAGGCAATGTTCTGCCTGGACTAAGCCAATAGCCAATAGAAGTAAGTCAGCATTTCTGCTATGTGAAAACTCCCAGGGAGCTAGGCTAATTTTTCCAGAGTTTCTACATATTTTGTGCTTCTAAACACTCCAAATCAAATGGAAGTTGGGTTAAAAAAATCTCCCCATATTTGAAGCAACAATTGGGTAATGATTACCCACTAAGCATATGCCGTTAGGATGAAAGCCAATGACAGGTAGCCAGTGACAAAACTTTCTGAGGTTTGGGGAAAATAATTAGGGGCAGAAATGAGAAACCTCAGATATATTTCTACTTCTAGTCGATTGCATACAGAGCCATGAAGTCCCATGACAATAGCTCTGGGATGCCACTGGATTGGCAAGGCTGTGGGATGGGGTGGTGGCTATTCCTGGAGTAGTAAAGGCAACTATATAGACAGCATCAATAATGCATCTATTCACAGGCTCAACACAAAATATGCTCAAAACAGCAACTGTAGCATAGGTTAGTTGTATCTGAAACTGGCTACTTTATGGGTAGCCTGAAAATCATTCATGGTTGTATTCATTGTCTACTGCTGCTGTAAAAAACTAGTACGAGTTTAGCAGCTTAAACAACCTGACTGTATAATGTTACGGTTCTGCAGGTCAGGGTCTCGTGGGGCTAAAATCAAGGTGTCCACAGGGCTGTGTTCCTTCTGGAGGCACTACAAAAGAACCCATTTCTTTGCCTTTCCCAGCTTCTAGAGGCCACCTGCATTCCTTGGCTCGTGGCCCCTCCTTCTGCCTTCAGAGCCAGTGGCATAACATCTCTCTGACCCTACTCCATCATCGCATCTCTTTCTCTGACCCCAACAGAGAAAAGTTATCTGCATCTAAGGAACACCATGCGATTAAGGGATGCATTGCCATGATTAGACCCGGTCCACCTGCATAATTAGGATACTCTTCCCATCTCAAAGCCCTTAACGTTAATCCCTTTTGCAAGGTCCGTGTGATGGCTGATTTTGAGTGTGGATGTGACTGAATTAAGTGATAATAATTAATGGATGGTAATTAAGGGAATTAATTATTTATTTTGAATCACTGCATTAATTATTCTCAATGCTTCAGCAGGATTGAACCAGCCCCTCTCCTGCAGAAAGAGAAACCCAGGTGATTTGGCATTTGATTAGAATGTTTGAGCTGCCCCAGGGGTGGGGAAGATCTGCCCTCAGTGGGGCCCAGATGGAATGAAAAGGCTGAAGAAGGATTCTTGCTCTCTCTACTGGAGCTGGGGCACCCATCTTCTCCTGTCCTTGGATGTCAGGACTCCAGGTTCCCTGGCTTTGGGACTTCAGGAAGAAAACCAGTGCACCCCCCGCCCAAGGTTCTTGGGCCTTTGGCCTCAGACTGACTGAGAGAGATACCATCATCTTCTCTGGTTCTGAAGCCTCTGGACTTAGACTGAGTTATGTTATGGGTTTTTGCTGATTCTCCAGCCTGCAGACGGCCCATTATGGGACTTCTCACTGCACAGTTGAATGAGCCAATTCCCCTGATAAATTCCTTCTCATCTCTCTCCCTAAATAGTTATCATGTCAGTTCTGTCTCTCTGGAAAACCCTGACTCAACAGTCTCTTTTGCAGTATAAAGTAATATCTTCACTGGTTCTGGGGATTAGGACAAGGGCATCTTTGGGAGGCTGTTATCCTATCTACCACCATGGTCTATGATCTGGAGATTTCCAAATTCCTCACCCATCCATCTTCTTAGTGGGAAATTCCTCCCACCCTCTGCAGAGAGCCATCTGGAGTTAGGCCGACCATAGCTGCAGAAATCAGTCGGCCTGCTGCATATTAACCCTGAGAATCCATTATTGCTATTAATCATTTATGCAGCCAACTCTCAAAGCTGCTTGTGATAGGTACTATTATGACAACTGTTAGAGCACAGGAAATTCTCACTTAACATTGTGAATAGGCTCTTGGAAACTGCAACTTTAAGTGAAACAACATAAAACAGAACGATTTTCCCATGGGCTAATTGATATAAATAAGAGTGACGTTCCCGGGGTACATTTCAGGTCACAAAAACATCACCAAACTTCCAAGTAAAGACCAAATCACTGCTAATACTAAACACTGAGATACATGTGAACTAGATGTATTATGCCATTCTTAAATTGCTGCAAAGATACACCTGAGACTGGGTAATTTATAAAAAAGAGATTTAATTGGCTCATGGTTCTGCAGGCTGTATAGGAAGTGTAACAGCGGCATCTGCTTCCGGGGAGGCCTCAGGAAGCTACCAATCACGGCATAAGGCAAAGGAGAGCAAGTGTGACACATGGTGGACACAGGGACAAGATTGGCGGTGCCACACGCTTTTAGATAACCAGATCTCAGATGAACTCAGAGTGATGGCTCACTTATCACCAAGGGGATGGCCCCCATGATCCAAACACCTTCCACCAGTCTCCACCTCCAACACTGGGGATCACATTTCAACGTGAGATTCAGGCAGGGACAAATATCCACAGTACATCACTATACATACATTTTTTAAAAAGTTAGTAAAAATAAAATTATTTACCCCATTATTCCAGGTCAGGGTTGCAGGTGGCTGGAGCCCATTCCGGCAGCTCAGGGTGCAAGGCGGGGCCCAGCCCTAGATAGGATGCTATTCCTTTACATGGCACTCACATACAAACCCACACTCACACTGGGACACGAACCTTACATGCATATCTTTGGGCTGTGTGGGTAAACAGGAGGACCTGGAGAAACCCCTTGCAGACGGGTGGGAGAGTAGGCTCACTCCACACAGACAGTGGCCTCCGCGAGGAAGCTTTTTTTTTTCTCATCAATGTTACAAAGAAATGCTGTTGAGTGAAAAGTCATTTAAGGACCCACTGTCTAGCTGTGTTCTATTATGGCCTTCTTGTTTGTTCATCTTTTTACAATGCTGGTTCTGGGATAACTTTGCATTAAATATCTTTCTTATTTAATGACCGGCATGTATAAAAATGTAAAGCTCACTGGGAAGGCAGGGAAGCATTTTTCTGCTGACCTGAGGCATGATTTGCATTTTTAAAAATGCACGTCATAAGCACTTAGCTGGAGTGAAATAAACTTGCAGTGCTCTCAGAAACTGCAGCGTGGCCAATGTCACGGCATTTATGAAGTCTTATCAGTGGAACTCTTCTGGCTGTTACCTCATAATTAGCTTACTCGGTACATTATAATTAATTTTTATAATAATTTAATTTAGTTAATAATTAATTTTTTGGTTCTTTTGCCCAGCCACACTGGCAAAGAAAATCAGAAAAAAACCTATATTGATCAGGTTAGGATAGGCCATGCAGCAGCACGAACAAATCCTGATATCTCAAAACAATCTAATAAAATAAAGGTTTGGTTTTTTTCTCATGTAAAGGTCGACACAGCTCAGGTAAACTTACCCCAGCTTGCAGTTATGCCATCAGGAAAGCATAGTTGCCGAGCTGGATGGAAAGACATGGAATGGCCATGCTGGCTCTGAAGCCCTCAGCTAGTAAGGGACACATGTCACTTTCCCCCACAACCATTGGCCAGAAGGAATCACATGACCCTAACCTGCCTCCAGAGGAGACCAGGTAGTCCAGGGGTGCACATGGTCATGGGGTGAGGGCTAAACAGTGCAAAAGCTAAACCGACCAAGACACTCTCCATCTTAACACGTCTATTACCATCCTGACATTTTGCTTCTCTAGAATTTCCTAAAGGTAGGATCACTTTCTCTCTCTAAGACCAATTCTCTCAAGAATTTATAAGAAAAGAGGTTTAACTGGCTCATGGTTCTGCAGGCTGTACAGGAAGCATAACAACCCAGTGCAGCTAAATTCCATTAAAGTCATGGCAATTTCAGTGAGTGACATTTTGAAGCCACATCATTTGTCTTTCTCTGGCTGACTTTCCTTGAAGGTGGTCAGGAATATTGACTTGCTTTAATCTTTTACTTCACAATGGGGCTTGAATTTCACTTTCTCAGATACGTTTGAGGTTAGTATTTGAACCAATTTGATTTATGAATATTTTACTCAAATAGACATCTTGGTCTTTGAAATATCTTCCTGTTGCCTTTTAAAAACATATCTTGGCTGGACATGGTGGCCCGCACCTGTAGTCCCAGCACTTTGGGAACCTGAGGCAGACGGATTGCCTGAGCTCAGCACACACACACACACACACACACAAATAGGCATAGGCATGGTGGCGCATACCTGTGGTCCCAGCTACTCAGGAAGCTGAGGTGGGAGGATTACTTGAGCTTGGGAGGTGGAGGTTGCAGTGAGCCAAGATTGCACCACTGCACACCAGCCTGGGTGACAAAGTGAGAACCCACCTCAGAAAAAAAAAATATATCTTTTTAGGGGGCAATGAAATAACCAATTCTGCCACCTTAGAGAGCTTGGGTGATTTGAAGTTACATGGCCAGATTAAGAAAGGTAGGGACGCCCCTTTATTCTGTTGATCTATGTTCAACCATTCAACTTTCATCTCCTACTCATAACACTTACTTCTTACAACATTGCAAAAATTATTTTTCCAAATGAAATATTAAAATTAGTAATATTAATGTGTCAGCTCATGTAAGGTGATGATTTTTTTTAAGTGAATGAAATTAGCAGTCTTCCCTGCTCATCTTTTCAGATTGGAACAGAGCCTTGATTAAGATAGCAATGAATTATAACCTCTTCATAGACTCTTCTAGGTTCAAACACTAGACACAGACATGGCCAGAGGTATGATGAGCTCTAATCTCCACACACCTATGGCTCAAGGTTCTAGGTGGTCAATGGAGTCTCCAGGGTTCTTGTTTGCAATGGGGCTCCAGGCCCTCCAGGAAGAGTGGAGAGGAGGACTTTGGGTCCTTTGAAAAAATTGATGGATATTGAGAGTCAGGCTGTCTCATAGAGAAGTTGAGATTTATTTAGTCATTCAACAAACACTTTTGAGCACTTACGAGTGCAAGGCACTGTGCTGGAATCTCTTATACAACAATCCGTTACATGAAGAAGAAAACATCAACCCTGACCTGTGAAGGTTGGAGACTGGCGAGAAAGAGGATGCTGAGGGAGACGGTGGGTGGACAAACGAACTCCAAAAAGTAATTATGGAGAGTGCTCAATTCCATGGGGAAAATAAAAAGAGAATCCCAAAGGGAGGTGCTGTGTACAGACAAGGAACGTGCCTTGAAGCAAGACCTGGAGGAAGGGCTGGGTCCTGCCCTGAACGCAGTCAGAGAGGTGTCAGGCAGGCCGTCACTGGCCATCAGCTCAGGCCTGGGGCAGCCACCCGTGTAAGGGATGGCAGAACTTGATGACAACTCTCTGCCCTATCTCATAGCAGATTACGATCACCATGAACATTCTTGTGGACGACCCCAGTTCTCAGCTCTTTCTATCCATGATACAGTTAAGGAAATGGAGAGGTGAGGTAACTCACCTCAGGTCACACAGTGGTGGATCCAGGGCCCACAACTCTTAGCCACTCTGCCATTTCACCAGTAGAGAGGTGTGGTTCGCTCTGAGGAAAGGAAAAGCCCATAGGCGATCTCGAAACTTGGGGACAGGAGGAAGGAGTTCCAGCCAGTTCCTGGAAAGCTGTTAGAGCTGCCGCCCCAGTGTGGCTGCAGGCAAAGATTCTCACTGAACCAGGGCTCTTGATATTTCTCCAAGGCTGGAAACACAAAGGCTGAACCTCAGCCAGGGATGCTGAAGGGAGGTTTGGAAAAATGAAGGGACAAAAGAGGAGGATCCTCTCCCACGTCTGAGAAACATGATCGTTAATGTATTGCTCAGCCAGGTGTATTTTCTCCCTTTCTTTGCACTGCCTGACATTAGTGCTTAGCCTTAAAATATTCAGATAGCCACCAACCATGTGGGTGCTTATGGAAACACAAGTTGTGTCTGGACATTTTGGTTAAAAAGAAAGATAAGGTTGCGATACACTCACCCCGATGTGTCTTTTTCAACAAACAAAATGGCAGAGTGAATCAAGAGACCTGGCCCTGGTCCTGGCCCTGCGGATGCTTGACATTTGTCAAATCACACGACCTCTGGGAGATAGATTTTTCCCACTGGAAGACAGTATTTTATGTTAGTCAACCTGCAAGGACCCTTTTCGTTCTAAAATTCCTGCCTCACGGTCACGCCTGCCAGACGCTGCCTGTGACACTGGCCATGAAAGGGCACTGGGGTGCTCATGAAAACTGTGGAGGAAGAGTTGGAAAGAATCTACACGTGACCAGCTTCATGAACTGGTACAGCTTTGACTCAACTTGGCAACTTCCTCTGTGTGGCCTCCCAAGACGGGCCACAAGAGCCACTTGGCGCAAACCTCACCACACGTCTTTTGCTTTACTCCCGCCTCTTGGAAAACCTATTCAGGGGGAAAGCTCCCTTGAGAATATCTTAACGAAAAGGCCCCAGTCATGTGATCTTTTGGCTCAGGAACTCCGTGTCCCCATTTTAAGCTACAATTTGCCACTTTGGCCCTCTGCCTCTGGCTTCCGTTCCTGCCCAGGGAAGCCCAAAGTTGGGTAAAATCATGCGAGAAGAGACAGCCCCTACACGGGGCCCCCCCAGGCAGAAGGAAACAGATGAGCGGATCCTCACATCTCCAGAGCCAGCCAGGGCCTCATTGTCCTTCTGTTGGTTTGTTTGCTTCTCTATGGTGTGAAGCCTGACCTTCCCATCTTCCCCCCTCTGTTCTTTATGCCCCACACTACTCACATTTGTGGCGATGCTGCAGGCATGGTCTAAACCTCGGGCTGGGGTTTTTATTATTATTGTTATTTAAATATTTATTTGAGACAGGGTCTCATTCTGCTTCCCAGGCTGGAGTGCAGTGGCGCAATCTTGGCTCACTGCAACCTCCGCCTCCTGGGTTCAAGCGATCCTCCCACCTCAGCCTCCTGAGTAGCTGGGATTACAGGTGCCCACCACCACAACTAGCTAATTTTTGTATATTTTGTGGAGATGGGGTTTTGCCATCTTGCCCAGGCTGGTCTCGAACTCCTGGATTTGAGCAATCCTTCTGCCTCAGCCTCCCAAAGTGCTGGGATTATAGGCGTGAGCCACCGTGCCTGGCCCCAGGCTGGGATCTGAATGTTAACCACATGAGATTCTCAGAAGAAGCCCTCACAGTAACAGGAACAAAGGTTCAAATCTGAATCTGAGCCCCAGAAAGGATGAAAGAGGCTCTGGTCTGAGTAATTGTGTCCCCGCAAATTTACACGTTGAAATCCTCACCTGCAAGGTGATGGTATTAGGAAGGGGGGTGGTTAGGAGGTCACTAGGTTATGGGGGTGGAACTATTATGAATGGGATTAGTGTGCTTATAAAAGGGACCCCAGTGGGCTGCCTCACCCCTTCCAACCCATGAGAATGTGGAGAGAAGGTGCCACCTATGAGCCAAAAAGCAGATTCCAAATCCCAGATTCCAAATCCGCCAGTACCTTGATCTTGGACTTCCCAGCCTCCAGAACTGTGAGCAATAGTTGCTTGTTGTTAAACTACCCAGTTCATGGTATTAGCACTTACTTTGTTATAGCAGCCCAAACAAACCAAGACAGAGAAGTCAGGGTTTGAGACTGAATATAAGCAGCACCGCAGTGAACCAGGAGGCAACGCCTCCCCACAGTTATTTTCCCCTCCCTCATCTTCCTTCAAGCCTCTCCACTCCTCACACCGAGTTGCCTACTGAAGACACTCTGTGCTGATTCTTAAGTTCTTTGCCTGCTGGGGAAGGGAGGCCCAGCTCAGCAGGGCCCAGAGAGAGGGGAGCAGAGGCAATCTCTGTCTTCTCAAGGTCATGTCCTCCTAATGGCCTGAGCGCCCTTTAATGCGCACTACAGTTGGTTGTAAATATGCCGGTTGAAATTCAGCATGAGGGAGTCGGCCATGCCTTGCCATGTTTCGAATGGTTGAATGGTGCTCAGTTCCCCCAGTGCCTTCTTCCCAACTGACTTCTGGCCTGAGCTGCCCAACAAGCTCCCAACACAACGTCTATCACTTTTCCCAACATTTTGGACTGCTTTGGCAGGTTGGGGCTCTACATTTCCAATCTGTTGGGAGGCTTTCTGGGTTTGAAACCAGGGGCTTCCCTGGAGAGAGCGCTACCATGTTGGTTCTCAGGTCACTCAGTAACTGAGTCCTAGGAATAGCCTGTCCTTGAAACTGCATTGGCAAAGATATAACAGCTGAGGGCATAACTTATTTCTAAATTTCCTTTTTCCACCCCACCCTTGTTCCCCTAACTTACAAATAGTTTCCAAAATCAAGATGGTACTTCTTCACCACACTACTGTCTCCAGGTTTCCAGAGGCTCAGGCTCTGGCTATGGCTTGAAATGCCATCAGCAATTTATTTCTTGTTAGTATTTTGAAAACACTTATCAAAGGTCACCATAATTTAGCATGAAAATTCAACAATTCCCCCACATCCCCAGAAGGCTTCCTTTCAGCGACTCCTCTAAGTAGCTTTGAAACATTTGTTCTCAACAACCCTTTGTTGAAATAAATAAATAGGGCCAGACTGCACTTTCTTAACAGAAACAAAAGCCCAAAGAAGCGTCACATGTTAGGTGCCTCTACGGGTAAGATGGGGAAAATAATCTTGCTTGCCTGAGCCCAGAATTTGAATGGGGACATGCATTTTCCAGCTGAACATGAGAAACAGGCTGTGCACACTTTACATCTCCCGAGCTCTGTGCCTGGCCTAATGAAGCCATCGATTTCTTCCTGTCTGACAAATGTTACAAGGAGACCGGCAGCTAGGAGAATGAGAGGGCAATCTTTTTATTTTCTGCTTTTTTGCTTGTAATTTTGTGTAATCGGGAAGAAATGTATGGATTTCTTTCTTATAGCTAATCACAGTGGCACGGTTGTAACTGCCTCCCTTTCCCTTTAGTGCTTTGTTTTCCTTGTTTCATCACCTGGGGAAGGTATGGACATTTCTTTTCTCTAATGCATCTAACAGGGTTGGGGCCATTTCAGGGAATGTTGAGCACTTGTGTTGGATTCCATTGCAGTGAACCTGCTGGCCTTGATCTGTGGGTGTTTAGAAAGTGAGAGGTGGAGTCACCCCAAACCTATTATCAAAGTAAACTATGCCCCTGAGGAAGTGGGATTTTTATTTTTATTTTTATTTTTTATTTTTATTTTTTGAGACAGAGTCTTGCTCTGTCACCCAGGCTGGAGTAGAGTGGCATGATCCTGGCTCACTGCAACTTCTGCCTCCCAGGTTCATGCAATTCTCGGCCTCAGCCTCCCCAGTAGCTGGGATTACAGGTGCCCACCACCACAGTTGGCAAATTTTTTTTTTTTTTTAATTTTTAGTAGAGATGTGTTTTCACCAGGTTGAAACCAGGTTGGCCAGGCTGGTCTCAAACTTCTGACCTCAAGTGATCCACCCACCTCGACCTCCCAAAGTGCTACAATTACAGGCATGAGCCACCGTGCCCAGCTGGAAGTGGGATTTTTTTCAACTTTCACAAAACTCAGGCAAAGAGTCTGTATTTACTACTATAATTTTCTCTCTTTATACTTCTTCCAAGAAAGACAGTTACTCCTTTAATCAGATCAAATTCCCTTAATTGTGATTTGGAATCATAGAACCAGGAGTTTGAAGTGTTCTGAACATTAAGGGAAAGTTGGAACCTGGAGAGATGTTGTCAGTAACAATGTGCATGATCTCATTTAAGCCTCACCACTCCATGAGAAAGGGCCTATCATTTGCTGCATCTCAAAGAGACGGAAGTCCAAACGAAGTTACTCATTCAAGATAACAAGTCTTCTGGGTCTCTCTAACTCAAGCCTACGGTCATAACCACTCCACATTATTGCTGTCTTCGCAGATCCCACATTTTACAAATGAGTAAACCGAGGTCAGCGAGGTGGGATTGTTCAATAGTTAGAATGAGCAGACTCACCCAGGACTCCTGACTTCAATTTCCATCCTTCCACTTTGCCATGTTGCAGGACGTGATGACTGATGAAGACTTGGGGTAAGAAGCAACTCTTTACCTACCTTGAGTGGAATGTGACTCACCCAGGACAGAACTGACCATTTATTTTTTTAAGGATGATACTGGCAGAGGCAGGACAGTGTGATGTGGTGGTGGAGCAAAGCGGATGGGGGCAGAGTGGGAACAGCCCCCCGCCCTGGAACCTTTGCTTGGTGGAAAAGCATCTTGGTGATCCCCTTCCTGCAGGTTGGTCTTATTCCACTCTGACGCTGGCCATCAACATCAGAAAATTCTTTTTATTTTATTTTATTTTATTTTATTTAGGGTCTCACTATGTTACCCAGACTGGCCTAAAACTCTTGAGCTCAAGAGATCCTCCTGCTTCAGCCTCCTGATTAGCTGGGACTATAGCTGTCTCTGGCTCACACTGTAAAATTCTTTATCTCTTAGACCCACCAAGGGCAAATCACCATGTAAATGATTCATGTGTAGAAACAACATAATTTACCTCCATACAAGTCAATTTTTAAAAATTAAATACAATTATCATTCTCAGATTCCAATGACAGATAGCTCTAGATTTAGCTATAAAAGGGACTGGATTCTGTCCTTCTATCTTACCAGACTTTGCTCTCAGAGAGGTATTTGAAAATACCTTGGTCTTTGTATGGAGATTCTAAAAGTCCCTAGGTACGTGGATTTCTAAAAAGCTTGCAGGAAACTCTTGTGTTTCCTTTAAGAACCTGAGTGAAAAGTTTGACGTTTTAGGCTCCCTCTGATAACCACGTCCCATCTTCTCTATTGTTATCGTTGTTGTTACAGGCTCAATGGTGTTCTCTCACTATCTATACATTGAAGCCCCAGCCCCTGTACTCACAATGTGGCTGTGTGTAAAGATAAGGCCTTTAAAAGACGAAATTAAAATGGGGTCATATAGGTGAGCCCTGATCCAATCTGACTGGTTTCGCTTCTTCTTTTTTTTTTGAGATGGCGTTTCACTCTTGTTGCCCAGGCTAGAATGCAATGGCACGATCTTGGCTCACCACAACCTCCGCCTCCTGGGTTCAAGTGATTCTCCTGCCTCAGCCTCCGGAGTAGCTGAGATTACAGGAGCACAGCACCATGCCCGGCTAATTTTGTATTTTTAGTAGAAACAGGGTTTCTCCGTGTTGGTCAGCCTGATCTCGAGCTCCTGAACTCAGGTGATCCGCCAGCCTCAGCCTCCCAAAGTGCTGGGATTACAGACGTGAGCTACCACACCCAGCCTGGTTTTGCTTTAAGAAGAAGAAATCAGGGCACAGACTGGTACAGCAGGAAGACTACATAAAGACACAGGGAAGACAGCCATCTATTAGGCTAGCACAAAAGTAATTGCTGTTTTTGCCACAAGCCAAGGATCAAGGCCTTGGAAGAAACCAACCCTGCTGATAACATTGATCTCAGACTTGCAGCCTCCAGGACTGCGAGAACATGAATTCCTACTGTTTAAGCCCGCTAGTCTGTAGTACTTTATTATGGCAGCCCTAGCAAACTAACACAACTGTGGTAAAAGATACACATCATAAAATTGACCATTGTAACCATTTTAAGTGTACAGTTCAGTGGCATTAAGTACATTCACACTGTTTTACAACCATTGCCACCATCCAACTCCAGAACCTTTTCCTCTCTCCCAGCTGAAACTCCGCACCCATTAAACATTACCTCCCCATTTTAACTTAGTCATAAACCATATGCAGTGCAACTGTCTGCCTTCTGAGCTAAAACCACCTTTTCCCACTTGATTCCAACGCAGGTGGGGTAAACTCACACAGGGATGTGTAGTAACAAGTTGATCTATACATTAGAGGGACCATGTGTGAAAATATCTGAATTACTCCATTTTTACACTGCTGATAAAGACATACCCAGAGATTGGGTGATTTATAAAGTAAAAGAGGTTTAATGGACTCACAGTTCCACATGGCGGGGGAGGCCTCATAATCATGGTGGAAGGTAAAAAGCACGTCTTACATGGCAGCAGACAAGAGAAAGAATGAGAACCAAGCAAAAGGGGTTTTTCCTTATAAAACCATCAGATCTAATGAGACTTATTCACTATCAGGAGAACAGTATGGGGGAAACTGCCCCCAAAATTCAATTATCTCCCACTGGGTCCCTCTCACAACGTGTGGGAATTAGGGGAGCTACAATTCAAGATGAAATTTGGGTGGAGACACAGCCAAACCATATCAACATCCATTAGGGACCAGCAAGTGACGCTCCTAAAGGTACTGGGGCTTGATTTAGGCTCTGATCCAGACCAAGAAGTTTCACAGTTTACTAAGTCAACTCTCCTGCTTGCACACAAGATAAACTAGCAATTGTGGTTCATCTATCCTTCCAGAAGGCTTAGTAGTCTCCAGGCAAGTGCTCTAATAAAATGAGTAATCGCCTTTGCTTTAGCCATGAGGAAGCAACAACAGCTCAGCAGCTTAAGTAAAAGTAGGAGGGATGGGGAAACTAATAAATTCTAATACAGCCCTGTCACAAACTCCCAAGGGGATTCTTTTCATTACCCTCACTGCTAATGGGAGCCAACCACACTCTGAAAAAGTGTAGGGGACCTTCCAGGATTTAAAGCAAAATAAACTATGTAAGGAAACTGAGAAATCAGTGGAGCTCAGACTCCAGGTCATAGTAGATACAGGTTTAATGAGAACACATCTACAAAGGGACCTGTACAAGTTTGTTCACCATTTGATTGATCATTTAGCTGTGGTGAAAATTTAAAATCTGAGTTCTCCAAGCAAAAATTTATATAAACAACCTTCTTCCTTCTGCCTACTGCTCTGAGGGACACCTTATTACATAGACTGATACGTTCTCCGTAAATTGTTGAGTCAGGAGACACCACTTAAGCCTTAGCTACAACCAGAAAAAGTGGTTTCCTAGGATTTGCCATATCATTAAAGTGCATCCCTCCAGAAAGCATTGTGAAAGCTAAAGTCCAAATAACATTGCCACTGGACATTTAAGAGCTATGTCTTCAAGGGAGGTCAGTGTCTCTTATGAGTTCCAGGCATCAGCCTGAAGCTTAAACTCAGAAATTTGAAGGGATTATCAAACAACAGTGTCAACAGAAAACAGCACTTGCTAAATGTCATTCACAAGCTTCTCCTTCAACCATAATTCTCAGCTAAATCGCCCAACCTCGGATTTGGATTCCTTGTAGAAGCTAACTTTAGTAAGATTTCCAGGGTTAAAATGGTTTTGAATTTGAATGACTTCTGCCAGTTTTGTGGTTGTTAAGTAGCAGTGTTCAACTTGGCAATGGTTGAAAACCTGATCACTGGAAAGACAGCAAAATGTAAAAGAAACTACATAACAGACCTAATTATAAGCTTATTTTATTATTTTACCCTCTATATCCCTATATTCATGGTAAAGATGAAAAAGACCAAGGAAAACAATCGAGACAAAACAGACTATGAAAAAGATAAAATCCAGATAAAAGAGACTATGAATAATAAATCCAAGCAGAGGAAATTTGTGGATTGGCTCTGTGTATTGGTATTCACAGTTCTGGAGTATTTATTTTCTCCTGTGTTCAGACCCATTTACTCACCACCTCATATTTACAAAGATTCCTTTGATAGTGTGTAATGTTGGCCTTCACTTGTTTGTTTATAATACGTGTCATTTCAACAACTTTGTTTTTTTGCAAGTTTGCCTGTGGGTCATTGAATCTGAGCTCTGGTTTTAAAATACCCAGTCATGGGCAAGTTTCTCCACCTCTCTGAGAATAATAATAATTAAAAATACCTATCCTTCATTCAGATTTATAACGGAGCCAGGCCTGGGCCAAGGGTCAAACATAGATCATCTCAACTGATCATTTGACAAGTCTTTGAGGAGTGTGCCAATATTACTCTCAATTTGCTAATGAGGAAATTGATACTTGAAGAGGTAAGTAACTTGCTCATGGTCAAACAAATAGCTGGAAAGTAAAGAGTGGGTGTCTCCACCCAAACAGTCCAACTATCCTATTTTACTTCTCAGTTATCTCAACTATAAAATATGGGTAAAAATATTTAATGTATCAGGTTGTAAAATTTAAATGATTACTTACGTAATCAGTTCCACAGAGGCTGGTACATAGCAGGAACTAAAGAAATATTAGATTGCTGATACTGTTCACCCTCCTACAGTGGCCAAAATTGTCACAATGACCATAACCATCAAATAAACTCTACCAACATATACTTAATGGAAGTATGCCAAGTCACACTTTTAGATAGTGATGGTGGTAACTGAAATTTATACCAACAAAACCCAATTTAAACTATTGTTGCAGGAGGCTGGGCGCAGTGGTTCATGCCTATAACGCCAGCACTTTGGGAGGCCGAGGCAGATGGATCACGAGGTCAGGAGGTCAAAGTAATGTAAAATACATTTAAAAAAATTAGCTGGGCGTGGTGGCACACACCTGTAGTCTCAGCTACTCGGGAGGCTGAGGCAGGAGAATCACTTGAACCCAGGAAGCGGAGGTTGCAGTGAGCCGAGATCGCGCCACTGCATCCCAGCCTGGGCGACAGAGGGAAACTCCATCTCAAACAAAAAATTGTTGCAGTCTAAAAACATTAATAAGGATCTCTCAGCAATAAAATATAAGTGTAGTGACTGTAAAACTTGTGTAGTACTATATGTATTGGTGTACTACTTATGCTATATGCTTCTATGGTTGTAATATAGCTCCAGTCCTCATTCTTGTCTTCCCTTCCTGGAAAAGTCCTATTCATCCTTCAAGGTCCCACTCAAATGCTTCTTCCTCTGGGAAGTCTTCTCTTATAGGCACAGGAGGAGGAAGCTGCCCTCTCCTCTGTCCTACTACAAAATTGCAGGGAACCACATCCTAGGATACATTTGATACCCAGGTCCAACACAGAGCCTGATACGAAGAAGGTATACAGCCTTTGCTTATTTAATGAAGGAACACTTTCAACATGCTGATTTTGAATTTGTAATAATCTAAATATCTAAGATTGTATAGAGTAGGGTTTAATGTGTAAGTATTGCAAAGTCCTTCAACACTCATCAGACTTTTCATATTAGAGTAAGTGACACCGCTTCCCAGCGTGATAAGAGTGAGGGTCAGACAAGCAAAGCAGGGCTCCTCCAACCCACCTTTCCAAGTTTCTATATTCACATTCTTGGGTCTGAGCCCAATTATTGTTTTCACAAAGCCCTGTCTAGGATTCCTAGTTGAGCTGGGGCTACAGGCATCAGCCTGTATTTCATAGGCAAGAGAAAAGATGCAGGTGAAAAACAGGAGCTTGAAGAGCAAAGTTCAACGGGGGCACCACTGGAGGCATTGGGGTAGGCTCTCTCTTCAACCTAAATAGAGTTTTACAAGATTTCACTAGCAAAACAGCTCCTGCCCATGGAGGCACGTGGAAAGCAAAATCCTAATATCCCTTGTTGCTCCCATCACTGCAGCTTCAGAGTGACACTGGTCTGTTCCCTGGTTCTACAACATGCTGTGAGACTATAAGTGATTGAGTCAACTCATCTGACCATCTGTAAAATGGGTACAATAATACCTCTCAAAATTGTGAGGTTTATATGAAATACCAGGTGTTAAGTACTTATTGCAGGGCTGAAGACTGAATATGCTCAATAAATATTAACTCCCTTGTTGACTTCCTTCCCCCTTCACTTTTTCTGCTGAATAATTTAACTCATGATCCGAAGTCAAGGATCACTGCCAGCTGACTGGCAATCAATATATCATGTTCTCAATTTGTCTCAATGTCCAGTAAACTAATCAAACGTTAATGATGATGTTTTGGGCTGAACAGGTAGAGTTGGGAAACACTCTTCTGCTACCCATTTAGTCAAAAACGCAGGATGGCAGATCCATAAAATGCAAAATGGTGGATCCATGAAAGAAATTCTGAGTTCCCAAAATATCACAGCGGTGCAACATGTGGATCATTAGAATTCTCCTCATGTATCATGGTGCTAATTTAGGATCAGAAATTGCCCTTACTTATTCTGATTTCCAAAGCATTGGCATTCTCATCTAAGCTCCTGTTCTTCTTGGATCCGTAAATGGATTTGTGTTTGGCTGGCTGAGAAAAGGAATTGCAAATGCTTGGTAGAACTTTCTTCTCTCATCCTCTCAGCACTGAGAAACTCAAAAAGAGAAAGAAAGGATATGGTAGCTTTTGATTCTATGCTCGCTCAACTATTTCTTAGACTGTCTCTTGAATGGAAGCATGGGAATGACGAGACACTCCCGTGTCCCTCAGCAATATTGCCAAACCTCCTGGCTGAGTGAACTTCTGCATCTTGACCTCTTGCCTTTCCAAGTTTTTGCTCAAATTGCATTTTTTACATCCATGCTGCTCTCTCTTAAGTAATGGCTTGGGCAACAATGTGCTGGGAAAACCAAAACTTTTATGATGGAAAAAGAGCTACAAGAAGAGAAACAAAACCATCTCCCACTCCTCAGTGAGTTTGAGTATCTAATAACACCCTGGAAGTCAAACAGCTGTTTTTTCCAGCAAGATTCAAGAGTCCTGTTGTACACTTGTCTCCAATGCCGGAGGTCACTTTCACTGTTGCAGACATGCCCTTTGGAGGCCGTAATCTTTCCCCAGCATGAGGAGTATGAAAACCCTTCATCTGCTCTGTGTAAAGCAAGCCTAAACAAATTCACCCTTCAAAAAATCCATTTGGTTTGAAGGCAGGGATGAGACCAAGGGAGGGGATGGAGGGAGACAGAGTCCATACTGGGAAGCTTCCTGGATGGGGCAAACTTATCAAACATTAGGAATCTCATTGCCCCCGCTGCTGAGGCCACCAAAAGAAGTGAAATGGCAATGGTCACATGGCCTCCTGTTAAATGATTGGAACAACACATTTGCATTCTCACATAGACTATATTTCACGTCACTCTTGGTGTTCTGCACTGTTAAGGTCAATCTCTAATAAAATTGCAAAGCAGGCAAAGTCTATCTTCTGACTTCACCCACCAGTGTCCCAATATTTCTTCTTACTGCCATCTTGCTCTTTGACAGGGCCCCCCGTGATGCATTCATACTGTCAGGTGGTCATCAGGCATGGACCTGCTGAGGTGCAGACTGGCCATTGTGCTGTTCCTTTTCTGTGTTTCTACAGAAATTGTATGTGTGTATATTTGTGTAAAGAAACTGATCCCATTGCTGAGATTACAGCTTTCTTACATGTTCTGCACTAGCCTGCAAGTTCCCTAAGGGAAGAGGCTCTCTTTCCTTCCTTTTTGTATCCTCTCATGTTAGCATTGATTTTTACACTTAGTAGTTATAGAATGCATTTTTAAAAAAATGAATTGAATGAAGTGATTAGAATACTAGTTAATAATACCTTAAGTGTATTTTCTCTGAGCCATATAAATATTTCAAAAGATAACAATGGACCACAAAATCTTTAGGATCCAAAGAGTAAGATGTCAATCAGTGGGAAAAGGAGACTGCACCCAACAACTTCTCAGACCCAATTGTACTGATAGTCACCACCAACACTTATAAATGAGACAGTTTCTATTTAAAAATATTTCTCTTTTCACTAGCTAGGAAATAAGGTGCCTCTCCACTGCCACATCAAAAAGAATACTTAGAAATAAACCTACCTTGCTACTTACCACTCACCCTACTGAAACAGTACACTCTACCTTCTTAAGACTGCTCTCTCTGTCAGTTCTTGAGGCCTTTTTTGCAAAGACCTGGTAGATAAAATGAAGGACAAATGCCAGTTTTGAGATAAATAGGATGTTAAAACGGTAATTCTTTAACTTCAGAATTGACAAAACAGCTCTTATCCAAAAAGCTCAAAGTGGCTTACACGCTAACCATATGAATTCTTCCTAGACTCCCACCAAGAAACAAGATGTTTATCCTTCATTTACAGAGGAAATTGAATCTCTAGATGAAATGACTTTCTACAGTGAAGAGATGGTGATGAAAAGACACTGGCCCAGAGAAGAAAGACTTATGCCAATCCATCCCCTCTCATCACCCTTTTCATCTTTTCCATTCCTTTTTTCAAGAAATGCAAGTATGACTTGCAGAGTTTAATCAGGTTAGTTAGGAACAGGTGGATTCATAACAAAGTTCACAGTCAAACTTCCCAACAGTAAAGTAGTAGGATGCCCCATTGCTCCCAAATCAAAATTGGAAATCTCCAAAGCCCTCTTAGAATGTACTGATGTGGTTTGCCCGGAGTTGGAGGTGGTGGGGGCTGGAGGTAAGGGAAGGAGACAAAGGTTTGCTCAAATTAAAATCCAACTTAACATATGAAGGGAACTATGTGCAACTGTACTACACTGGGAATTTAGACTCACCATGGTCTAAAGAAGCCATCACCATGTGTTAATAATACCCCAATAGGCTAAAGGACGCTGCATTATGGATTGGAAGAAGAATGATTTTGCAAGGCTTCATCTTGCAAGATTTTAGGCAAGATATGCAACTTTTTAAAAAATATTAATTTATTTTTAAAATTTTTACTGTGCTAAGAACACTTAACATGAGATCTACTCTGACAAATTTTTAAGTGCATAATATTTTTAATTGTTAACAATATAGCTATTGTTACCTGTAGGCACAGTGTTATACAGCATATCTCTAGAATTTATTCTTGCATAACTATAACTTTATATCTGGTGAACAGCAACGCCCCATTTCTCCCTCTCCCCCAGCCCCCGCAACCACCTTCTACTCTCTGTTTCTAGGAGTTTGACTATTTCAGATTCCTCATGTAAATATAATCATGCAGCATTTGTCCTTCTGTGCATGGCTTATTTCACTTAGCATAATGTCCTCCAGGTTCATCTATGTTGTTGCATATGACAGGATTTCTTCCTTTTTTTAATAATGAATAACATTCCAGTATATGTATATACTACATTTTCTTCATCTTTAAATGGACAGTTAGGTTGTTTCTATATCTGGACTATTATAAATAATACTGCAATGAACATAAGAGTGCCTATGTCTCTTCAATATCTTGATTTCAATTCTTTTGGATATATACCCAGAGATGGGATTGCTGGTTTATATGATAATTCCATTTTTAATTTTTTGAGGACTCGTTATACTGTTTTGTATAGTGGCTGCACAATTTTCTATTCCCACCAATGGTGTACAAGGGTTCCAATTTATTCATATCTCACCAATATTTGTTGTCTTTTGGGTTTTTTTTAAAAATAAAATAACAGTCATCATGACAAATGTGACGTGATATCAGGCTGTTGTTTCATACGCATTTTCCTGATGATAAGTGATGTTGAGCACCTTTTCATATACCTGTTGGCTACCTATATGTCTTCTTTGAAGAAACATCTATTCAAGCCCTTTGTCCAGTTTTTAATTGGGTTATCATTATTATTTATTTGCAATTCAGTTGTAGGAGTTCCTTATATATTTTGGATTTTAATCCCTTGTCAGATACATGTCTTGCAAATATTTTTTACAATTCTGTAGATGGCCGTTTTACAACAAACCAAGTATAAAAGTAATTTACCTCAACACGATAAAGTCCATTATATGAAAAGCCCCCAGCTAACACCATCATTGATGATGAAAACTTCTAACAGTGGGAACAAAGCAAGGATGCCTACTTTCACCACTTTTATGAAATGCAATATAGGAAGTCCTAGCCAGAGTAATTAGGTAAGCAAAAGAAATAAAATGTGTCCAAATCAGAAAGGAAATAGTTAAATTACTACTGTTTCCGGATAATATGCTCTTATATATAGAAAATCATAAAGACTCCACACACACACAAAAAAAACTCTTAGGACAAATAAATGCATAAAGTTGCAAGACACAAGTCAAAATATAAAAATCAGTTTTTTTCTATGCATTAATGATGAACTATATAAAAAGGAAATCAAAACAATGCTATTTATAATTACATCAAATCAAACAAAATACTAAGAAATAAGTTTAACTAAAGAGATGAAAGACTTGCACACAGAAAACTATAAATCAAGATACAGGTAAATGGAAAGACATCTTGTGTTTATGGCTAGAAGACTTAATATTGTCTAAATGTCCATAAAAGCCACCTATAAACTTATTGCAATCCCTATCAAAATCCTAATGGCATTTTTTATAGAAATAGGAAAAAGTCCTAAAAGTCATGTGGAACCACAAATGACCCTGAATAACCAAAGCAGTCTTGAGAAAGAAGAACAAAACTGAAGGCGTCAGACTTCCTGATTTCAAAGTATAACACAAAGGCATAATAATTAAAACAGTATGGTGCTGGCATAAAAACAGACATACATACCAATGGAACAGAAAAGAGAGCTCAGAAATCAATGCATATTTATATACAGTCAGCTGATCTTTGACAATGGTGCCAAGAATACATACTGGGGAAGGGACAATCTTTTCAATAAATGATGTTGTGAAAATTGAAAAACCACATGCAAAAGAATAAAATTGGACCCTTATTTCACATCATATGCACATATAAATCAAGTCAAAATTTAGAAAAAACTTAAGCACAAGACCTAGAACTATAAAACTTCTAGAAGAAAACACAAGGAACAGCATCATGAGATTGGGCTTGGCAATAATTCTTGAATGTGATGCCAAAAGAACAAGCAACAAAGGCAAAATTAGACAAGTGGGATGACTACAAACTAAAAAGCTCTGCATGGCAAAAGATACTCAAACACTTTTAAACCCACTCTCCTCATCTATAAAATAGGAATAATGGTACCTACCTCACATATCTTCGGTTCCAAAATAAGTAAAATATATGATAAATGACTTAGCACAATGGCTGGCAAATAGGAACTCAATAAAAGGTGTCTATTATTACTAGTGAGATTGATTTTTTTACCCCAGTGTAATTAATGGACATTTCAGGAATGTGGGAGTTATCCACAGCAAGTTGAAAAGAGAAATAAAATGAAAAAACCCAAACTGTGATATTTTTCACTCAACCATTACTTCCTGAGAGTGATACTATGAAGAAAGGGAAGATTCAAGTTAAACCAGGGAATTCCTTCCTATTTTCAATTTTTATAAAGATAGAAAGAATGAAGAACATTTGCTTTTTTCTGGATATAGATCCAGAACACTGGAAATAACAAAGAGATAACAAATTCATACATTTGTAATACATCTAAAATTTGTAATGACTTTCCAATTATCTTACAAAAGAGAAAACTGAAAATAAGGGATTGACAAATAAGAAAATTAGTGCTATTTCCATTAAAATCAGGTAGCCTGACAACAGCACATGGGTTTTATTATGAAAAGTGTAAGCAGGAGGAAGACTTAAATATAGATATTCTGACTCAGGGTCCAGATCTTTCTACTACACTATCATGTATAAAAATGGCTAGTCATCATGTTTTCTTGGTTTTATGCCAAGAATGCAGGGTTGGCTTAATAGAGTAATGTAATTTACCTCATTAACAGTTTAAAGGATAAATACCATCTGATCATTTCTGCAGATGTCAAAATAATAATCTATCACGATAAAATAAACAAATTAGAAATAGAAAGAAACTTCATTTTCCAGATATCTTTAAAAAGTATATTTATACAAAAACCTTTAGAAAATAACACATTTAACGGCAAAATGTTAAAAGCATTACATCTAAGAGAAGGAACAAGCTAAAAATTCCCACCATTACTACTTCTACTGGAGTAGCAGAGTAAGATAAAAAAACTATATACATATATAGGAATTGTAATTATATCATTATTAATATAAAACTCAAAAGAATTAGTGAATAAATTATTAATAGGTGAGCTTAAAAGATTAAATAATTTGTTAAATTTAGTCATTTTAAAATGTGATGTGTTAAAGCTACCATCATAATAGTTATACATACATATATATTTCTTAGGAATAAATCTAAGTACATATAGGTGCTTTATAAAGAAAATGAGAAAACTTTAATGAAAGACTACAGAGACCTAAATAGATACCTAAATAATTCATGGATAAGAAGATTCGAAGTGTTAATTTCCCCCAAAGTAATCCATGTATTCAGTGCAATTCCATTGAAAATTCCAAAAGGAATATTTATGAAACTAGATGAGATGATTCTGCAGTTTATATGGAAACATAACTTGGAAGGAGGATTTGTCTTGCAGATCTCACGCGTTTTATGAAGCTATAGTAGTTAAGACAGTGAGATACTGGCATGTGTATGAGAAATAAGCCAATGGAATAGAACAGAATGCTCAGAAATAAGCCCATGCTTATATGGAGATTTATCACAGAAGGATATTGAAGACCATCAGGAAAATGACAGAGAATTCAATCAATGATGCAGAAACATCATTCCAAATGCAAAAGCCTTAAATGGCATATCCTCCTCACATGCTACACAAAATACATCCCTGGTGAATTTTATTATATTTAACAAGAAAAATGGGCTGGGCATGGTGGCCCACACCTGTAATCCCAGCACTTTAGGAGGCCAAGGCAAGTGGATCATGAGGTCAGGAGATTGAGACCATCCTGGCTAACATGGTGAAACCCTGTCTCTACTAAAAAATACAAAAAATTAGCTGGGCATGGTGGTGGGCACCTGTGGTCCCAGCTACTCGGGAGGCTGAGGCAGGAGAATGGTGTGAACTCAGGAGGTGGAGCTTGCAGTGAGCCGAGATCATGCCACTGCACTCCAGCCTGGGTGACAGAGCGAGACGCCGACTCAAAAAAAAAAAAAACAAAAAAAACATTTTTTAGAAGAAATAGGAGTTTATGATCTTCAGGTAGAATTTCTTAAATAAAACATTAATACATAATCCATTAAAGAAGATTTGTAAATTTGATTACATTAAAATAAAAAAATTCTGTTCACCAAAAGGTATTAAGAAGAGTGAATACCTAAGCCACCAAATGGAGATATTACATTTATAAATGACAAAGGATAAGTATCATGAACACATAACAAACTGATAGAAATTAAGAAAAAGACAAACAAGTGATAGAAAAATGTGCAAAAGATATTGCTATGGTTTGAATGTGTTCCCCAAAATTCATGTGTTAGAAACTTAATCTCCAATGCAACAGTGTCGAGAGGTGTGGCCTAATAAGAGGTGATTAGATCATGAGAGCAAAGCCTAATAATATTATTATAATGGGAGTGGGTTGGTTGTCACAAGAGTGGGCTTCTTTGATCCTCTCTGCTCTCTTACACTTGCACTCAAGTCTCTTGCCCTTCCACCTTCCACCATAGGATGATGCAACACAAAGGCCCTCACCAGATGCTGGTGCCATGCTCTTGGACTTCCCAGCCTCCAGAACTGTGAGCCAAATAAATTCATATTGCTTATGCCCAGTCTCATTTATTCTGCTATAGCAACACAAAATGGACTAAGACATACAACAAACTCAGATTTTACAAAAGAGTAAATGCAAATGTCCTATGAACAAAAATGTTGTGCTTCACTGATAATCAGGCAAATAACAAAAATCGCCTAACACTTAGCATTGTATTATCACTTCACACTATCAGATTGGCAATTGTAAGTTTTGAGGAAGATAGAGAAAAAAAACAAGCAATGCCCGTTGACCAGTAGTTAGAGATTAAATTAGTACAACATCTTAGGAAATATTTTGACATGACTCAAGTTTTGTTTATTCTAAGATCCAACAATTCCACTTCTTGGCATAAACCCTGGAGAAACTCTTGCACAGGAAACATAATTCAAGAATGTACACACAGTGTTGTCACACTCGTGAAAATATGGAAACAACCCAGATGTTTATCAATGGTAGACTGAATCAATAGATGTGCTACATTCACAATTGAACATTATATGTCAATGTCAAGGAACCTCAAAGATAATGTAAATTTAAGAAGAAAGAGAAGAATACGTGCAGGATGATTGCAGTTATGTCGAGTTGGTTAAAACTAAATATATTACTTGGGAATAATTACACAGTACAATGACCAAGAAAAGCAATGAAATTATTCACACAAAATACAGACTGGTTGATACCTCCAGGTGGGGTTGGAGAGTGTGCAGTCAAGCAGGGGCACCCAGGGGATTCCTAAGCGCCACTAATGTTGTTTCCCAACCATACTGGTAGTTATGGTGATGTTTATTTTATTCTTCTTTACACTAGCCATATGTTTGATATATTATTTTGTGCATATGATGTATTTTCTGATTTTTAATACAAGAAATAGGCATATTTTGCTTTAAGCCATTGTGAGGCTAAAACTCAAGGCCTCACAGGCCAGAGGTCCAAACTGCTTAGTGTGGACTAATAAAAAAGAAACAGGTAAACAAACATATTAGGTGTCCTCCACGTTCACAAGGCTTGAGGTAGATAAAATAACAAGGCCATATGGCTTTGCAGTAAATGCAATATCTCTGCAAAGTATTGCAATCCATAGTTCACTGACCCTCACTATAGGCATGATTATTATGCTGTCTTCACACGTAGTGTAAACTGGCCCCCAACACAGGCAGATACAAATGGACAAACCAGTGAAATGGAAGACTGCAGTATTCTTTTAAAAAAAGACTAATAAAGACATAAAGGCATTTTCTCTACAACAGTGAGCACATTCTGCATTGTGTTAACCTGCTGACACTATTTGTAATAGCATAGAAAGGTCACTAAAGCCTAAATCCGCTCAGCAAGATTCGCTACCATGATCTTCTAAAAAACACGAGCTTTATTAAATATCAGCTCTCATCTTATTTCCAAGAAGGCAATCCAAAGGTTATGGTGGGCTCAGGTGTGAGGAGTGTGGCTATTATTGCGTCTTGTATTTGCATAGCATCTGCCCTCAGAATCATTCAGCATGTCTCCTTTACAGTCTCCCATTAATTGGCAATCTATCCTGGTAACATGGGGATGAGATAAGCTGTGATTCCCTGCTTTCTTGTAAACAGGGAAACTAAAGTCAGACGAGAAGACAAAGTATTTTTAGTGATGAGATTAACTCTCTCCCTCGTTAAAGCAGTAATTCCAAAGGATGTCAGCCTCTATGAACTCAGGCCTTGGCATAGTTTTACATGGAGTGGAAGAAATGAGGGGATCCAACATCAACATGCTTGGGGGGCTTTGCAACCTTCCAGATTACCCCAGTGGGTGAGCCCCTTAGTACAGCATCAGGTACATGGGAAAGCCATCTCCTGATTTCACTCCTACCTCCATGTGATGCCCCAGTTTTACTGGGAGGATTTACTTGGGGTGATGAAATACCTAACTTCCACTAAAGACCCAATTCACTTTGATTTGATTTTTTAAAAAAGTAAAGTGATTCACAAACTTCAAATCAAGAGAAAACAAAAGCTGATTTTGTTTCTGTTTTGCTTGTTGAGATGCAAAGAGGAGAGATGTTGTAGTCACCCTAGTCCCATTTCTTGAGCTTTCCATTTCAGCTTCTGCTGCGTCAGTCTCTTCATGTCTCCCAATTCCAGACCAAGGAAACTGCTGCACTCAGCTCATATTTTGTGGCAGATCCATTAGAGTCGTATGCTAAGGGCACTGTCTGGAATCTGGGCTACCCCTTCTCCAGTGGGGACATGGTGAGAGGAGATGAGGAGGCGATGATGCTTATAAAATCCAGGTGCAGCACACGGGCTGTGGGTGGCTGGCTCTCCCTCAGATGGAGTTTGGGAGAGGGGGAGTGGGCAGAAATAGTTTCTTGTTTAATTCACATCTTAAAGATATTTACTACTTAATGAGAAAAAGCCTCTGTATATACTAACATGTGCATAAATTCAACGTAATAAGCTTTCAAAATAGAACCGCTAGGTTATCTCAAAAATAATTTAAGAAAATGAAATGCAGCAGTTTAAACGGGGTCAACATAAACGAGTGAAATGATCTTTTTCGAAGTGCCGCAACATGTTATGACTCTCTTTGCCTAGGTGCTTTATTAAGACTTTTTTTTCCTATGACTGTTTTTATTTTTAAATTACTTACCAAGAAGTGACTTCATGGCTGTGGGAGAAAATGCAAAAATAATCACCTGGCCTGGCAGGGGGGTCTCTGTTCATAACTCACTTCCTACTCCCAGCAGAAGAAAAATAGAGCCGAGGGAGACTGGGTGACGTGTGCAAAATTTTAAGCCCTTTATCGGGTGAGAATATTTCCTGCAGAAGCCTTTGGCCAAAGTAATCAAATTCTAGCCTGGCTGCTCACAGCCAGGAACACCCAGATGGAAACTCCAGGCCAGGGCTCCATAGAAAGAGCTAATATTTGACCTCCTGCTCTGAGACGTGGAGGGCAGAGTCCTTTGCCCTGCAGTAGAATTCTCCGCTCAACCTCATTCCCCTGGCTGTCTCCTGAGAACGGCCCTCCTGCCCTTGCCTCTCTCAAGCCTCTGGGCCTGTCCTTCCAGGGGTCATGTTTCTGATCCCCATGCCTTTG
The DNA here is from genome assembly GCF_028878055.3 of Symphalangus syndactylus. Lineage (NCBI taxonomy): Eukaryota > Metazoa > Chordata > Mammalia > Primates > Hylobatidae > Symphalangus > Symphalangus syndactylus. The sequence continues at coordinate 18,166,410 of NC_072432.2, read as the reverse complement.
TGACTCGCCTCCAAACTGCCCCCAGGTATCAGCTGGCTCCATCTCCCTGCAGTGTCTGCAACACTCAGATGATCCCAGGCATACCAGTGAAATGGGTTAGTATCGCTGATTCCTTAATATAAAAATGCTAATGCGGAAACCAAATGAGAAAGAGATCAAATGCTTAATGCCAAAAGGGAATTCATGAATTCCTGTCTATTTTCTCATTTATATTCTTGAGTCATTACCATAAATTACAACCAGTCTCTCCCCCAGTCCCCTGCCCACTTGGGGCATTTCTCCATCATAGGATTCTCATTTTTTGCAGCTCTGTCTTCATTATCATCTTAGGGAGGAAGAGCAAAGGGAAATGAAGCTCATACAGCTCCCTTTCCCCCCAGTTCTTATCCTGTCCTAACTTAGTGAAAGGAAATATGTGGCCTTCGTGCTCCAGTCCTTCCTTCTGTGCCAGGGGAGACATCACCAGTAAATCACAGAACCCTCCGAGCCCGGACACAGCTTCTCAGTACTTCTCATCATAGTGCTGTCCGTGTCAGGGGCAACTGAACAGAAATAGCTCACAGGATGAAACTTACTTCTCATCTCCCACCAAAAACAGTCCTGCCAGATCCAGAGAACGCCAGCTTTCCATAGGTTCTTTTCAGATGTTCTCTTTCTCATTTTTTTTTTCTTAGAAAGGTCAAGAAGATATAGAAGAAGAACATGCCTATCACTCAGGCTGCCATTTTAGGAAATCATACTTGGAGCAAAAGTGATAGGTGTTTTACTTCTAAGGCACACGACAGTCAGGTCATTACAGACAAATGAGGGGGAAACACCCCTTATCACATGCTTTGCTAAACTTCCATCCTTATTCCTGCAGCTCTAATCATATCACAGTGTCCAGAAGGATGGGAGTAAAATCCAAGGAGGGAGGCAGACCCAGGAGTAAAGTCAGATGATGAGAACCAGGGTCAGAAAGGCAGAGAGGGAACTCTGGAACTGTGTAAGGAAGTATGGATGGCTCATCATTATCAGAATCACTCCAGGAAACTTCATTTGTGAGGTGAACAAATATTGTCTTCAATGCTTCCTACCTCCCCGACACCCACTAGAACCTATTCTGGGTATCCTGGGTCCTCCTGACTGGACCCCAGACCCTTTCCAAATTCCTGCATGTGTTTAATAAGCACCTACTCTATGTTAACCACTTTTTGTAAAGCACTGTGTGTACAGAAAACATATGAGGCAGAGGACCTGTAACCTGGCCACAGATGTAAGATGTTCAAGATAGTCGATGATTGAGGGCCCAGGTAAGCGGCTCCGGGATGAGCTCCTGGGCGTCCGGGGAGGCAGAGTCTTACTGTGACTGGAGACTACAGTGGCCACGAATGGCAACATGAAGTGGTTGTATTTCTGCTAGGATTTTAGGAGGTGAAAATCCAAGATCTTAGCATCAGTTCTGCCACAGACCAGCAATTAATGTTATCTCTCTGGGTTTTCTCAGCTATAACATGAGGGAAATAAACTAGATCGGGAACCAGCATGACCTGAGGGCCAAATCCAACCCAAGGGCTGTTTTTGTAAATAAGGTTTTATTGGAACGTAGCCATGTTTGCTTCTCTATCTAAGTTTGCTTTCACACTACCAAGACAAAGGTGAGCAGTTGTGACAATAATTGTATGTCCCACAAGGCCTAAAATATTTACTATCTGGCCCATTGCAGAAAAAATTTGCCATCCTCTGCACCATATCAAAAACTCGAAAGATCCAGTGTCTACATGAATCTGACAGGTAACATACACCAGTAAAGTAGGGAAGATATAAGAAAAATCACTGAATCATCTTGGTCTAGTTTTCATCTTCTCAGTTTTGAGTATAAACATAGCATACAGAGGGCTATTTCTCCATTGGAAGAAAAGCACAATGAGAAAACAATCCAGCTGGCCCTCAGTCTCTATGTGGGGTAGGATCTGTGGCAAATAAGGCAGGACACCCATGCCCTGCCTGAGGGAAACCTCCACTCAGCTGCAAGAAAATAAGGGCCCACTGTTGCCTGCTTCTGTGTGTTTTCTAGAGAAGCTGCAAGCGTAGATTTTTATGTGACATCTCTCCACTTAAAACAATTAATTTTCATCTTTCTTTCCTTCTTTCCTTCTTTCCTTCTTTCTTTCTTTCTTTCTTTTCTCTTTCCCTCTCTGGCCCAGGCTACAATCTACTCCGCTTGCTGCCGCCCGCGCCGCGGACTGCCTGCGACTGCCGGCGCACGCGACCGCTGCCTGCCTTTTCTCTTTTCGCTGCAGGCACGCGTTCGCCATGTTGGCCACGCTGGTCGCCAGCTCCTGATGCCGAGTGCTCTGCCCGCCTCAGCCTCCCGAGGTACTGGGACTACAGACGGAGTCTCGCTCACCCAGTGCTCGGTGTTGCCCGGGCTGGAGTGCGGTGGCGTGGTCTGGCCTCGCGGCAGCCTCTGCCCCCCAGCCGCCTGCCTTGGCCTACCAGGGTGCTGGGATTGCAGCCCCTGCCCGGCCGCCGCCCCATCTGGGAGGTGGGGAGCGCCTCTGCCCGGCCGCCCCGTCTGGGAAGTGAGGAGCGCCTCTGCCCGGCCGCCCCGTCTGGGAAGTGAGGAGCGCCTCTGCCCGGCCACCCACCGTCTGGGAAGTGAGGAGCGCCTCTGCCCGGCCACCCACCATCTGGGAAGTGAGGAGCGCCTCTGCCCGGCCACCCACCGTCTGGGAAGTGAGGAGCGCCTCTGCCCGGCCACCCACCGTCTGGGAAGTGAGGAGCACCTCTGCCCGGCCACTCATCGTCTGGGAAGTGAGGAGCGCCTCTGCCCGGCCGCCCCGTCTGGGAAGTGAGGAGCGCCTCTGCCCGGCCGCCCCGTCTGGGAAGTGAGGAGCGCCTCTGCCCGGCCACCCATCGTCTGGGAAGTGAGGAGCGCCTCTGCCCGGCCGCCCCGTCTGGGAAGTGAGGAGCGCCTCTGCCCGGCCGCCCCGTCTGGGAAGTGAGGAGCGCCTCTGCCCGGCCGCCCCGTCTGGGAAGTGAGGAGCGCCTCTGCCCGGCCACCCATCATCTGGGAAGTGAGGAGTGCCTCTGCCCGGCCTCCCATCGTCTGGGAGGTGAGGAGCGCCTCTGCCCGGCCGCCCCGTCCGGGAAGAAGTGAGGAGCGCCTCTGCCCGGCCGCCCCGTCCGGGAAGAAGTGAGGAGCGCCTCTGCCCGGCCGCCCCGTCTGGGAAGTGAGGAGCGCCTCTGCCCGGCCGCCCCGTCCGGGAAGAAGTGAGGAGCGCCTCTGCCCGGCCACCCATCGTCTGGGAAGTGAGGAGCACCTCTGCCCGGCCACCCACCGTCTGGGAAGTGAGGAGCGCCTCTGCCCGGCCACCCACCGTCTGGGAAGTGAGGAGCGCCTCTGCCCGGCCACCCACCGTCTGGGAAGTGAGGAGCGCCTCTGCCCGGCCACCCACCGTCTGGGAAGTGAGGAGCGCCTCTGCCCGGCCACCCACCGTCTGGGAAGTGAGGAGCGCCTCTGCCCGGCCACCCACCGTCTGGGAAGTGAGGAGCGCCTCTGCCCGGCCACCCATCGTCTGGGAAGTGAGGAGCGCCTCTGCCCGGCCGCCCCGTCTGGGAAGTGAGGAGCGCCTCTGCCCGGCCGCCCCGTCTGGGAAGTGAGGAGCGCCTCTGCCCGGCCACCCACCGTCTGGGAAGTGAGGAGCGCCTCTGCCCGGCCACCCACCGTCTGGGAAGTGAGGAGCGCCTCTGCCCGGCCACCCACCGTCTGGGAAGTGAGGAGCGCCTCTGCCCGGCCACCCACCGTCTGGGAAGTGAGGAGCGCCTCTGCCCGGCCACCCACCGTCTGGGAAGTGAGGAGCGCCTCTGCCCGGCCACCCACCGTCTGGGAAGTGAGGAGCGCCTCTGCCCGGCCACCCACCGTCTGGGAAGTGAGGAGCGCCTCTGCCCGGCCACCCACCGTCTGGGAAGTGAGGAGCGCCTCTGCCCGGCCACCCACCGTCTGGGAAGTGAGGAGCGCCTCTGCCCGGCCACCCATCGTCTGGGAAGTGAGGAGCGCCTCTGCCCGGCCACCCCGTCTGGGAAGTGAGGAGCGCCTCTGCCCGGCCGCCCCGTCTGGGAAGTGAGGAGCGCCTCTGCCCGGCCACCCATCGTCTGGGAAGTGAGGAGCGCCTCTGCCCGGCCACCCCGTCTGGGAAGTGAGGAGCGCCTCTGCCCGGCCGCCCCGTCTGGGAAGTGAGGAGCGCCTCTGCCCGGCCACCCATCATCTGGGAAGTGAGGAGCGCCTCTGCCCGGCCTCCCATCGTCTGGGAGGTGAGGAGCGCCTCTGCCCGGCCGCCCCGTCCGGGAAGAAGTGAGGAGCGCCTCTGCCCAGCCGCCCCGTCCGGGAAGAAGTGAGGAGCGCCTCTGCCCGGCCGCCCCGTCCGGGAAGAAGTGAGGAGCGCCTCTGCCCGGCCGCCCTGTCTGGGAAGTGAGGAGCGCCTCTGCCCGGCCGCCCCGTCCGGGAAGAAATGAGGAGCGCCTCTGCCCGGGCGCCCCGTCCGGGAAGAAATGAGGAGCGCCTCTACCCGGCTGCCCCATCCGGGAAGAAGTGAGGAGCGCCTCTGCCCCGGGCTCCCCATCCGGGAAGAAGTGAGGAGCGCCTCTACCCGGCCGCCCCATCCGGGAAGAAGTGAGGAGCGCCTCTGCCTGGCCACCCATCGTCTGGGAAGTGAGGAGCGCCTCTGCCCGGCCACCCACCGTCTGGGAAGTGAGGAGCGCCTCTGCCCGGCCACCCACCGTCTGGGAAGTGAGGAGCGCCTCTGCCTGGCCACCCATCGTCTGGGAAGTGAGCAGCGCCTCTGCCCGGCCACCCCGTCCGGGAAGAAGTGAGGAGCGCCTCTGCCCGGCCACCCCGTCTGGGAAGAAGTGAGGAGCGCCTCTGCCCGGGCGCCCCGTCCGGGAAGAAGTGAGGAGCGCATCTGCCCGGCCGCCCCGTCCGGGAAGAAGTGAGGAGCGCCTCTGCCCGGCCGCCCCGTCTGGGAAGTGAGGAGCGCCTCTGCCCGGCCACCCCGTCCGGGAAGAAATGAGGAGCGCCTCTGCCCGGGCGCCCCGTCCGGGAAGAAGTGAGGAGCGCCTCTGCCCGGCCGCCCCATCTGGGAGGTGAGGAGCGCCTCTGCCCGGCCACCCATCGTCTGGGAAGTGAGGAGCGCCTCTGCCTGGCCACCCACCGTCTGGGAAGTGAGGAGCGCCTCTGCCCGGCCGCCCCGTCTGGGAAGTGAGGAGCGCCTCTGCCCGGCCGCCCCGTCTGGGAAGTGAGGAGTGCCTCTGCCCGGCCACCCATCGTCTGGGAAGTGAGCAGCGCCTCTGCCCGGCCGCCCCGTCCGGGAAGAAGTGAGGAGCGCCTCTCCCCGGCCGCCCCGTCCGGGAAGAAGTGAGGAGCGCCTCTGCCCGGCCGCCCCGTCCGGGAAGAAGTGAGGAGCGCCTCTGCCCGGCCGCCCCGTCGGGAAGAAGTGAGGAGCGACTGTGCCCAGCCGCCCCGTCCGGGAAGAAGTGAGGAGCGCCTCTGCCCGGCCGCCCCGTCCGGGAAGAAGTGAGGAGCTTCTCTGCCCGGCCGCCCCGTCCGGGAAGAAGTGAGGAGCGACTGTGCCCAGCCGCCCCGTCCGGGAAGAAGTGAGGAGCGCCTCTGCCCGGCCGCCCCGTCGGGAAGAAGTGAGGAGCGCCTCTGCCCGGCCGCCCCGTCCGGGAAGAAGTGAGGAGCGCCTCTGCCCGGCCGCCCTGTCTGGGAGGTGAGGAGCGCCTCTGCCTGGCCACCCATCGTCTGGGAGGTGAGGAGCGCCTCTGCCCGGCCACCCATCGTCTGGGAGGTGAGGAGCGCCTCTGCCCGGCCACCCATCGTCTGGGAGGTGAGGAGCGCCTCTGCCCGGCCACCCATCGTCTGGAAAGTGAGGAGCGCCTCTGCCCGGCTGCCCCATCTGGGAAGTGAGGAGTGCCTCTGCCCGGCCACCCATCGTCTGGGAAGTGAGGAGCGCCTCTGCCCGGCCGCCCCGTCTGGGAAGTGAGGAGCGCCTCTGCCCGGCCGCCCCGTCCGGGAAGAAGTGAGGAGCGCCTCTGCCCGGCCACCCATCGTCTGGGAAGTGAGGAGCGCCTCTGCCCGGCCACCTATCGTCTGGGAAGAAGTGAGGAGCGTCTCTGCCTGGCCGCCCCGTCTGGGAAGTGAGGAGCTCCTCTGCCCGGCCGCCCCGTGTCTGGGTAGAAGTGAGGAGCTCCTCTGCCTGGCCGCTCCGTCTGGGAGGTCTACCACGGAGGCCAGAAGCAATGTGGGGGCTGGACATGGTGGCTCACGCCTGTGGTCCCGGCACTCTGGGGGGCGAGGCGGGTTGATCACTTCGGGCTAGGAGTTCGAGACCAGTCTGGCCAACTTGGCGAAACATGAAGAATATAACAGACAAACCAACCAACCAACTCAGTGACAACAAAACAGGTCTACCCTGGAGTCATACTCTAATTTTTTCTATTTTCCTCCCTTTCTGATCCTTTATCCCACTTTCTTTTTCTTCCTCTTCCTTCTCCCTCTTCTTTGTCAAATAGAGGATTGAGTTATTATCACTGATCCATATAAAGTCCCTCTCTCATTTATTTTAACTCCCACCCCCCATTTCTATTCCCCGACTTCCCATGTGCAACCTTCCTAATATGTTTGATACGCATCTTTTTGTTTGTATGTATTTTTAGAAAATGTTTATTGTTTTTGTATGCAAAAAAAATTAATAAAAAAAACATTTTAGATGGGGTGGGGCACACACACAAAAAAAAAATAAAATAAAAATAAATAAATAAAACAAAGACAGTAACAGCCCTTTCCCAAGGCAGACCTCCTTCTTGTCTGAGGACTAGATTGCCTTTATAGGACTAACATTAGCTACAAGATGAGGAATTATGGTTTAGGAGTCATGCAGCTGGAGGCTACAAGATTCTGACCCCTCTCTAAACTGCTCCTAAGATCAGTGCTTGAGACATTTTGCAGACCCTGCACTTGGTGGAGCAGCAGCTAGTACCATCCAGTTCGATCAAGTGGCTCATTTAATCTTGTGGCCCCCACCCAGGAACTGACTCAGCATAAGAAGACAGCTCCAACTCTCTCTGATTTCATCCTTGACCAATCAGCACTCGTGGTTCACTGGCTTCCCCCCACCCACCAGGTTGTCCTTAAAAACTTTGCTCCCTGAATGCGGGGGGAGACTGATTTGAGTAATTAATACAACTCCAGTCTCCCACACCGCTGGCTCTGCATGAATTACTCTTTCTCCATTGCAATTCCCCTGTCTCAGTAAATCGGCTCTGTCTGCAGTGGGCAAGGTGAACCCCTGGGGCGGTTACAGGCATACATGCCCAGAACAATGTTTCACCAACCAGTAGCTGGGGACAAGGTGAGAAATTCTGATTTCCTGCCCCTCCTGGGAAGAAATCTTTCCTACTGGGAGCAAGAGGGAGGGGACCTTTAGTCTGGAATGGAATTTCCATCTATTTGAGCTCAGGGGGTGGGGAGTGGGTCTTAATTTCAATACCACAGACTCTCACTGTTCTCATTAAATTTGAGTAGATTTGTTGAATAAATGTTTATTCATCTTTTGAAAAAAAAAAAAAAAATTAATTTTCAGTTTAGGAACAAGCCAAGCTCTCTGCACAACACCCTTGTCTTGTAGTGGCCACTTTTTGACCTTGGGATCAACACGTTGCTGATTGGCAGGATCTGTGTTCATGGCCTTTCTAGGGAAGAGCCCTTCAGAAGACAGGGAAGAACAGGAGAACAAAGGCCTCCCAAAGGGAAAGCACTGAGAAGGATGGAGTGAGCTGTTAGGAGCAACAAGGAGGGGAGGAGGACACTCGCGTGAGGCAGGAGGGAAAGGGAATAATCTTGGGAGGGGCTCCCTTTCCAGATTGAAGCAGGAGGTAGTGTCTGGATTACTCAGAGGATGAAATGGTGTTTTGAGATCGAATTTTATGGTGGAGCTACCTAAAGTGTTGGCGAAAAAGAGTTTGCCAAAGGATGACCAAAGTTTCCCAATTCCAGGGGACTGAGCCATTTCTTTGGACACCGGGCATTCAGTGATCAAACTGGGACAGATCTAGAACAATGGACATTTGGCCAGCCTTGTAGAGGTAAGATGAGCTTTTGGAAGGCTACCCCAGTAGTCCAGATAGAAGGTGACAAGATTCTTGAGCTAAGGATATCCCATTCTGTTCTGATGCAAAACTTCTTGTCAAAGTGTCCACAAAAAAGAACAGTCTGCTTTGCTTTGTTCCAGGTGCATTTTAGCCATAGCCTCTGGCTGCAAAACCTTACCCCAATGGACTGGTTCAGCAGCAAGAACGTGGCCACGTGGGCTGGCCAGGGGAGAAGCTATTGAGTAGGAGCCATCGGGTACAGGAAGGAAAGCTTGCTGCCACTAATACTAATAAAGGCTCCCATGGAGGGGTACCTCCTATAGCCTGGTACTTCACTTAATATTTATAAGGACCCATACAATGCAAGGATTGTTCTCACCCCATGTTGCAAGTGAGGCAGCTGAAAAGGTTGAGTAATTTGTCTGTTGTCAACAAACGTGGGAGCCAGAATGTAAATTGAGCATCATTCCAATCTCCATTCCCCAGCACACCTCACCTCTCCCCACTCCACAGTCCTCGCCTCCTCTGTCCTTTTGGCTCTGGCCATAAGCACAGAAGCCTATCTCCTGGGAACTCAACGAGCTGCCTCAGACAAGACACACCAACCACCAGAAAGGAGCCAGTAGCCTGAAGGGAATTCAGAGGAGAGCCACATGAATAATTAAGAGCCTAGAAGGATTGATCTGTCAGGGAAGATTAGAAGAATACAGTATGTGTAGTTTGGCTAAGCTGAGACCGAAGGAGGAGGCGTCTGGGAGTGAGGAGGGGCTAGAGCACAGAGTCCTTGCAGAATGGGTGGGCTGTCCGCTTGTATAACATGAGGAAGCAGAGCTGGGAAGAAGACATGAGAAACAGTAAGTGCAAAGGGAAGGCTGAAGAATGACCTCCCAAGGAACAAATTTCCCCCAGAATCCAGAGAGGAACTCAGTCTAGTTCCTCTAGAGCTAGAACTTTTATACCTTCGTGTAGGAGCCCTACACGAAGGTATAAAAGCCCAATAGCTCTGTTTTCCCTGTTTCCAAGTGGAATATATTTCCTTAGCAAAATAATAAATTCAAGTTCCTTGCCATATCTCTCGAGCCCCCAGGTCTTCTCCAGGTCTCTGACCTCTGACATTAAACTGCTTTATTCTGTAACAGTCAACTCTCAATTACCCAAGAGAGAGAAGGCTTGGAGGTGTGAAGGGCTGATCTGAGCACTGACTTTGCCATGCCCTGCACCAAGCATTGCATAAACTTCTCATCCTGTATTCACTTGCCCAAGGTCACATAAGTGGTTTAGACAGTCTGCAATTTTTTAAAAATTCCAAGCCCCACTCTTACTTATTTATTTCTTAAGGCAATTTAGCATCAGTTCTGCCACAAACTAGCAATTGATGTTATCTCTCGGTGTTTTCTCATCTGTAAAGTGAGGGAAATAAGCACTTGGCCAAAAACTGGGTCTGTAGTGGCAACCAAGGCAGGGTTGGTCCCTACTTTTGTGGGACGTATAATCCAACTGAGGTAGATGAACATTAAAGTAATACTTCCACAGGTCATTGATGTAAAATGGTGAAAGTAAATAATGCAATGTTTCCGATGCTGTAAAACAAGAAGACAGCTCCATCTAAGGAGACAGAAGGGCTTCTCCAAGGAAAGTGTTAAGAGACTAAGGCCAGAATGTTAGGTAGGAGGGGAGGTGTTATGCACTGAAGAATTAACATTACCTAAAGAGAGATCTCACCTTTTCCCTTTGCTACTGGGAGGTAACTTCTAGGCCCCCTGGAATGTCATGTTTCATAAGGCTATCTCTGTTTCCCTGAGAGTTTTGGCCAACAAATGATCTAGCAATGTGATTTACAATGGGAGCTTTGGGCCATGTTGTATTAGTTAGCTAACCTCCAGGAGGGATGGAGAATAAAGGCCACTCAGGTGAGAAGTCTCACATCCTGCTCGGTGTGACCAAGCCCCCTGTAAAAACTCTAGATAGTAAAGCTCAAGTGAGATTCCCTGGTTGACATATTGTCACTCATAAACACCAGGAAAGTAACATTGTCCTGACTCCATGGAGAGGGCAATGGGAGCCTCATATTTTGTACTTACCCAGGTATTCACTGTATGTGCTTCTTTTCTTGGCGGCCATTAATCTGTATCATTCCCCTGTAATAAACTCTAACCATGGGCATAACAGACATTACTGAATTCTGTGAGTCCTTCTACAAACTAATGAAACTGAAGGTGGTTTTGAGAACCCCTCAAACTTGCAACTGGTGTCAGAAGTGGGATGGTCTCCTGGGGGACTGTCCCCTTAAACTTTCACAGGTGCTGACAGAGGAAACATCTCCTAGGCAGAGGGCAGGGTGTGAGACAGATGCCTCTATTTTACTTTTGACATTACACCTGTTTTCTCTTAATAGCAATAACTGTTTTCTGAATATACCCCAAACTCATTCTCTTTTGTTCAATTGACTAAATATTGGCCATTACAAAAAACATTCTGCATCTAATGATTCTGCTGGATTTTTTTTCATTTACATTATCTTCTTTCTATAATCTCAAACCCTATTCATAAAACTATGTTCCATATATAGTTCTTCTTTTTCTATAAGAAAACATGTTTTCCAATGTCATGGCAGGCTTCAGAAATGCTAAATTCACAAAGGACCAGAAAAGATTCACGGGCAGTAAAATTTGACACTGCAATTCAAGAAGGGGAAATTGAGCTTGTGATTTTTTCAAAGGTAAATAGAAATTGCCTGAAGAGTAGTCTGCATAACCCTGGATGGTTGGGTGCAGGTTGGAGGAATTCAGTGAGCAGGAGAGTTGAGTGGTCCAGGGACACCAGATAGGAAAGGATTGAGAGAGGAAAGTCATTCCCAGGGAGTTTTTCAGACAAATCTGGGGAAAGAAAACTCTGAAACCATCAGCTCAAGGTCCAAATAGCTATGGAATAAATCCCATCGTAATGGAAAGGGTTTGATTTTTGTATAATGCCTTTGATGGTCATTCTTCTGAAGTCCTTTTGTGGATTTCTCATTTTCTCCAACCCTGTCCTTCAATGCCAGTTTCCCTCCAGGTTTCCTTTACCTACCCACATGCCTGAAGCCAACTCTAAGACATGACAAATCTTGACCACTAGAGGCTGATCTAGTTGGTTTGGGGAAAAAATACAAGTTGTAACTGTTAAGAACCAAACTTAAATGTCAAGCAGAGCCAAGCTGGACTCAGCAAAAGAGATACACAGTAAAACATGCCGCCTCCATATAATGTATTTATTCAGGTCTTCTGACTTTGCATTAAAGGAACTTTGTTCAAAAATAGCATCATGGTTAAAAGTATGGTCTCTGGAGTCAGACTCCAGCTTCCTACTTTGCCACGAACCAGCTATGCAACATTGAGCAAGTTACTAAACTTCTCTTCACTTCAACTTCCTTCAATACACAATGGAGATAAATAGGTTTTTATTAGGATTAAATCAGCTAACACATATGGACTTCTTAGAATAGTGCCTAGCATATAATAATTTCACTAAAGATAGAGAATGGCAGGCTAAAGGCACCATTTTCTACACAGTCAGAGGCTGGAGTCATTCTAGTGTCCGAATATACAGCACAACAGTTTAAATCCCAATTCCAAAAGTTAATACTAGGATATTTCATTAGATGGGCAGGAACTGTATACTTGTGCATCCTGACTGCTGACGGTCAGATGGTCACCAGCCAAGAACATTGTCCACAGGGATAGAACTTGGTTAAGGGTAAGCCCTATATCAAGGCAGAGGTCCAGAGAGGGGGACTGTCAAAAGCAACATTAGACAGCAGGACTCTTCAGAAAAAAATTACTTTGATCATGGAGGAGCAGGGGGTAGGGAAACAAGACATTGAAAAGATGGAAATCTCAGGCAGGAATCCTATTCTTCAAACAATGTCAATGCAGGGTGCCAAAACTTGCCCTATAGCAGCAGATCCTGGCCTCAGCTGCATTGTAGAATTCCCTAGAGAGCTTTTGAAAAATGCCAACGCCCACACTCCATTTCAAGGCAACCCAATCAGAACTTGAGTACTGGCATTTTTTAGAAAGCCTCCTTGTACCCCTTAATCCCACGATTCTAATGGGTAACCAGGGTTGAGAACCATAGCTCTGGGGTCTACCCAGCTGCTTCTCAAAATTTAACATGCACAGAATCACCAGGGCTCCTTTCTGAAATGCAGGCTCTGATTCAATGGGTTGGGGTGAGACCCAAGATTCTGCATTTCCCACAAGCTCCCTGGTGATGCCACTGCCACTGGTCAGTGGGCTGTGGGTGCTAAGGCCTGGCAGCACAGGCAGTGTTTGGGGAGAAGCCCAAAGTGGGTGCGAAATAATTATAATTTGGCTACCAAGTCCTTGGATTGGAGAGTGTGCTCAATCCTAAGCCCTACTAGACAAGAAGGATGGAAAATCCATTATGCCTTTCTCATGCCCTGGGGTAGGCAGAAGATTACATTTATGGGCAGTCGGTGAATTCAGCTGTGCAGGACTGGGGAAGCAGGGGACAGGAGCTGACACAGGCAGCATTTGTAGCCAGGATGAAGGAGTCTAAGACTTCAAAGTACAAGGAGGTAGAGGAGTTAAGGGAGTCTGGTATATGGCAGCAGTAGCTTTTTCCCCCTCTTCATTCCCCCTTACTTCTCACCCTTGGCAATCATCATTCTGATTTCTGTCTCTATGGTTTATTGTTACTATGGTTTATTATTCTCTATAATAATATATTCTAGTTCCTCTTATAAGTAGAACCATATGCTATTTGTCCTTTTGTGTCTGGCTTATTTCCCTAAGCATAATGTCGTCAAGGTTCATCCATGTTGTAGCATATGTAAGAGTTGTCTTTCTTTTTAAGGTTGAATAATATTCCATTTTACAGCATACCTTTTTTATCCATTCATCCACTGATAGACACTTGAGTTGCTTCCGCCTTTTGGCCACTATGAATAATGCTGCTGTGAACATGGGTATACAAATATCTCAATACCCTGCTTTCAATTCTGCTGGATATATACCCAGAAGTGGAATTGCTGGATCATATGGTAATTCTATTCTTAAATTTTTGAGGAATTGCCATATCGTTTTCCAAACAGCAGCTGCACCATGTACATTCTCACCAACAGTGCGCAAGGGCTCCAGCTTCCTTAGATCCTTGCCAATACCTGCTATTTTCTGTGGATTCTTGTTATCATTGCCATCCTGATGGGTGTGAAGTGGCATCTCATTTTGGCTTTGATTTGCATTTCACTAATGATGAGTGATGTTGAGAGCAGCCATTTTGGTGAAAACGGTAACATCTCACTCTTGGCTTCATGGGCAGCGTCTCCTGATTTCTTGCTTTATCATATGCTTGTTCATGTTACCTGCCAGGTTACCTGTCAGCATGAATGCTAGTCTTAGTTCCGATCTAGGTTAAAGAACGCTTGGATCAAGGAGGTGCCATTTCTCTCCTGTGGCCTGGGAGCACGCTGAGTCTGGCCAAGCTCATGGCGACTTCTCTGTTCATTGATACTGTGGAAGGGTCCGTCTATGTCCCACCAGATCTCCTCCTCAATCATGCTACCATTTTAAAACTGTCTGCCTGAGGGCTCTGGGGCCAGGCAATGGGAGAACTTTCTTTCCCCACAAAGCATATTACAAATACCAAACAGAAGTGCTGGAGAATGAATGGCCCCAGAACTCACTCCACCAGTGGTGATGGGAAGATGGTGGATAAATATCCCGGCTGCATCTCCCTTGAGCTGGGATAACTCTGAAGTGTGTTCTAGGCTGTTTCCCAGAGTGGCCTGAATGTGTGGCAGATGCTTACAGTGGAAATGGGTTTGATAAAGCCTCCCTTTTTAGTTTCCCTGCACTGCTTCCCCACTTCCCTACAAATGTTTGCTGGGGTCGCTGCCTTAATAAACAACCTGAGCTTGAATCCTTACCTTAGGGTCTGCTTCTGGGGGAAACTAACTCAATACGGATAATATTGTGCCTCTTTCAGCTACCAATACCTGTTACCAGCATGTGTCCAGTCTTGGTCAGTGTGAAAAGCGTTACTGAAAGATTTTTAGGTCCACAGAAATGCTCAGGGAAACCTGTGCTTTTTCCTTGAGCTATTTACCAGGTTCCATTATTCACATTTCCCCAAAATACACGTGTGCTTAAGGGAGATTGCTGTGTCCCATATCAAAATACACTAAGGTAGCATACTGCACACATGAAATTGCTGGAAAAAATGAACAGATTATATAGCTAAGAAATATGGTTTGTACTCTCTCCCATTAAATATACTTGTATCCCCAGTATACAATGTAACATATATTGGAAACCACAAAGCTCTCATGCCAAGGAAACATCCTTGAAGAGTTTAATGCTGGTAATAAAATACTACACTTGCTAATCAAGGCAGTCTTTAAGACCAGATGGTGTCTCAGTTGGGCTCTTCTTGTTGGTTTTCTATACCTTCATAAACCTGGTTCTTGACTGTTCTATAGAGAGTGAGACTCTACAAAAATTCTCTTATAAACATATATGCACACATATGTTCATTGCAGCACTATTCACAATAGCAAAGACATGGAATCAACCTAAATGCCGGTCAATGACAGGCTGGATAAAGAAAATGTGGTACGTACACAGCAGGGAATACCATGCAGCCATAAAAAAAGAAAGAGATCATATCCTTTGCAGGGACATGGATGGAGCTAGAAGTCATTATCCTCAGCAAATGGAGGAACAGAAAATCAAACACTGCATATTCTCACTTATAAGTGGGAGCTAAATTATGAGAACACGTGGACACATAGGGAGAAACGAAACACATTGGGACCTATTTGGAGGATGAGCAGTGGGAGAAGGGAGAGCATCAGGAAGAATAGCTCATGGATGCTAAGGCTTAATACCTAGGTGATGGGATGATGTGTGCAGCAAAACACCATGGCATGCACTTATATAACAAACAGGCACATCCTGCACACGCCCCCCTGAACTTTTAAAATAAAATACAAGCTAGAAATTTAAAATAGGGAAATCTTTTTAAAAAGAAAGAAATTCTCTGTTCACACAACTGTTAGATGAGAAACATAAGAGTTTTTCCTGTAGGAAATTATATACATGTTTTAAAGCAGAAGAGTAAAAATTCATATTAGCCAAGTTCAAAATGGAAAAGAGGAAGGAATGGTGAAATGCCCGTTCCCAACACAGAGAGGTCATCAAAACTAACATTGTGGGAAAGTAAAAGTTTACCCGAGAGAAGCCCACAGATGCTCCAAAATGGAGCCAGAAATAGGAACCAGATAATGCTTATAATACAGCAAACAGCTGAGCAAACTGAGATGACACAGAATCTTTTTAATGCTCGTTTCAGGGTTATGGACATGATACTAGCAGGTCCTGAGCAACTTTGAATTTCAATATATGAAAAACACAGGCCCTCCGTACCAGGCCTCTGCTCATTTTCTCCACGGAAAAGAGTTTTGGGAGTCTGTTCTGACATTTTATGAAGTTCGTTGTTTGATCCTATGCCCCTGTAAGGGGAATGCACTAGTTATAAAAAAGAAGAAAGGTGGAGATAATGACTCAATGGACATTCAGTGGAGGTTTCTCTGTTTTAAGGGGTAATGGTTGAAAATTTTATTTTAAATATCTCCAGCTCTTGAAAAGGTAAAATGATTTGTCCAGGATTTTAAAGCCATGATTTTACTTTATATATTTGAAACTCCGAACCTAAAGCAATTTTAGTGTGTATGGGGGGGAGGGGGAGAGAAGGCAGAGGAACTAAGGACAGGTACAACATTTAGCAAATTCATAATCCTATAGAGAAAACATTTTTAGCTTCCAATAAGACCACACTCCTACTCCTAACATAGGAACCAGGAAAATGCAAAACATATGAAATGCAACCATGTTGACGACAGGCAAATGCTTCTGCTGTTTACAAATCCATTCACATGTATGAGCCATTAATGTTGCTTATTAATTTTCTTTGATTCATGGTTTCTGACTTCTGATACTTTTCTTTGAGAAAACATTTGCATTCATTTGTCACTAGAAGCAAAAGATGCATTCGTAAAGCTACTAATTCAGAACCCAAGAATGAATTCGAGAAAAGTATACAGAGAAGAAAACTGACACTGCAGGAAGGCTCAGGGCCTTGCACAAAGCCCTGTTAGCCAATCAGGGAGAACGTCCACAAGTGAGAAATCCCTCCCCTCAAAGATTAGCCATCAAAAGAAAAAGGATGAGCGCATGATAGATCTTATTTGTGCTGGCTTGAGGTTGTCATTAGTGACATTCACACAACAGGTTTGAAATCTATCTTGAAGAGCAAATGCTAAGCCTCTGTTTATTCTCTTTTTAATTCCACACCATCCAGAGCCAGAACTACAAGCCCAAACTCTGTTCCTTTGATTGGAGCATCTCTCTCACCTGCTATACATGTTCAGCTAACTGCGGAAGGAAACCTACAGGCAAGAAAGAAAGTGGTCCTTCTAGGGTGACAACTTGTGTGATAGGAATAGTCCAACTCCACTGGGGGGCTTTCAGACATAAGGAGAAGAGATTGGGATACCCCACAGACAGTTTTTGTCCAGTTACATTTTTATACTTTCTCAAGCATCCTCTTTCACTGAGCTCCACGGATGATAAGGGAATCAGTCTTAAAGGAGCCGCGAGTTACAGGCACACCTGAGAGAAAGAGATGTTTGTTTTCACCTTAGAACTGACTCTAGCCCTGGGTCCTAGTGCTTTACTGGGGTCCCTACTTCAATTTCTCACTCTCTACCTTCTCATTCTTTTCCTCTCTCCACTGGATTCATTATGAGATGAGTTGTTGAAGGTTGGTGGCAAAATCTGTGCGGCAAATATGCTAAAGTACATAGATAGAGTTTCTCCCCGCTGAATTGACAACTATAATCAAGGGAAACACTAATTTTTAGGGTTTGGAAGCTCAGTCTTTCAAACAAAGGAGGACTTGCTCAATGAAGTTGCATTTCCAATCCTTTAGCTAGAGTTAAATGAAGCCAGTTTTGAAGAGCATTTCAAAATCTATTGATGACCAAATTGCACTAGTGATTGATACCAACTGTAAACTCGTGGCTCCTCATCTACATCCCTTTAATTGGTCTCAAATGACAGTCTTTTAAATGACTTTGGGAAGTGAATGGGAAGAAATGTGCCAAAGATAATTTGCACAAAGAAAATTTACATCTCGTCTTTGTTTCATTTTTTCTGGCATGGATACTGACTACCAATTTATTATTTTTTTTTTTCTTGAGGAAAGTAGTGAGAATACGAACAGCAGTCTGGATTTTTCTTGTTCTGTTTCCATAATTAGAAAAATAGACTAAAATTATGCAGGAGCAGATTGAGGGAAAAATACAACCTGCTTTCCTATGATATAGTGAACTCTTTTTTGAATTCAAAGATCTCCCCTCCCTCCCCTGGCCCCTATACATGTCTTTTTATCTCTGAGTAGTTACTGTACCTCTTTTAAGTTTATTTTCAAGTTTAATGACAAGAGCATTCTTCAAAAAGCCTTAAGCCACGAAGTGTGTTCATGATCATACCACTATTTGTTTGAAAACAATGTACTGATACCCTGCTGTCTTCCTGGTAGACCCAGGCAATACAAACCGCCCTCTATAATCACAGGGTACTTACAAAATCATGTCGGGCTTGAAGAAACTAGTCAAATTGTTTTCACATAAGTTGAAAATGTGACCTACCAAATAACCCATTGGTTAGTTATCCTACAAGGTGCCGCTAATACGGGGAACAACTGTGAAAATTCATTCAGCGCATGCATTTTTAACTGTACCTGAAGAGTTATTCAAAGATTCAGTGGTATTTCCACTTTGACACCTGCCTTTCCTTCCATCTCCTTTTTTGTTGAAAAAATAAAAAGCACTTTATGTAAGCCTAGATTCAAACCACAGTCGGCTCACAGATAAAGATGTTAGGGGACAGAGAATTTATCAACATGCAATCACTTTCAACAGCATCGCCTGTTAAAAATCGTACATGTAGACTGGGCATGGTGGCTCACGTCTCTAATCCCAGCTACACAGGAGACCAGGGTGAGAGGATCGCTTGAGCTCAGGAATTTAAGACTAGCTTAGGCAACATAGTGAGACCTCATCTCTATGAACATTTTAAAAATTAGCTGGGTGTAATGGCTCACATCTGGAATCCCAGCTACTCAGGTGGCTGCAGCAGGACAATCGCTTGAGCCAAGGAGGTCGAGGCTGCAGTGAGCTGTCATCATGCCACTGCACTCCAGCCTGGGCCACAGAGGGAGACCCTGTCACAAAAACAAAAACAAAACAAAACAAACAACAACACAAAACCGTACAGAGTCACCAAAGACTCAGAGAATTAGAACCTCAGAGGTTAAGGCTCTGAAACGTGGATTTTATATAAACTTCCAAGGCAGTTCTGGGTCCGTTTAAGTTCTGAGAACCCCCGAGTGAGCCACCGCAGCCTCCAGGCCCCCCTCCTGCCTCCGTATCTAACAGTAGGTCCAGTGTTCTCACCGCTCAGGCTCCGCATGCCTCCCGGAAGACTTGCAGTCATTTCCTAACTGATCAGCCCACGACCATTTCCTCTTCCCAACGTAGTCTTCTCATCACGTAACTCCCTGCTCAAGAATCTGTCGTGAATCCTCGTTTCCTTCCTATTTCAAAATCTATTCTTCAGATTTAAATGTAAAGGCTGAAAGAAAATCCCTTCTGGCCTGAGTCCCTCCCTGTCCCCTGCACCCTCCCCGCATTCCCTCCTTCTGAACCCCCAGCAGGACTGGCCGTTCTTCCAGCACCTGTGATGTCCTTTGCCCTCGTGCATCTCAGTGCTGGGGTGCTGCTCTCCCAGCTTCTCCAACCCTATGAGTTGAACCCCAATGCATCTTCGAGGATCCTAACTTGGATGTAGCCCTGCCTCCCCAGCTGGCTGGGATCTGCCTCGGCTTTGGGCCTCTGCAGCATTTTGCTCAGCCTTCCCTTGAGCTCTCGCCCTATTGGGTTTTGTTGTTCATTTCTTTTTTTTTTTTTTTTGAGACGGAGTCTCGCTCTGTCACCCAGGCTGGAGTGCAGTGGCGCGATCTCGGCTCACTGCAAGCTCTGCCTCCCGGGTTCACGCCATTCTCCTGCCTCAGCCTCTCCGAGTAGCTGGGACTACAGGCGCCCGCCACCACGGCCAGCTAATTTTTTTGTATTTTTAGTAGAGACGGGGTTTCACCGTGGTCTCGATCTCCTGACCTCGTGATCCGCCCGCCTCGGCCTCCCAAAGTGCTGGGATTACAAGCGTGAGCCACCGCGCCTGGCCTATTCATTTCTTTACACATTCAATTGGCCCTTCACTGCCCTTCAACTTGCCCGCATCCTAACTCCCTGAATGAAGGAGCTCTCCTGGTTTGCTTTTCACTCCCCTCAGGCAACTAATGATACAGGAGCTAGAAAGAAATTATTTAGGCAGATAGTGAGGGTCAAAGAGTCCTCGGCAGAATTTCCCTTTTAACAAAAAGCAGCCCCAAAGTAACTGCTTTTCTAACAAAGAACAGCCTGAAAAATTGAGCTGCAAACATAGATAAGCAAGCTGAAAGCTTGCAAGGGTGAATGCCGGCCGCTGTGCCAATAGGAAAAAGGCTACCTGGAAGCCAGGTATGTTCAACATGGAGGCTCCATCCTCCCTTTTCTTTGTCACCACGTGTACAGTAAAGAAACAGGCACACCACACGGCCGGCCAGGTAGCAAAAGCATCTGCATAATAAATGATTAGGGTGGGGGCTACCAGAAATTCATGCCCTATGCGAAGGGCACACCTAGCCCGAACCAGTTTTTTGCACCCTATGCAAATAGCACATCTTGTCCAACCAATCTTATGTGCCCTATGTAAATCAGACACTGCCTCCTAAAGCTCAGCTATAAAACCCCTTGCATTTTACCATGGACCAGAAACCCATTCAGGACCCCTCTCTCTGCAGGAGAGAGCTCTTCTCTTTTCTTTCACTGTTAAACTTTCTGCTCTTAAGCTCACTCCTTGTGTGTCCACATCTTAGTTTTCTGTGGCTGTGTGACAACAAATCTTGAGTATTTACCCCAGCCGAAGGATGCCGCTTCACTAGCATGGGGTTCAAACACAGCAGACCCTCAATGAGAGCTTACTAGATTGTGTCACAGACTCTTCTGTCACCTTCTTTACATGTCCCCAAGGTGGTGGTTCCTGGCTTGTATCCCTCTGTGTGTCCACGGCCACCAGTGCACCAGCAACAGAGCCCTTCGTGGTCCCACACTTGGAATCCCACACAAGCTTCCCCACCTGTCTCCTGAATTTCCACCTCCTCCTCCCCCCACCACCGCAGTCCCTAATTGAAGAAGAGCTTCTTGAACATCTCCCCGAATCTTGGAAAACAGCTATCTCGACCTTTGTAACTGACAAATTTAGATAAATTCACAAAGCTTTGGAACATAAGAAGGGTCACATTTTCTAAGAAAGTTTCAATGCCAATTCAACTGGCTGAGTGTGAGATCCCAGAACATGAGCCATCTGGTTCTATAGGACCATGCTACATACACTACACATCCTCTCTCCCTGCAAATGCCCTTTCCACTATGTCCAATTCATTTTATATTATTTCTTATATTTTTCCTACCAATCATGGCCTTCTGCTACATGGTATCCCCCACCCTCCCACCCACACTCATTTCTGCCATCTCTCACACTCTCTCTCCCCTCTCCATCTTTGCTCACCCTCTAGCTCATGCCTTACTCAGTTCCAGGTGGTCATGGCAGCCACGTCTTCCTCTCCAGGGCTGTTCCATTTTCTCCCTCCTGCCCCACAAAACCAAGCCAACCCCCATCTGCCTCTCAGAGGTTCCTGACAGCTCCTATGCAAAGTGATTCCTTCCGTCTTTGTATTTCCAGGCATGAATAAACTATGTAGTTTAGCACTTACGTATTCCATTTCATCTGGCCTTTTGTTACTCACGTTTTAGAGAGTATGTTGATTTTTCAACCCAGATCATAAGGTCATTGAAGTTAGGGACCACGTCTTAAAATTTTTCTTACATGGAACTCCCTGGTGTTAAACAATTACCTGGGCCCAGCACGTATTCATAGATGAAATTTCGATCTTAGATATCTGTTTGGTAAAATGTGAGAGGTTTCTTTGTGCTCTAGTTTAAAATTAATTTGATCTTTGAAAAGTGTAATAAACCATTTCGTCAGTGAAAGTAAGAAAGAGCGGGGAGCATTCTGAGAATGGGAATGAAATTTGGGTATGATTCTTGGGATACAAAATTAAAAGGCCATCTGCCTTTGAGAGGCAGCAGATGTGTAATTGATATTCACTGCTCATTTGCCACTTGAATTCTGTAGACATTTAATGCTGTAATTGTTTATACAGTAAGATTCTTAACACCCTTTGGAGAATAGCTCACTTTTCCTGTAGTCCTCATACTTCTGATCAGCCTGTTAGAATCAGTTCCCATTTTTCTGGAGCTTCAAAAGTAGAATTAAGAAATAATTCGCATGATGTCCCTTTGAAGACGGTAATTTTACAATATCTACAAAAATTTAAAATGATATACCTTTGATCCAGCATCATCTATTTAGGAATCCATCCTACATTTTACACAAGCCATATGCACAAAGATGTATGCACATAAATGTCCATTGCAGGATAGTTTATAATTATAAAATATTAAAAATAGCCTAAATGTCTATCAATGAGGGATTGATTAAATAAATTATGAGTCATTCATACAATATAATACTAGGAAGCACTTACAAAGAATGAGGTAGCCAAACCCCATTCTATAAAAACAAAATACAAAAAATTAGCCAGGTGTGGTGGTGGGCAACTGTAGTCCCAGCTAATCAGGAGGCTGAGGTGGCAGGATCACCTGAGCCTGAGAGATGGAGGCCGCAGTGAGCTGCAAGTATGCCACTGCACTCTAGCTTGGGCAACACAGTGAGACCCTGTCACAAAAAAAGAAAATAAATAAAAAAGAATGAGTTAGCACTATTGGAATTGACAAGGAAAGATGTTGCATATGTGCAGATAATTTCTAGAAGGATACACAAGAAACTAAAGTATTAAGAATCTGGAGTAGTAGGGAAACCTGGTTTTAATGTATAAACCTTTGTGTTTTTTTAACTTGTAAAAGTATTTTTATTTTTAAAAACTAAGTCCAGGAGTGGTGGCTCACACCTTGGGAGGCTGACGTGGTAGAAACACTTGAGCCCGGGAGTTCCTGACCAGCTTGGGCAACATACTGAGACCTCATTTCTACCAAAAAAAATTTTTTTTTAATTAACCAGGTGTGGTGGTACATGTCTGTATTCCCAGCTACTTGGGAGGCTGAGGTGGGAGGATCACTTGAGCCCAGGATGTTGAGGCTGCAGTGAGCTATGACTGCGCCTCTGCACTCCACCTTGGGTAACAGAGCAAGACCCAATCTCAGAAATACATAAATAAATAAAAACTAATTTAAAAATTAATTTGCAAAAAATGATATTAGTAGTTAAAAGGATTTGGAACCAATATTGGAATGGTTAATTATCTACCAAGAGTTTCAGAAACATCTTTGTCATATTGCTTCTTTGTGTACGCAGTCATAACTGAGATTATAATGCTTATGAAAGAGACAATGTTTTTTGTTTTTCTATTTTCTTTTTGATCATTAGATTCCAGCTATTTGGTAACTATTATCTCTCAGATTTGGACAGGAATCTGATTAGTGTCAGCTGTGTAAAGAGAGATGCAGCAGGGACAGATGTTTGTATGAACAATTCTTTCACGTAGATCACTTTCACGGAATGATGACTATATTTTCAATATTTTGAAATCCCCCTAAGAAATTCATGTAACAAATAAAAGAAAGCATCTATCTCATCTATTCTATTCACAGACCTATCTATATCCACACTTATCTAGCAGATTCTTTTGGTTGTCTGCACAGCAGCCATTACTCTGAATATTCTTCCCTACAGGAAGACCCTAAAAATGCAGCTACTGTTTTCCCCAGCCTCCATGATGACTGACTTGTGTATTTTTCAGGATTGTTAGTTGCAGACAACAAACTCCACCCTAATTAGGTTAAGCAGAAAGGGATTTGCTACTGGATATTAGACAGTTTAAGAACATATGGGAAAACCAGATAACCAAGCACATTTGCCAGAAAGCCAAAAGAAATGCCCAACCACAGCTCAAGACTGTTACAGCAAAGATGCCACTATTGTCATTCAGCCACCACCTCTGACACTGGTGAGCAGACACTGGCACTTCCACAGGAACTGGTCCAGAATAACCTAACACTTTTGCCACCTCGCTTGCAAGAAAATCTGATCCACAACTGCTCCTTTGAGCTACTCACTTCACCACACCTCTCCATGGCTGGCACCAGTGAGCTAGCATGGTGGGAGTCAGGCCACATACGGGACCCTAGCTGTAAGAAAGGCAAGGAAATGTATCTTTTAAGATCCCCAGCCTCTATAGTTTAGGAAGGCAATCTGGTGAGGGGTTATGGGAGGAGGCTGTCTGAGCTAACCTGTCCTATTTTGGCCAGTGAAAAATAAGGGGAAGTGTTCTGGGGAGCTTCTGGGAGAGATTTTCCTCCCTGATAAAAAGAAACACAAGGAGAGCTCTCTTTACCATTCCTCCTCTTTCTGCTTTTGGACACAGGTGCAAGGGATACGATGCTTAGAGCTGCTGCAACCATCTTGTAACCATGAGGGGAAGCACTGTCAACATCTACACCCACTCGTATTTTTCATGTTGCTATCTCTCTGAGCTTCCTTCCTTGAGTTTATAACAATATTCACCATTTTTCCAACTCTAAAATCTCTCCCTGGTTTCCTCCGACTCTTCAGGCTACCATCCAATGTCTTTCCTCCCCATCGCCTACAAATTTATTCTATGTTTACTCATTCACCTCCTATCTCCTCCTCATTCACTTGCAGCCTGGGTCTGAGTCCATTATACTCAAGAAGCATCTCACTATAAGGTCGCCACTGCCATGTGATTGGCGAATCTTATATATACGTTTTTTTTTTTAATTTTTACTTTCCTTTATCTGTCTGCTGTACCTAACTCTTCATCACTTCTTTTTTGTCTTTCTTGAAAGTTTCTACCCTCTTTATACAACAAATTATATTCTCCTGGAATTCTAGTTACCTTTCTGACTGTTCCTTTCTTTGCCTTTTTTATGGACTCTCCTTCCACTCCCTCCTCTTTCAATGCCTCATCCATGGATCCTGACTCTTCTCTGTCTATTCTTCCCAGGTGGTTTTCATCCTTTCTAACCATCACCTGAATATTGATGACCCTGAATATGTATGTCCAGCCAATAATCTTCTCAAGCTTCACATACATACATCTAACCACAGCTACATACCTCCACTAGAATGTCTCGTGGATCCCTGAAATGAATGTGTCCAAAACAAACATATCATTAGTCCTTAGAAACCTATTTCTTCTGTGATCTCCACCTTCTCCCTCACCCAACATAAAGATCTGAGGTCATCCTTGCCTCCTCCCTCTGCCTCATGTATGCTAGTAAAAGCTAATCAACTGCTGATTTCACCTAATCATTTCTTACCTGTGTTCCTACAGCAGTTTTCTACATATCACTGGCAGAATGATCCAGTCAAAATGCAAGTCTGATTATTTTGTTCTCTTGCCTAAAGTTTTTTCTAATGTTTTCAATTGTTCACAAGATATGGATCAAGCTCCTCAGCAGAGTATTGTGCTTCATCTTCTGATTTTTCCGCCCTTGTGTTTTTGTTTCAGAACCCCTAAACTCCTTGACTTTTCAAAAGGTATCATGCAACCATATGATCCCCTACTCTTCCTATTACTTTAAATTCTGCCTTAAACTATTCCTGTATTGTATCACCTGATCTGAACCTTCAAGTTCAGATACTAGCTCTTCTTACATGCCCTTACTCATGTGACAGATGTCCACTGAACACTTACTATGTGCCAGACACTGAGCTAGGAGCTAAAGAATCAATGGCGGATGACACATAGTCCCTGTTCTCAAGAAATTTACAGTCCACATACTGATCTCCAATTCTACTAGGTGGGTTGGGTTCCCTGCTCTGTGCTCTAGTCATAGACACTGTTGATTGCCTATGCAGCAACCACATCCACCTTCTTTTTTCCCTTGTATGTGAGACCATGGGAATCTACCCCATTCCCAGCTTTAGCAGTAGATATTGATATATCTGATCCAAGCCTAGTGATTCCATGCTTCTTGGCTAGTGTCCAGTTGAGGATCCCAGGTGTTGTGGTTTGAATATTTGTTCCCTCCAAAACTCATGTTAACATTTAATTGTCATTGTAACAACATTAAGAGGTAATGTTTTCAAGAGAGGATTAGGTCATAAAGATTCCACCTTCATGGATGGAATTGTGACATTATAAAAGGGTGAGTTCAGCCCCCTCTTGCTCTTTGTTGCTCCTCTGCCTTTGCTGTGGGATGATGTAGCAAGAAGGGCCTCCCCAGATGCCCATTCCTTGATCTTGGATTTCTCTGTCCAGTGGAACTGTGAAAAGATAGATTAATGTTCATTATAAATTTCCCAGTCTATAGTATTTTGTGATAGCAGCAAAAAAAAAAAAAAAAGAAGATACCAGGCTTAAGCCAATCAGTGCTGGAGTCTTTTTCCTAGGAAGGGAAAATGACCTGAGTTGGCCCTCTCAGAAGGAAAGAAATAATTTATTATTCCCATTTTGAGGAGAGATGTTTCTTCTTTCCCCCAAGATTGAACAAGGAAGCAAATTGAACAGTTGCTAGAGGCAGCAATCTGGTGACCGCATGAGGAATATCAGGCTGAAGACAAAGCTTACAGATAAGAGCAGAGCCAAAAGATCTAGTGGTAACAGGGGATGGGTGGAACGAGAGCCACAGCCTAGGAGCAACTCCACTCTGGACTTAATATGTGAACTAAAGAAGTATCCTGTTTTAAAGCCAGTTTAAGCAGCTTTTAATTTAATTAATGAGAGTCAATATGCCCCATCCACTGAAGTTCCCATGTGAAACTCAAGAATCTACACTCTCTCCCATTCTCGCTTTTCCTGGCATTATTTCAAGTCCACTTTATGGCTCAATTGTATGACTTTAATCTCCTTGTCCAGATTCCTTTGCCTCAGATTCACCTCTTCTTTCAATTTATTCTCCATATCTTTTCCAGCATGATATTTCTACATCTCCACTCTGATCATGTCCTTCCCTGCTTAAAATCATGGACGACTATCTGTAGAACTCAAGATAAAGTTCAAACTCCTTGCCATTTATTCAGAAGACACTTCATGTCTGCCCCCAGCCAGGATCTTGACTTCTCTTCCAGTATTCCTTTTTGCCTTCCTCATACCCAAGTGTCACACAGTTGCTGGGACGTGTGACTCTCCCATTTGCATTCGTGTATGCTGTTCCCTGTACCTGGAACTACTGGTCCACTACCACTTACCTCACCAACCTATAATCCTCCAGAACCTTCAGCTCTACTTTAGAAGTCTCTGCACTGTGTTCCTGTGCTTTATAGCATTTTGACTATTTCTCTGCCATCACATTTATCTCACTGTGTTGCAATTGTTTGTTTACTGGCCTTTCCAACTAAACTCTAAACTTCTTGAAAGCAGGGACCAGGTAATATTTACACATATATCCACATATCCTTAGCACATACCACAATATCTCTGACTGAGACCCTCCAAAAATCTTTTTACAAAGAGAAGGGATGGAAAGAGAAGAGAAGAGACTAGGAAGGGAACAGGAAGGGAGGGAAGAGGAGGGGAGGGGAGGAGAAAGGAGTGAAGACAAGACAAGAGACTGAAAAAAAAAAAAAAAGGAAGAAAGCCAATTCTTTCTTCTTCGGAAAAAAGAAGGCCAAAGAAGTCCAAAAAATAGTAATAGATTTTACTCTGAACAGCCCAAATAACTAATTGTCCTGTCTAGATACAGAGTCTGGGTTTTAATGCATTTTCTTGCTAGAAAACTCAAAATATATAAAAGGATGTGCACTCAAAGGACCTCCGCTTCAAATTTTCCATGCCGTTGGTTCTTCTTGCCCATGGGATGTGTATTAAAGAGGCTGCCTCACTCGGTAATTGTAGAGAATGGAAGGAAAACAAATAGTTGTTGATACAGGTAATGTTCATGTTTCCCCATTGTAGCAGCATATGGCACTAGTTGTAATGGCCTAACGTAAAGCATTCCTGAACAATATTAATGACCAACCAGGTTAATGACCAAAGACTCAGCCTCAGGCCCCAAACATATTCTGCTGTTCATTAATCCCTAGGAAATGACTTCAGCCATGTTCATTATGGCTCAATTACACTCATACTCCCTCATGAGAAAAGAAAGCATTGCAGTCCTGACACCAAGCTATATCCCATTTTTTTTTTACCTTGACACATGGGCAATAAAGACACAAAACAAGTTATTAGTCCCAAGGCCAAGCATGTAAAGGAGAAAACACTATTGCCTTATCAGCTCCGAATCATCAATAAGAACTGAATTTGGGACCTCAGAGGTCACAGAGCAGGCAGACCAGGATTTACGCATCCTCTGAGTGTTCTTTGTAGGTGTGACTGGCACTAAGCACATGTTAGCCCCAGATGTTCAGAGTTTGGATGAAAATCTGAAAACTCAAAAGGCAGCTCTTTGCTAGTATGCAAAAAGAAAAAAAAAATGACTTCTTCAGATATCAACCTGTCATTCATTCAATCAATATTTATACAATGTTTCCTCTGAGTAAAGTCCCATAGACAGTTTGTGAGTAATTCAGAAAAGAGCATCAAGGAACATAAAATCAAGTTGCATAGAATGAACATACCCCGTGGTGGCTTGAAACATGTCCTGAACCACATCAACACGTCCTTCATCAAGAGGCAGTCTATATCCTCTCACCTTGGATCTAGCCTTAATGACTTGTTTGTAACCAAGGAGATGCAACAGGAGCAAGTCTGCATGATTTCTGAGGCTAGGTTATGAGCAATCATATGGCTCTGCCTGGCTAGCTCAGATACTCAGTTTTGGACCCTGGGTCACTCTGCAAATCCACCTACCTTGAAGCAGCCATATTTTGAGGAAGCCCACATCATGTGGGGAAGCTCTAACGTTATGGTTCACAGAACCAGCTGTGGTCCAGCTGACAATAGCATCCAACCATACATATGAGTGAAGACTTATCTCCAGCAGATTCCAAGACCAGTTGTTGAATCGACAGCCATCAGCTCTTCCCAGCTGAGGCTCCAGTGTGGAGCAGAGACAAGCCATTCCCACTGTACCCTGTTGGAACTCCTGACCCATAAAATTTATGAGCATAACAAAATTGTTGTTTTGTACTGAATTTTGTACAAAAATTAAAAAGTGTGGGATAATTTGTTGTATAGCAGTAGTAACTGAATATCTCTCTCTCCTCTGTCACACACAGACATACACACACACACACACACACACACACACACACAATAAATACATACAGCCGCCTTGTGAGGTTTAGTAATAGTTTGCATGTGTATGCTCCTAGTTCGGCCGCGCCTACAGAAATCTTTGAGGAAGTGCTATCATCTAATGGAACTGCATTTAACCTGCATCTATTAATAGCAAAAATCACCAAGACTTCTTCAATGGGGCCATGTGGCACATTCAATGCGAAGAAAATTAATTCCAAAGTCAAGGGAACATTGATCGGGTACAAACACTGTCTTGCATCACAAGGTGATTAAACTCCATTAGAATGCACCTCCCTCAGGCTTGGCCTCCTGTTATTCCCTCTCTATAATCTCTTCAGGATTTCTGAGCTTCAGTATCACTGCCAGATCTGCCTCCCATACCAAATCTAATCCAGGACCCAATCCAGCCTGTACCTCCAACTGCCCACCCTCCATCTCTACTGGCAGATCTCATTATTTCCTCAGCACCTTCACCTCTGTAGTCCTCAGTCAATAGAAAGCTATTCTTATTCAAATGGTATTTCCCACTCCAGAGTGGCTTGTATGTGTCATGGTCCCTGCACCTCCAGGAGTCACAGAGTGGTCCCAGCTGGCTCCTCCCTGTGCGTGTCCCCTGTCATCCATCTCCCATCCAATCCTGATGGCTCTCCCTTCAGAATGTTCTGGAATTCATTCCCTTTCCTCTTTTCTTACTGTCAGCTCCGTGCCACCTCTTTACCTCCCACCCAAATTCATGCAATTGCCTCTAAACTGGCCTTCTCCCTCCAGTGTCCCCAGCACACCCTGCCTTCCACCACTAGATTAAACACCCCAATTCCCATGCCTGCCCTTTAAATCAGTCCAATCCAAGAACCTGGAGAGGCTTCAGTGCCTGCAGCTCCAATCCAGAGGCTCCCAAGAGCATTTGCAATGTCTTGCCTTATTCTTTAGCTAGCAGTCCATCTCCTCCATGAGACAGACCCTTTAGCAAAATATCAATTCCTCCTTTCATACTCCCATATTTGCCCACCCCAACCCCACCCTTGGTGGTTTAACATTTCCTCCTGAATTTCCCAGTGATTTTGTTCCCTCCACTGGGAAGCTACTCCTTCCCTCCCTTCCCCAGCCAGCATGATATACACTCTTCAAAATAGCTCAACGCCATTTTCTACAAACCATGTGGACTAGCTTTCTAGATCTCACACCCCTGTCCCTGCCCCTGCCTCTGATTTCTTCAAACACCTTGTTAGTAAATACCATACCTTGCATGTGGGGCCATTTCTCATCATGCAGTGTGACCTAAGCATTTTCAGTACTTCTTATTTCTCTAATGAGATATAAGTTCCCAGGCAAGGGCCATGCACTGTACTCATCACAATTCCTCCTAGAGCCTGGTGTGGTGCTAAGCTGCCAGGAAGCAGCCAATCAATACCTTCATTTACCAAATATATTGAGAAGAGTGCATGATGCTGGAGTCTGCTAAACTCCCTCCCACCCCGGGGCCATGGTCCCGTCCACGACGTTTCACCCTTGCCTTCTTCTTGTAGCTCACCCTTCAGTTCAAATGCGACCTCTTCTAAGAAGGCGTCCTCAACCGCTCCTCTAAAGCTGTCATCCAAGCACTGTCTCCAAATAACCATTTTTAATTCTCTGTAGGGCACTTATAGTTCTTCTATTTATTTTCAATGTGTTATTTATTTTTATTTTTTTTTGTCTTTTCCCAGCAGAGTGTAAGCTTGATGACAACAGGAAGACTTTCTGTCTGGTTCACCACTGTATCCCTCCTATTAAAACAGTGTCCAGAAGACAGTATGCGATGGGTTAAATGAATGGATGAATGAAGGAAACGAATGAATAAAGTATAGAGAAATACTCTATACTTATGAGGCACTCACAATCTATTAAGAAAAACAGATACAAAAGTCAAATATCATCTAGTGATAAGTAAAATTTTATATATATATGAATTATATATATGAATGAATATATATTTCATATATGTATATATGAAATAAAGGAGAAAGTGAGGGAGGTAGAATAGCATTCCAAATAATAGTGTACATTCAGAAGAGCACAGGCTTAATCCTGCATATTATTTGTCGGGGAAGGAAATGTCCAACAGTGTGAGAGTATGAATTTTGAGGGGTGGAGGAAGGGACCCTGGGACATGGGGCTGGGCAGGTAGGCAGAGACCAGATCTGTAAGTGAGTAATGTGGTACATTAAAAAGCTAGAGCCTTATCCTATGTAAAATCAGGTACAACTGGAGAATTTTAGGCAGAGAAATTAGACCTTTATTTCATAACTAACACTCTAGAAAAAGTACGGAAGACAGGCAACAGTGTTAAGAGACTAGAAGCAGGAAGACCAGGTAAGAGGCCCTGCAGGTAGCCCAGGTGATATGGTTTGCATCTGTGTCCCTGCCCAAATCTCAAGTCTGAATTGGAATCCCCAGTTTTGGGGAAGGGGCCTGGTGGGAGGTGACTGTATCATGGGGGCGGACTTCTGCCTTGCTGTTCTTGTGATAGTGAGTTCCCATGAGAGCTGGCTGTTTAAAAGTGTGTAGCACTTCCCCCCTTTGCTCCCTCTTCCTCCTGCTCCCACCATGCAAGATGTGCCTCCTTCCTCTTAGTCTTCCACCATGATTGTAAGTTTCCTGAGGCTTCTCCAGCCAGGCTTCCTGTACAGTCTGCGAAACCGTGAGTCAATTAAACCTCTTTTCTTTATCAATTACCCATTCTCAGGTACTTCTTTATAGCAATGCGAGAATGAACCACTACACTAGGTATGAAAGAGTAGAGGCCTGGACTAAGGCAGGGCAGGTGAGTACATAGGAGGGGCCAGATTCAAGAGAAACTGAGGCAGCAGAAGCAGCATGGCTCATGACTAGCTGAACCAGGTAGATGAGAGAAAGCAAGGACTCCAAGGCTAATCCCAGGATAACAAGCACAAAGGCACCACCACCAGCTAAGGTTGGGGAGAAGACCATAAATTCTACATATGAGCTGGGCTGGGGCGTTCTGAGTTTCACATCCCTGTGGAATAAGCAGGAGAATAAATCTGATAAGCATTTGGACTTGCAGTTACTAGGAGCTCGGGGCAGGGCCTGAGCGAAAGACATGATTTGGGAGCCATTAGTGTACAGATGACAGTGAAAACCATGGGTGTGCGTGATGTACTTGAAAAGATGAATTGGATCTACCACTCAGGAAATTGCTTCTCCAGGTCCAGACTGTGAGGCTAAGATTTCAATATCCAGGATTATAAAAGGCACTCATCACAATACAACAGAAGTTGCAGGCCAGTGTTTCCTTGACATTGGAATTCACTCTCCCCACTCGATACGAACCACATGGTCTTGGTAGAGCACGTTTCCAGGACCTTTGGTTACTACCAGGCTAAATACCGTATGTTCCATTAAGCTTCATATTCTGGCATAGAAGTCAATGAGAAACTGCTACCTGCACCAGTAACATATGTTCTCCAAACCACTATTACACTTTGCAAAGCTGCTGTACAATTAATTTTTAGCAGAGATGCACTCATAGCTGCCCCATCATGTGTAAAATGCACGCATTTTGCCTTTGCCAGAGAGAACATATTGCAGCCCATATTTTAGTCATCTCCCTTCAAAGGGTAAGAAAATTTTGTGAGTTATTCAAGATAGGAATGCAAATTTAAATTTGCTCATGACTAGAATGGCTCACATGGCCACAGGAACATCTGTTTTTCTAAAAGCATTAGCTGATTGTCCGGAGGTGGTCACTCATTGCCCAGAGACTGGGATGCAGAAAGAGAGAACTGGGCAACTTGTTTCTTAGATTGATTTTGTCTCATGTAAGAGTTGCATGAGATGAATTCAGGTAGACAATCATTTCATATCTTTTTAAGATAAAGGAAGGGACTACTAGTATATACTGTGCTATTTGCTTTGGGCCAAAAATAGCACTACGAACTTTACATGCATATCTGGTTGAATTATCCCAAGTTTTACATGGTAGCTATTATTATCTTATTTTACAGATGGTGAGATTTGTTCAACCTAGCATAAAATATTTAGGCAATTGTGCTTCTCCATTTATATTTATTTTGAGGAAAACTGAAGCCATGATTTGGGATTCACTGATGCTTTACCTCCCTGACTAGTTTTGCAGATTACCTGTCATGGTATACAAGATGCACAGACCACTGTAATGGGTGTCTATCATTTTTGCCTTCCTAGCATCCCCTTCTGATAAAATAGCATCCTCCCTCCTGATAATATAGCTCTTCCTTTTTTGGAACCTGCTTTTCCCACCCCATGTAATTCAGACAGAGTTATCAGCCAGTTGATTACTTCCTTCCTTCCTTTCAATAGGTCTAGACACATTAGCCAGCCTGATTAGTCAGAAATCTCCATCTCTGTACCCAGTAATTGGCCCGCGAAGAGCCTGTTATTCAAGAGATCCAAAGACAGCTTGTAAGAGATGACCATGAAAGAGAGTCCTGCTCATTTACCTACATTCACTAACTCTAAGAACAAGTAACCCTACAGCTGCTGGGAGAAGATTCTGCCAGAAAATGAAGTCCACACAAAGAAAAGCAGAGCCAAGACATGGCAGAGCCAAAGAAACAGGGCTCAGATGCCACCATGCAAAGTCCTTGACCCAGCTTCTCCTGGAGCTGTTTTATTCCTGAGACTCCCTGGTCACATCAGTCAATAAATTTCCCTTTCTGCCAATGCTAGCAGTTTGAGTTAGTCTCTGTCGATTAGACTAACAGAAACAGGTCTGGCACAAAATGAAATAAAAATATATTTAGGAAAAATTATCTGAGTTAGTTTTATAGTCATGGATTTCAAATTTCACCATTTGAAACAGATAAATTTGTACACTTAATAGTAACTAAAAAATATTAATAGCAAGATCTCAAAGATACCCATTGGGAAATTTTACCTTGGGTGCGATAATTTAAGCTTAAGAAGGATTTTCGCTACTGACTTGCATGTAACAATGACATGACCATTTCTCAGGGACTTTTTGACAATTCTCTTACTTATGAATAAACCAGAAAGATAGATGATACTAAATATTAGTTTCACCCTTAGACCCAAAAATCTAGGACTTCTCCCCTGGGCCCCATGCCTGGACGGCCCCATTCTGTATACAGTGCTTTAGGTGGCTTCACTGTATTTCTATGTAATTATTATTCTCCAAATTTCCATAAAAGTTGTCAATTCACTTTTTTTCAAACATATGCATGAACCATCATGAAAACTAGAGTACTATCTTAATGTTATTTATTTAGAGATGGAGTCCCACTCTGTCACCCAGGCTGGAGTGCAGTGGCACGACCTTGGCTCACTGCAACCTCTGCCTCCTTGGTTCAAGTGATTCTCCTGCCTCAGCCTACCAGGTGGGTGGGCAACAGGTGTGCCCCACCATGCCTTGCTAATTTTTGTGTTTTTAGTAGAGATGGGGTTTCACCATGTTGGCCAGGCTAGTCTCAAACTCCTGACCTCAGGTGACCTGCCCGCCTCAGTTTCCCAAAGTGCTAGGATTACAGGCATGAGCTACCGCACCTGGCCTGTATCTAAATTTTATCGCAAATTATCTGAGTCATCTTGGGCAAGCCCTTTGACTTCTCTGGACCCCAACTTCACCATATAATAGGAAGATGTCGTGCCTAACCTGCCTGGAGTGTTGAGGACATCCAGTGGGACAACATATGCAAACGCACTTTGAAAAACATAGAGATTATTAAGAGCAAGTGTCCTTAAGACAAAACTCAGTTTTATTCTATGCTTTTTGCCAATTGGGATCTGCGGAAAAGCCATAGGCTTACTACAAATTCTGAATCTCTTTTCAGGATCTAATCCAAATCTGTCAGATTAGACCTCTCACAGGTCAGATGTAGAGAAGGATTAGATTATAGTAATAGAACTAGGACCTTGATCACATCTCCAACTGGTCTTTCTGATCTCGCAACCCTTTGTCACCTACAGGAAATCTGCCCAAACCAATCTACTCCCCGTCTCCCAAACCCGATCTAGACTTTGTTGTATTCAACCACTCCCCTCACCTCAAATCTGCTCTCTTAACTCATCCATCACTCAACATCTTACTTGAACTTCAAGGACAAGTTCATCCACTCTGACAAACAGCGCCCCCTAGGGCTCACTTGGTGATGAGTTAGGCACTGCTTTGTTAGAATTCTTATGTGATTCTCTGAAGATGTCCTGTAAATTTCTCGGTGTTATAGTTCCTGTGTATCTCCAACCTGTCTTGACAATTAGACCGTAAGTATGCTAAAGCCAGTCACTGCCTTGTACTCTTCTTGCACAAAGTAGATACTCAGCAAATATTTGTTGCTTACTTAAAAAGGAAATTGTCCAAAGGAAGAAAATGGCTTAGAAAAGAATTTATAATGAAATGAAATGAGGGAGATAAAGTCATAGAACAGCAGGTTATCCATTGAAATCTATTCAACATAGACAAGGGAGCTGGTCTATTCAAAAGAAGCCCAGAAATCCGGAATCAAATTTTATAATAGAAAGAAACTTCAGGATAATCTAATCGACATCCTTCATTCATTGTGATTAATCACCCACTAACTTCTCTGACTTGTGAATTGAGTTTTTACACATTAAATTTTTTATGTTATAAAATATGACTCTTGGTAATTTTCCTAGAAACAGAGTCTGAGAGAATAGAACCTTGAAAAAATGGCAGCTATTTCATCGATATAAAAAATATTTCTTCTTGCTAGAGTCAAGCCAGACGTCTTGAGCCAGACTTGTGGTATCACTTTTTTATTTTACACTTCAGTATGGAAAAGAACAGATGATTAAGAGAAAGGCAGGATTCCCCACCTAGAAACACAGGAAATGCTGACTGGTTCGAGGGAAGCTCACTTCAGGAGCGAATCCAAAGTGTTAGAAGGTCCTAGAAGTCAAATTGTTGAGCTTTGATATGCTGTCAGAGAAAGCACTGGCTTGGGACTCAGAGGACTGAGATTTTGAGAACTTGCTTCATCACTTAAGTGGCCACTGACAGTTTCCCAAATTCTAATTATCAGATCTTTTTTTGTCTTAAAAATAGGGTCATGGATGGAATTAAATGAGATAATGTATTTAAAGACACTTCATTTTTTTTTTTTTTTTTTTTTTTTTGAGATGGAGTCTCGCTCTGTCACCCAGGCTGGAGTGCAGTGGCGCGATCTCGGCTCACTGCAAGCTCCGCCTCCCGGGTTCATGCCATTCTCCTGCCTCAGCCTCTCCGAGTAGCTGGGACTACAGGCGCCCGCCACCACGCCCGGCTAATTTTTTTGTATTTTTAGTAGAGACGGGGTTTCACCGTGGTCTCGATCTCCTGACCTCGTGATCCTCCCGCCTCGGCCTCCCAAAGTGCTGGGATTACAAGCGTGAGCCACCGCGCCCGGCTAAAGACACTTCATTTATAGAAAAGCTTAATTTGCATTATTTATTATCCACTTAATTTCCATTAAAAACTATTTTAATCCAGCTGTCCCGAAGGTGTGAGCCTTTAGAATCTAAGAACCAAAATGGCACCATAACACCACTGAAGCCCCTTGGTTATGCATGCTTATCCTGGCTCTGAAGATAAACTAATCCTCAGCTCTAGCATGTTCCAGCCCTTGCAGCTTTCCCTGAACTCACATGCCCTCAACAAATGACACATAGCCAAGAGCTTCCCGCTCTGCAATTAGTCACATCAATCTGAAGCCTCCTCACAGTTTGGTGAACAGAGCAGTATCTTCTTTCGCTGCCTGAGATTCTTGCAAAGATGGGAGAGGCAGCTTTTCAACAGCCTGAAAGGCCACCTCCACCACCAGAATGTGTCTTCTCTCCAAGTCCACCCTTCCGTGGTCATTTGAGTGGCTCTGTCCTGTGTGGAGAGGCATCACTGCCCTCTGTGAGCTCTCCGTTGAAAGAATCAGTGAGGTCCTCCCACCTCAAGATGGTCCAGGCATGCTCACCACCTGGGACCCCTCCCAGCTGACCACAACCCAGCCCCAGCTTGAAAAGGCCTCTGAGACACTGTTCAAAAGTCATTGGCTTTTGTCCAGTAGACCAACTTAGGTTCCTGTGGGGTAGACTCCTAATGGCAGAATATGAATGAACACTAATGATCATCTGCGTCAGCTAATAATATGAAACATATCTGCCCTGGCATAAAAGCCAGAGTGGGAACACATTCCACCATTTTCAAAGCAATACTGCTCATGTGCAAGGTTGGAAATAGAGACATAATGCTAAATAAAGCCCTCGAATTGGCCATCCTGGAACTTCATCTGTACACTGTTTCTTAGAGATCTTAAATTGTGTTTAACAGAATGGAAGGGACCCTGGACATTAGACAGCACTCTCAGTTAGCAAATGGCATCACTAAGGCACAGAGAGGAAAGGACATCCCCAGGATCACTCAATGAGTGGCAAGGCTAGAATGGAGCACAGGGCTGTCCAACCCTCCAGACTCTGTGGCCACTTCTGTAACCAATTAAACATGCTCTGCCCTGAAGCATTTAGCATCTAAGCTGAATGTAACCTCTGGGTATCTCCTTATCCAAAAGCAAGGGGTGTGGCCAGATCATCTCCCCAGCTACCCCTTAGCCACGATGACTCCATAGCACAAAATCAGAACTGCAATCCACCAATCTGGTATCAACCTCTCACAGACTGTGAGTTTATGAGCTCTGGCTCTTGCTGTTATGCCAGGCTACCTTCCTCAGTGAGCAGACACTCGATAAATACTGACAACTGATTGGCTGATGAATGAGCTCATAAATAATAATGTTTACAGCTTCCTTCCTGAACTCACAGCCAAAGCAACTCCACTAAATGGCCTCTTTTCCTCCTTTCTTTCCTCCTCGGCTTGCTTATAAATTTTAAGATGCATCATGCAAGATGTCAGGGAAGCAATTACTTTGGGGTTTACCCTTAAAAAGGAAAAAAAAATAGCACCAAAGTCCATAGGGGAAAATTTCCCTGAACTAAATATGAACCAGAACATGTGTACAGATTTTGATTACACATGGTACTCCAGGGTTCTTTAATCAAATGGTCCATCAGGGTGTCAAGAGCTCTTTCCCCTGGTTTCCAAGAGAGGAGAACACGATCCTTTTTTCCGGTCAGGAAGTGAGTGCCAGAGACAGATCTAAGGGCAGAGGCCACAGTCAAATGAAAGGTAAAGTATGAGATGTAGACACCACCAGGACAGCAGCCATAATATGTGGAAGACCCGGGAACAGGAAAGCCTGTGTGTGTGTGTGTGTGTGTGTGTGTGTGTGTGTGTGTGTGTGTGGCGTGTGTATAACAGCAGAAATGGATGCTCTTCATTTAATTTGGATACCAAGGATTTATGCTTAGGGGCTTGAAACAAAGCAGATACACATCTTTCTTCTAAGCATAGAAGAAAGGTCCAAGTAGGAGGCTGAGACAAGTGGGTCTAACTCTCCCTAAAGCTATTTTTCAAGAAAACTTTTCTCCTCTATATTAACATGATGCAGGATTTATTTCTGTTAGTATACTAGATAATATAATATACATATACCTGTGTGTGTGCGTGCACATGTGTACCTGTATTTCAGTGCATATAACCCAGGCTCCCACGTTCCCAGAGGTCTCCTAGATCCCATAGATAATGCATTTTAGTGCCAGCCACCATCACGAATACTCAGTGATGGAATGAAAATTCCTATCCAGTTTACTTGACCACAGGTAGACGAGGGAGGATAAAGTGTCATCAGATGATAGAATTAGTAAGGGAAAGAAGTCAGGCAATGGGTAATCTCTCTGGAAACTGACAATTTCATTTCTTCTAGTCCTTCTCCCCCAGTGAAATCAGAAGTCAGCAGAAGCCCATGAGATAGATTTCAGGCAGTTCAACTTAATCTGTGGACCCGGTGGCATTTTGAGCAACAAAGAACCAAGATATCTGTTTCTTTTAATGTGACCTGGCTTGCCACCCAGGGGGCAGGCTTGCCACTGACGGCTCTTCCAAGTCACCTCCATAAACTCATCAGGCCTTGCAAAGTTGCATTTCCCCTCCTCATTCAGAAGACACAAATCAATATACACAGAAGCACTTATGCTCGGTTCATAAAATCTCCTGTGTAAATGCTGGAAACATTTCCATGCCAAGCCTGATGCAGGCTACTTCTGACAGCAGCCAGTACTACCGTGGTGTGTGAGAACCCTGGGAAAGGAGACAGAGTGCAAAACCATGGCAAAAGCCAATGCTGAACCTAGTGTCAGGCCAAGCCAGTTGGGTTGGAACAGGACAGCGCCCATGTCCCTGTGTGCTTTAATATGGTAAGAGCAAGGGCTTTCTTAATAGGGTGAAAATTCCAGAGGGTCGTAAGGTGAGTCAGCTACTCACACACAGATAAATGCCTGGACAAGGCCTGCCAAGGTTTGCCATCAATGGTAGATGGGAAACAAGCTGCTCCCAACTCAGTAGCCCAAGCATCACTGGGGCCACAGCGAACCTCCTCCACCACCTCTACAGGAAAATATGAGCAGATATGTGGGTGCCTAGAAAGAAGACCCCATTCCGTCACCCCATGGGCAACAGATTCCACAGCTGCCCTGAGAAGATATCCAAAAACAAACACAAATCGGCTCAATTTAGATGCAAAAGACAAGGGGGAAAGGATGCTGGGAGCTGGAGGAGGCATCCTAGCAATCTATTTCGAGGGGCTCTTAGCACCTGTTTGCAGGCACAGCTCTCAAAATAGCATTCAGCAACAAGTTTCTGAAATGGCAAAGCTACAGCTTCTTTTCCCTGCAAGTGCTTTGTCATGCTGATACTCTGACCCAAGAAAGCATTTCCAAAGAGCCTGCGGGATAAAGCGGAGCAATGTTGAACATGTCTGCAGCTACTGTAGCGGCAGCAGCAGCCCACGGTGCAGGGGAGGCTGGAGTGGACGCTTCCCCGGGCCCCACCTCCTGTCTGAACACTCACCATCAGCAGGCCGAGAGCTGAGTCGGGCACCAGCTGCACTGCCATGGTCTCCGATTCCCATGCACGAATCCTGCCGCCGAGTCAGTCCGCCTGGGCCCCGGGTGGCTACAGAGCATCCAAAAGCACCTGCAGAAAAAGGAGCCAAAATCCAGACTCAGGGAGCAAAAGGCTCAAGGGGAAGATAGGCCACCTTTCACACGGGGGTGGGGAGGAGGTCAGGGAAGACAGGGTGGGAACTGTGCTTAGGGAGGAAAAAAAAAAAAAAGAAGAAGAAGGAAAATAGGAAGCTGCAGGTTATTTAAAGGTGAGCCCTCCCTAGCTTCGCAAAGCGGCACAGACACGGAGACCGCATCAAACACGAATGTGAAAGCTTAGAACACGGAATGTTTAACTGCTACCTTCGCCCTGGCAGCAATTCTTCCTTTAACTGACAATTAAAATAAAACATTCCCTATTGCAGATAAATCAAGCAGCCCGAGCCACCCCCTCTCTCTGCATCTCTCAGCAATTCTGCTGCATAAACACGCTGAATGTCACAACATACCGCTCGCAGTCTGGTATCTTCTTTGCTGCAGGTAGGTGTGTCCCTTTTTGCAAAATCAGATATCTGGGAGTGAGACAGCCGAGTCTGACCATGAGGCACCAGGCAGTCACTGCAGATCAGCAAATGCCCTTACCATCCCCGAGGAGGAGGTCATTTAGGAACTGCCCCTTCCACCTTCCCCAAATCTACTTTTCCTCTCCAAGTAGACTGGCCAGCTCAGCTCCCGGTAAGGCTAACATACTTAGGAGGAACATGGAATTGCACTGCCTGTTCTGTGAGCGTTCTGATCTCCCTGGCTGTACCACATGTACGCCGCATACAGACACACTCTACCTCCCTTCCTCCCGCCCTTCCTCCCTCCCATCCCTTCCCTCCCATCTCTCCACAGGGCTGCCTGTTAGGAATTTTGAAGGAGCCTCCCTAGCTCAGGCAGGCATAGGAGGTGAATTTGTCACAAGGGACACTGCTTAAGAGGAAAAGGCAAGTTAGCCTTGAAAATCATATCATGCAGCATTTTCCCTGGAAGATGTCAATGAAGGGAGAAAGAAAAAACCTGCCGAATCTTGTTATATAATGGGTAGCTCAAAGGGCTTTCCAGAGTCAAAGCCATAAGAAAATTAGATATCTTTTCATGAGGACTGTCAAGCTTGTGTCTTCTTCTGGAGTCCGTGTATTCAACTAAAAATGGTGATTCCTGATACTTCTAGTATGTCCTTTTCTGATTTCTTCCTTTACTCACTTCCTGTAATGGTTCCAAAAAATCCTTAAAATTAACTAGACAGTGTGAAATGTAGAAACATAGAGACCAGTTTTTGAAATAAGAAACTAGGGGGAAGAAATTAATGACCTTTGATGTTCCTGTGCACAAGCATAGCTATTGTTTCTATATTTCTTATACTTTTAAAACTATTGATTTGGGTCAGGTATGGGAGCTCACACCTGTATTCCCAGCACTTCCGGGGGTTGAGGCAGGAAGATAGCTTGAGCCCCAAAATTCAGGGTGAGCGAGGGCAACATAGTAAGACTTCATCTCTACAAAAAAAAAAAAAATAGAAATAAAAGAATTAGCCAAGCATGGTAGTGTTTGCCTAGAGTCTCAGCTACTTGGGAGGCTGAGGTGGGAGGATCAGTTCAGTCCAGCAGTTTGAGGCTGCAGGGAGCTATGACTGCACTCCTGCACTCCAGCCTGGGGGACAGAGCAAGATTCTGTCTCTAAAAAAATTTAAAAACAAAAAGTATTTGCTCATTACAGTGCTTAGCACAGAGTAAGTACTAAAATATATTCAATAAGTGAGTGAAGGTTGGGTGCAGTGGCTCACGCCTGGAGCCCCAGCACTTTGGGAGGCTGACACGGGCAGATCACCTGAGGTCAAGAGTTCAAGACCAGCCTGTTCAACATGGCAAAACCCTGTCTCTATGAAAAACACAAAAATTAGCCGGGTGCGATGGGCACCTGTAATCCCAGATACTTGGGATACTGAGGCAGGAGAATCGCTTGAATCCGGGAGGCGGAGGTTGCACTGCGGTCAGATCGCACCACTGCACTCCAGTCTGGGCAACAGAGCAAGGCTCTGTCTCAAAACAAAACAAAGAAAAGAAAAGAATAAAACAAAATAAAATAAGTAAGTGAAAAAATTTCTTCCACATTGTTTTTCCTATGGTGGCCCAATGAGCTTGAACCTTGATTCCACAGTGTGTGGATGGAGTCTCATGTTACTGATGCCTGGAACACCGGAGTATCCCTCCTTGCCAGCAGGTGCCTGGAGATTCAAAGCATGACTTGGGTTGCGTGCATGTGGCCTTGCACAGAATTGTCAGGACATTCTGACTATGCTGGTGGATTGCAATACTATTCAAAATAATATGTATATTCACATTTGAAAAATAATAACAATGATTTAAGGAACAGGACTGCTGTTCGAGCTCGATGCTTAGAGCTGCAGAAGTAAACAGAGAAGAACGATGCTCAGTTCCGACATTAGTTTGTTCCTCTCTAGTAGGGGGATACTAGAGAAAAGCAAATTACTGTCAATTTTTTTAAAGAAATGATTTAAAATAGTGATTTAAGGGACCTTATCCTAACTTTGCAGATGGATTTCGAAATGTATTCAACTGATATTTGCAGAATGCCGACTTTGTACCTCTGCCCTCAAGGAACTTTTTATGTGGTAGAATCGTTAATGATACAAGATAATATGTAACAAATGCAAAAAAAAAAAATCCCAAATAATTTGGATAGCACAGAGTAGGGAGGTCTTCCTTTTTTTTTGTAGCTCTTGCACTGGAACATCAGGAACAGCAGAACATCTTTTTCAGGACGTTTGCTTTCTGATTCTATATGGACTATGTGTTTGGAAAATAATCAAAGCTAAGAAAAAAAGTTAATATTGGAGCTATTGCAACTGGTGGATATGGGCAGAGAAAAGACAAACCCTGAGCAGAAACAGGCAGAAGCAGCCTCAGGTATGGGGGAGTCTGGGACATCCTCAGGTTGCAGAGGCTAGCCTGAGAGATTTTGTGTCAGCCCTTGACATTGGCCCCCACAACACCCACCTTCCTCTCTAAGCACTTCGCTCATGGCTCCTTTGCCTGGAAAGCCTCATCCCCTGTCTGCTTGAATTGCAGCCCAGATTTTCTGGAAAATAGCCTGCAGCCAATCTTCTGCATGATGACATCATTGGGAGGTGCAATTTCAGGGTGGCAAGAGTGGGGGTGTGGGGAAGGTGAGGCAGGGGTGGAATGAGAGCAAGTACAAGGTGGAGTTGACCGAGCTGGGCCTAGGACAGCTACTCAGCCTGAGGAAGAGCTTCCAGACAGGTATGGAACTTCCACTTGTTCGCATAACCCATCAAGGAGAGAAAGGGAGAGGGAGCTAACAGCCTAGTGCTGTCCATCTGTTGACTCTTTTTGGTCAACTTGATTCCACCAGACATTAACCCTCTTGCCCTTCAGGGTTATGTTACCAACTCCCGCAGGTAGGCATGAAAGGCATTACATCTGAGCCCAGAAGAAAAGGAAGAAACCATAGCCTCTGTGAGTCAGTCAGACAGGACCTGGGCCCTGGAGTGGTGAGGCTCCTCCCTCAGTGTGTGGGATAGAAACCCTCTCTGTTCTGTCCTGGGAGCCTAGAACAGCTGGCAGTGCCAGGAGTTGAAATGACAATGGCAGCAGCTGGGATTTCCAAT
This sequence comes from Symphalangus syndactylus, assembly GCF_028878055.3. Lineage (NCBI taxonomy): Eukaryota > Metazoa > Chordata > Mammalia > Primates > Hylobatidae > Symphalangus > Symphalangus syndactylus. The sequence goes on along the minus strand of NC_072432.2, from coordinate 18,123,161 downwards.
GAGCAAGTGGCTCAATTTGCCCAGGGAGGACAGGAGGAGCCAAGAAAATCTGGGAAATACATACACTGAGTCTGGTAACAGCATATACATTTACACAACATTCAGAGTCAAAAGTTGCATACTTCATGAAATTCTTCCCGATTCTTCTATTTGGGCATTCATATTTGCTTTGTTTGTACAACTTTTAAATTCCTTCTTTAAAAAAATTGACAGTAATTTGCTTTTCTCTAGTATCCCCCTACTAGAGAGGAACAAACTAATGTCGGAACTGAACATCGTTCTTCTCTGTTTACTTCTACGGCTCTAAGCATCGAGCTCGAACAGCAGTCCGTGCTCAATAAGATTAAATCAGGCACCAATGGAGATATCAAAATGTAAAGCGCAAAGAGGAACAGGCAATGGCAAGACCTCAGGGAGTGGGTAGGACTTGGGGAGTTTGTGAGGACAGGTCACAGGCTGATGGAGAAGGAGTGGTCAAAGAAGAAAAAGGAGAAGAGAGCCCCCAAATTCGAGTGGCAATGGTCATTCCACAAAGATGCCTGGGTGAGGTGGAAGGGTGTTTCAGTACGGTTTCGGACACAGAAATCAAACTGCAAGGGGTTATTGAGCAGCTTGTGAAGAAGAGGAGTTAATTCATATTAAATAGGCCCTCATCAAAAAGCAGTGGAATATGAGCTATCTGGGTCCCTTCAAGAACTAGTTCAAGGTCACAGAAGTAAGAAGGTGTGGGGACGGCAATCCCCTCCTCTAAGTCACTAAATTCTATTCTTGGTTAATCTTACCTCCCAAGAAAGCTATATATATATATATATATATATATAGTCCATTTCAATGTATCCTACTCCTAAAAACTTCTCAAATGAAGCATACTTCAATGTCACACTCATCAAAAGCCATTGCAAAAACCAGCTCTTCATAAACCTCTTCTGGGCCAGGTGCAGTGGCTCACACCTGTGATCCCAGCACTTTGGGAGGCTGAGGTGGGTGGATCACCTGAGGTCAGGAGTTTGAAGCCAGCTTGGCCAACATGGCGAAACCCCTTCTCTACCAAAAATACAAAAAGTAGCTGGGCATGGTAGCATGTGCCTGTAGTCCCAGCTACTTGGGAAGCTGAGGCAGGAGAATCCTTTGGAGGAAGGTGGGAGGTGGAGGTTACAGTGAGCCAAGATCGCACCAATGCACTCCAGCCTGGGACACAGAGTGAGACTGCATCTCAAAACAAACGAACAAACAAACAAAAACTCTTCTGTATTTAGCATGAAGCTGTTGTTCAGACATTGGTCATGAGACCACCCACTGCCATCTATATAAATTGCCCTAGGTCAGAAATTCCTCTCAGAATCTAGTGCAAAGGAAAATGTCATTATCCTGAGAGGGCCTGTGGTGTGGGTGGCTTTGGCCCCAGAAAACCTGCCAGGCCATTTTACTCCCAGGAATCTGAAGGCTTATTCTGTCATTTTCTCTAGGATCCAGAGCAAGAATTACAAGGGTGAGGTGAGACTCAAAGAAAACATTATTTATTAGAACTTTTCTTAAGTTGCACATAGTAGATATTCAATAACTGTGAGTTCTCTTTTGGTCCCCTTTTAATTCTGATAATGAGAATAGTGTACCTAATCACACTTGGCACAGTGGACTTCCAGAATGCCCAAAATCTAATTTTACTTTCAATTACAGCAGATATTATCATAGCTGGCATTATTACTTCCTCTGTTTTTTTTTCAATCTTATTTTTCCTTCTAATGCATACTGTATTACTCTTATTGAGTAGGCCTTTTTGTCAGTAAGCCATCTGAAATTCACTTTTAGAAAGAGATGGGACATAAATCACTCGTTAATGCATAAACTGTGCTCAAGTAGATTTGGCACACTGTGAAATATTTTGCAGCTATTAAAATGGCAATTATGAAACTATTTAGAAGTATTGCAAATGTCTGAGATATGTTTATTTGCAAGTAATATGAGACATATTCTCTAATTGCAACCATGTAAATATTTGTATTTTAAGAATATATGAAGAACTCCTGCTTCTATCCAAGATGGAATTAGAGGGAGCAAGTCTATGCTTCAAATGAAACAAACAAAAAATGTAAAATATATGGAACAATACTTTTCAAGACAATGGACATAAGACAACAAAGGCCAGTGATCCATGAAAGATAAGAAACAAATGAGAGAAGCCTTACGATTGTCCCAGGTTATTGATTTATGAGTATTTCCAGGCCACAGAACAGAGAGTAGAGCTACGTGGAATCAAGTGTTCTCCCAGAGTCATGGAGACAGAGGTGAGAGTCAGGAAAGATTGGGATGAACACAGTTCACAAGACAGAGCACCAAAGAGGAGACAGGTGTAGAGAGAAAGAGAACTTCTGAGATCTTCAAAGAGTCCCCGTGAGCACTCAGTTGAGTGCTGATCACCACATACATGTGGGGAAGCAGCTCAAGGCTGGGGAAAGAACCACATAAAAAGACTGGAAGGAATGGTGACCAGTGCTCACCCAGGGCCAGAACAGTGTCTGCTCACACCCACCAGACTGGAGAACTTCATAATTCCTGATACATTATTAGAACACTCAGAGGGCTCTTGCCTCAACAGTGAGAAATAATTGGTCATAGATTGATCACTGTCCTGAATCTGCCTAACCATTCTGAAAAGTGAGACCCAAAAGGATTAAACTATTTCCACATAACTTAACTGGATTCCAAACAACCTTAAAGAACATTTATAAAATTACGAAAATATCCAACTCTCAATGAGGTTAAAGCTACAATGTAAATTTACACTGTATATAATTTACATGTAGATTTATAAACTAGAATGTCATCTGATAAAAATTACCAGGTATGAAAAAAGTAGGAAAATATGGTCACTAAATAGAAAACAAATCAATCAAAATCATCCAGAATGAACATAGATGTTAGAATCAGCAGAAAATATTAAAACAATTATTATTGTTTAAATAACATTAAAACAGTTATTATTGTTTAAATAACATTAAAACAATTATTAAAACAATTTTGAATATATTATATTCAATATATTCAAAAAGTTAATTAGAAACATGGAAAATATTTAAAAATTCAAAGAACAAAATAAGCATCAGTCAGCTATAGGACATCTTCAAGTAGCCTAATAGATATATCATTTGTATCCTTGAAAAAAGAGAGACATAGAAAATATAGTTGAAGAAATAATAGCCAATATGTCCCTAGATTATATGCTGAACAAATTCTAAGCATTAGAAACATGAAGAAAACTACACCAACACATTTCATAATCAAACTGCTCAATATCAGTGATAAAGAGAACATTTTGGAAGCAACCAGGAGTGGAAAAACATGTATCACATACACAGGGACAAAGATAAGGGTAACAGTAGATTTCTTTTTTGGAAACAATGCAAAGAAGAATCCAGTAGAGCCGCGTTCTTCTAAAAATTTAAAGAAAAATTATCAGTATAAAATTCTATACCTACAAAACTATCTTTCAAAAATGAAAGCCAAATAAAGATTATTTTAGACACACAAAGTAAATAAAAGGCAAACCAATCGGAAAAGAAGTAAAAATTCTCACAAAGAAAACCCCAGGCCCAGACAGATTTACTGGTGGATTCTAGCAAAGATTTAAGGAAGATTATACCAACTTTACATACATTCTTTGGGAACACTGAAGAGGAGTCAATACTTACGAACCCATTTTTGTGATACCAACACTACCCTGTTAACAAAATCAAAGACAATAAAAGAAAAGAAAGCAACAACTCCTTGTCCCTCATAAGCAAGGATACAAAAACTTTAAACAAAATGACACCATACAGAATCCAACAATATATTAAAAAGATAATGCACTGTGGCCAACCAGTCCATATTCCAGGATTGCAAGGTTAGTTTATTATTCTAAAAGCAGTCGGTGTAATTTACTATATTAACTAACTAAAAAAGAAAAACCAAATGATTAGCTGAATGGATGAATAAAAAGCATTTGATAAAATGCAACATCTATTCCTGATCTTTTTTAAAAAAATTCAGCAAACATGGAGTAGAAGGGAACTTCCTTAATCTGATAAAGAACATGTACAAAAATGTATAGCTGTCTTCATAATTAATGCAAAAGATTGAATGTTTTTCCCCTAAAATCAGAAACAAGGCAAGGATGACCATTCTCAGCACTTTTCCTCAACATTACACTGGAAATTCTAGACATTGCAGTAAGCCAAGAAATGAAGATAAAAGCTATCCAGATTGAAAAAGAAAGTAAAACTGTCTATAGTCATAGCCAATATGATCTTTCACATAAAAAACCCAATGGAATCTATTAAATACTAATAAGCAAGTTTGGCAAAGTTGAAGGATGCAAGATCAATTCAAAAATCTATTTTGTTTTTATATACCAACAACAAATAATAGGAAATGTAAATTTAAAACACAATACAATTCAGAAACTTGTACATGAACATTTGTGTCAGCTTTATTTGCCATAGTCAAAACTTGGAAACAACCCAAACATCCATCAATGAGTAAATATATAAACAAATTGTATATCTGTATAATGAAATCTTATTCAGCAATGAAAGGGAATGAAGTACTGATATGCTACAATACAGATGAACTCAAAAAATATTATGTAAATGGAAAAGCTAGATGCAAAAGACCACACTTTGCTTATGAAATTTATATAAAATATACATTAAAAAAAAACCAAACCCATGGAGATAGGTGATAGTCCTGAATCCACAGGAGGAAGCAGGGAGTGGCTGCAACTGGCCACAAAAGATCTTTAAAAGTGTTCTAAAATGGCACAGTGGTGATGGTTGCAGAGTTCTGTAAATTTACTAGAAATAATTGAGTGGTACACTTGCAATAGGTAAATTTTATGATGTGTAAATTATACCTTTAAAAAGCTGGAGTTTTTAATAAAAATGAATGAGTTATTAATACAGTCAACAATGTGGATGAATCTCAAAATAATTATACTGAGTGAAAGAAGTCAGACAAAAAAATAATTCATACTGTGTGGTTCCACTTACGTAAAATTCTAGATAACTCACACTAATGCATAGTGACAAAGAGCAGATCAGATGCCTGGGGAGCAGGAACAGCATAAGAGAAACAGGGTAGCAAAGGGCAGAGGGGAGAAATTAATTACAAAGGGGAAACTTAGGGGCAGTGGATATATTCATTATCTTGATTATGGTGATGGTTTCATGGCTATATACATGTATCAAAACCCATTTAAATATGTGCAGATGACTGTATATCCATTCTACCTCAGTATAGTGGTCCTTTAAGGGACATGAACGGTATGATAACTGCAAAAAAATACAATAAGTTCTGTTAGAATGCTGGGAGTAAGAGAGTGGTTTTCTTTCTTTCTTTCTTTCTTCCTTTCTTTCCTTTCTTTCTTTCTTTCTTTCTTTCTTTCTTTCTTTCTTTCTTTCTTTCTTTCTTTCTTTCTTTCTTTTTTAAGATGGAGTCTCACTGTATTGCCCAGGCTGGAGTGCAGTGGCACAATCTTGGCTCAGTGCAACCTCCGCCTCCCGGGTTCAAGCGATTTTCCTGCCTCAGCCTCCTGAGTAGCCAGGATTACAGGCATGTACCACCATGCCTGACTAATTTTTATATTTTTAATAGAGACGGGGTTTTGCCATGTTGGCCAGGCTGGTCACGAACTCCTTACCTCAGGTGATCTGCCCACCTAGCCTCCCAAAGTGCTGGGATTATAGGGGTGAGCCACTGCGCCCGACCAAGAATGATATTCTCATTTCAAATTGTTTAACTTGTTACATTTTCACTAATTAAAATAATAATGTTTTTAGAAATAGTTTATCATTTAAATAAGGAAGGAAGCCTTGGAAAACCAGTAGAGTCAAGGGAAGATGCTGTTGTCGTTGGTATTGCTGTTAAGGGCAGAAGAGCCCTGGGTGTGTTTTAAGGCACCTCACCAGAAGCCCGTAAGACGAAAAGAAAAAGCTTCTGTAAGGAGAATTCTGAAGAAGAACAGAGTCCCGAGCGGAGGAATTATTTTTCCTAGGGAAGAGTTTTGCCTCTTCCCATGAGATGAAAAAAAAAAAAAAAAAAAAAAGGTAAAAATGCAAGAATTGTTGATAAATGTGAAAGGGTGTAAACAGATTTTTTTTTTTTTTTTCAGACCAAGTCTCTCACTGTCGCCCAGGCTGCAGTGTAGTGGCACAATCTTGGCTCACTGCATCCTCTGCCTTCCGGTTCACTGCATCCTCCGCCTCCCGGTTCAACTGATTTTCCTGCCTCAGCCTCTCGAGTAGCTGGGATTACAGGCGCCTGCCACCACGCCCAGCTAATTGTTTGTATTTTTAGTAGAGATGGGGTTTCACTATGTTGGCCAGGCTGGTCTCGAACTCCTGACCTCGTGATCCGCTCGCCTTGGCCTCCCAAAGTGCTGGGATTACAGGCATGAGTCACCACGCCTGGCCCCTTGTAAACAGAGATTTTAATCTGGTAAGAACTTGCAGGTCCCTTCATTCAACAGTTTTGATCTCTTCAGAGGCTCTGTATGTTTCTGCTCCCATCTTTTTCTGCCTTGACCATGATAATGGTAGACCTTGGTAGCTGCTGGTCCCAGGCTGATGGCTTGTGCCCTCCAGCATCCTCTCCCCTGCCAGGCCCTTCACTCGGAGCTGCTGCCTAACCTGACTGCAGAAGATCCCAGAGTGGATGCAGAAAAAGCCCCAGAGATGCAAGTCAGAATCTGCTCTACACACCCAGAGCTCTGAGGGCTGAGACGAAACTGACTAGGGAAGATCTGACCACCCAGTACAAAGCCTGGTTGGGCCAAGTTTCTCTGGGCACTCCTCCTATTGCTGTCTCAGAGCCCTCAGGCCAGGGCCGGACCTATCTCCCTGCAGCCCAGCCCCAGGCTGAAACACCTGCCCCCGTGAAGTAGAGCTGTCCATGGTAGCCCCACTCTGGTCTCTGTGGGGACTCCTAGGAGGGTCAGGGATGCCTGTGGCCAGCAGACTCTCGGCTGTCTCAGCTCAGAGGCAATGTAAAGCAGAGTGAGGAACCCACTGGTATCCTACATCATCCCGAGGGGACCTGGTATTTGCAGTCTTCACCGGCCACATCCTTGCTGGGGCAGCTAGACTCATATAGCTGCTTCTGCCCATGTCCTCTGCCAACCATTCCAGTCTCACCTGACTCCAACCCTGGCCCCAAACCCTAGGTCATGTGGCTGTGATCCAAAAACCCTAGCGAGCTCTTGACTCTTCTGGCAGGCTGCATCCTCTTCTGTCCTCATTTTCTCCAGCCCCTTGTCCAGCTACTGGCCGCTGTCCTGCTGGCAAACGACCTGTCTTCAGATGGCAACATCTGCTGGGGGCAACTCAGCTTGATGGCTCCCCCAAGACCTAGAGTCTTGCACCTCAGGTGCCTCCATGCAGCGCAACAGCCTGAGTCAATTTACCCAGCCCCACACACCCCATGACTCCCTGCCTCAAGAACCCACAGAATGAAGGTGTCAATAGACTTGAAGTTTATGCCCATCCCAATTCTGAAAAAAAAAAAGAAAGAAAAAAAGAGCAATACTGTCTAAGAAAGTCAAAGCATAGAAAATCCTCCTTCAATACATTTTTTGCAACACCCAAACATCTCCTACCAATCCACTAATACAGTATGTCGATGTTTACATGAGTTCTTCAATGTTAACTTTCGAAATGTTATACAAATTACAATCCAGGTTTCTTCATCTAGACTCAACTACCTTTCTCGATGACATTTTCCGTATTCACCCACAGGTAAACGTTTTCCTATATTTGGATCATGGGGAAAATGTCATGTCCTATTTCTTCTATTTTTCTACTTTCCTATCTCAGATTCACAGTAAGCATGAATCTGATTTAGGCATCAGATTATTAAACTATCAATTACTTCATCATCATTCTCCAGTTTGTAAACATGTATTTGGTTTCTAGTTATTGTTCATGATTACAGGGAACCCAGAGCTAATATAATGCATCTTTGTACAAGTAGTACTTATCTCCTTTTAAATTGTTTTCATATAAAAACTTCGCTACAATGGGTTTCCCAAAATAAAGCTAAAAATATTTCATTTTACCTGTATTTACTATTATTATTTTTTTTGAGAAGGAGTCTCGCTGTGTCACCCAGGCTGAAGTGCAATGGCACAATCCTAGCTCATGGCAACCTCCGTCTCCCAGGTTCAAGTGATTCTTCTGCCTCAGCCTCCTGAGTACCTGAGACTACAGGCATGCACCATCACACGCAGCTTATTTTTGTATTTTTACTACAGACAGAGTTTCACTATGTTGGCCTGGCTGGTCTCGAACTCCTGGCCTCAAATGATCCACCTGACTCAGTCTCCCAGTACTGGGATTACAGGCGGGAGCCACCGTGCCTGGCAGCGAAAAATATTTTAATGCTGCCTAAAACACTGTCCTACTGAAGGACTGAACTCATTAATAATGTCACTTCTAGTGCAGAAGGCACCTTTCCTTCAAGATTCACAAAAGCTTCCCCCAGATTTGGGCTTATTTAATAGATGTGAAATTTATTTCAGAAATTATTTAATTTCTATTTCTTTCCTTATAAATGATGTGAAGTAATTTCTCTTTTGTGTGACTTATTTGTGTATATGCGAGTATATTTGTCTACTGGAGACTGGGGGGTAATTTTAGAAATTTTGTGAGCTTTATATATTTCATGTACTAAGTCTCCATCTGTTGTAAGGAGATTTGAAAAATGTCAGAAACTCTGAACAACATTTGGTAGCACTGCCCAGATGACACTTGGACTTCCTGCAGTTACTTAAAATATTTTATTTTGCTACTATTTTGTCTTTATTTTAATTGTGCAAATGTTTAGATTTTACTTGAACATCTTTGTCCATTTTTTCTTGAAAATATCTTCAATAATGTAACCTGATTTCTCCATTTGGTTAAATTAACTATTTCTTTGTGTAAGATTTAATTTTTATTGTAATTCTTTGAAATAATTTTTGCCATATTGAAACAGTTATTCCAGCGGCACGTACAAAATAATTATGTCCTTTATGATGTTACTATACTCATTTGCCATGTTTTCATATGTACTTAAAATTATTAATGCATATTCTATTATATTTCAGTGGTCTATATTTCCCCTTCTAATCCAGTGTTACACTGGTTCAGTTACTGTTGTTTTTTAAAACAGTCTATTTTGTGAGATAATTATTATTCTTTCATTAGCCCTCTTATCTATCTTTCCCAGCACACTGCAGAATCAATTATTCTGAATTCTATAAAATGCCAATGATATCATTCTTATTTTAACTGAAGTTATATTAAACCTACAAATTAAACCAGAACTAATGGCAACTTCCATTTGATCTCCCTACCCGGGAGTAGAACATATTTCTCTATTTTCAAGCCTTTTTTTCCCCCATTAAAATTTTGCAGACTTCTTTGATACATACTATATACCCTTACATAAGTTTAATTAACACATAATTCAATTTTGTGGCTATTATAAATCAGAAGTCTCTTATTACTATAGTTTTGGCTGGCTAATAAAGGCATTTGAGTATCGAACTGATCTGTTATTGTATCTTTTGAACAGCAGTTTTTCTTCGCTATTCTATTATTTCTAATAGCTTTCTGGTTGATTCCTTTAGCTCGTCTAGCTGTATAATCACATAGGCTTCTAACAGTGTTCCTTTTAAATCTCATTTCTTTCCTGCACTTTATTATGCTGCCAAGAAAACATAAAATCTCTATAAAATAATCATTGTGAAAGTTCTCCCTCCATTCTTCCTGTTATTCATGCCAAAAAGAAACTTTCATTTCATATTTGACCGGTCAGTAAAACCTGCTGACGCCCCCTTCAAAATAGCTCTGTAATCCAGTTCCTTCTCTCCAATTCCCCTCTACCACCCTGTGCTCAGCCACCCTCCACCCTCACGTGGGATGACTGTGCTGGCCTCCTAATCATAACTCAAAGATCGCTAGAGGATCTATGAGAACTCGTCAGATATTGTCACCCTTCTGCTCAAAACCCTCCAAAGTCCTTACAGTCCCTCACAAAGTCCTGTACACTCTGCCTCCTCCACCTGTCCGACTTTACTTCCTACTGCTCAGCATCAGGAGACTTTTCTTTCCAGCCACAGGAGACTCCTTATTATTCCCCGAGCACAGCAGATACATTCCTGCCTCAGAGCCTTTGCACTGGCTGGTTCCTCTGCCTGGAAAACCCTTCCCTGGGTATCTGCACAGCCTCCCCGCTTACCTCCTCCAGGTGTTTGCTCAAATGTCAGAGTTTCAGTGAGGCCTTCCCTGACTCCCTTATTTAAATTTGCATCATCTTGTTCTTTGTTCCCTAAGCCCTTCCTCTTCTAGTTTTTCCTGTTGTACTTTTCACCATCTGACATTCTATATACTTATTTCTCATCTCCCTATCTTTTTTCCATATACATACTAATAAACTAAAATGTAAGCTTCAGAGAGCAAAGGTTTCTACCTGTTTTTCTCATTACTATCTCCTTGGTATTAGAAAATAGATGCTCAATAAATAATTGTACTGACTGAAAGCACACCTATGTTTTCATCAGGTTGCGGGTGAGCTTCTCTGAAATATCTAAATTCAGTGTGATTTTTATCTGTGATATTAAGTGGACCTTTTTATCATGTTGATGAAGAATATTTTTATCTCCAATTTTCATGGGTGAGGTTAGGAATAGGTGCTGAATTTTATTAAACACTCATCAGGCAGATGTCATCTTGTGTACCATGGCATCCTCCAGAGGGGTAAATAGGGCACTACAGAGCTTCTTCCTTCAATAATTAAATAAAGTGTGTCTCCAGGGATATACCTAAAAACTGGATGTATTATTCAGCTGGGCTTATTTCCTTCTCATGGTTACAGGCCAATGGCTGATACACCAGAGAGCAACAAGTGGAAATTCTAATGATTTAACCAACATGAAAATTAAGCAAGATGAGAAGATGCCTTGCTGACATATTTCAAATTGACCCCTGTGAATATGTTTCATCTATTCGTGTCTATAGCACTGATTAATGGTTGTGTCTGGATTCGTTGATGGGAGTTCCAATTATCAAAAATGACTTTTATGCAGACAATGTTTCATTGTCATATTATATAGCCTAGAGTTGTCATTTCTTTTAATCTCTTTGATTACCTGATTGTTTTACTAACATTTGGAAGTTTCTGTATTCCCTATATTCTAACAAATAATAGACACATAGGTAAGAAGAAGTAAAAGGTAAATTTATTCATTTGGGTTTTAACTCTAACATGTATCTGTGATGATAGCATGGAAAACATACAAATATTTTAATAAATAAATTACATTAACATTTGTCTTTCAGTGGTAAAAATCTGCTGTTTATCCTAAGATTCTGAAGACTTAGAATTTTTGTATAGTTTTTATACTTTCGATATTCAAAAGCCAATTGAAATTTTAACCATCAGAAATTCAGGTATTTTGCCAATTTTAGGTAGTTTGGATTCATTTCATGTCAATACAGTCTTTCACTATCCAAAGTTAACATTATGATCATAGTTTGTTTCAAGTTAAAGTTGTGTTCACAATATGTAGCACACAAACAAACTTCTTTATCATCTTTTAAGTATCCAATGGAAATTTGCCATTTACAGAAAAGCTAAGCCTGACAAACACCACCTCAGCTGGGTGTGATCAAGATCAAACCAACAGCAAAGTCTTGTTGGCATTACATACCTTTAATACAATACGATGAAAATGGCACCCCACCTCCGTGATCTTTCTCCCCAAAACCCACAACCCCAGTCTAAGAATGAGAAGAGCATCAGGCAAATCCCAGTTGAGGGACATTCTATGAAACACCTGGGCAGTATTCCTCAAAGCTGTCAAGGTCATCAAACACAAAGAAAGTCTGAGAAAGTGTCACAGCCAAGAGGAAACTAAGGAGACACGAGGACTAAAGGTAATAAGGTATCCTGGACAGGATCCCAGAGCAGAAAAATGACATTAGGAAAAGAGTATGGACTTCAATTAATAATTACACATTAATATTGCTTCATTAATTGTGACAACCATACCTTAAGCTGTAAGACATTAAATATAAAGGAAACTATACGTAGAGTATACATGGGAGCTCTCTGTACTATCTTTGTAATTATTCTGTAAATTTAACATTGCTCTAAAATGAAAAGCTTATTTTAAAAACTAGAGTTCTTAGGCCGAGCGCAGTGGCTCACACCTGTAATCCCAGCACTTTGGGAGGCCGAAGCGGGCAGATCACGAGGTCAGGAGAACGAGACCAGACTGGCTAACACAGTGAAATCCCGTCTCTACTAAAAATACAAAAAATTAGCCCGGCGTGGTGGCAGCCACCTGTAGTCCCAGCTACTCGGGAGGCTGAGACGGGAGAATGGCGTGAACCTGGGAGTCGGAGCTTGCAGTGAGCTGAGATCATGCCACTGCACTCCAGCCTGGGAGACAGTGAGAATCCGTCTTAAAAAAAAAAAATACTAGAGTTGTTAACATGGCTGAAACTTGGCCAATGTTTTTAATTATTCTGGTGATTGGTTTTCATAACTGATGATGAAAATAGTTTGAAACCTATATGAGAATATTTGAATAAGATATTTTATAGGCAAATAATAATATGCATTCAGGTAAATGACAATATGCATTCAGGTGACTTTTCCTTCAACTTTGTAGAGATTTCGTGGTAATCTTTGGCTTGAATTATTTAGATGATTGTCTCAATATTCCATGCTGCTTATATTTTGAAAATAACCTATCTTTATAAAAACTTGGACAAAGAGATGGCAAATCAAAATAAGTAAGAGAGCAACATTGGTTTTAACTGATAAGTGGAATAAATAAAGAACAGATAAGGATCCTACTCAAAAAAGAATGCTGTGATAAATATTTTCGAAAACTGATAATCTCCTTGTAACATATACAACCACTGGATTTTTTCTCTTCATAAATACTGACTTTTGTGCACTATGTTTATTTAAGGTGATGTGTATCTCTACAGACAGAAGACTGCAAAGTATATCCACTGGTATCAAACCAAAAATCACCCTCGAAAGCAGGGGTCACCAGCCAAATTACCACAAAGATCAGAGAGCTCTGGGCCTATTTACACCACCAGAAACAGAGCACCAGTCAGAAGGAAAACGTCCTGCACCTGAGAATTGAAGATAAATCCATCATCATCCCACAGGAGCTAATGCAGTTGGGCCCAATCAGAGCAACAAGCTGAACACACATGACCTTATACATGAAGTCAGCCTTTTGACTCATCACCCTAGCTAGTGTCAAGGCAGAAAGGTCAAGCAAAGAGCAGGGAGCAAAGAAACTTTGGGGTGTCTATCTCAGCATTGCTACGAAGTTGAGAGGACAAATCCTCAAACCGTGACTCTCCATAACTATCTTGCAGGATGTACAGAACCTCGAGGAGCATTATATTTGTCTGTTTTCATGCTGCTGATAAAGACATACCCAAGACCAGACAATTTAGAAAAGAAAGAGGTTCAATGGACTTACAGTACCACATGGCTGGGGAGGCCTCACAATCATGGTGGAAGGTGAAAGGCATGTCTCATATGGTGGCAGACAACAGAAGAGGGCTTGTGCAGGGAAACTCCCCCTTATAAAACCATCAGATCTCATAGACTTATTCACTATTATGAGAACAGCATGGGAAAGACCTGCCCCCATGATTCAATTACCTCCCACTGGGTCCCTCCCACAACATCTGGGAATTCAAGATGAGATTTGTGTGAAGACATAACCAAACCACAACAAGCATCAAGACCAAACACTGCCTAGCAAGGTGTTTTAATATAAAAGAGAGTTCAGGGGAAGGAACAAACCTCAGGAGTTATTTCCAGAAGTCTAGCTTCTATGACTATGAGCAAATTCATCACTAACTTGCTATGTTTTAAAGCATGTTTATATTTTAAATATGTACAATATTGACTGGGATTGGTGGCTCATGCCTGCAATCTCAGCTCTTTGAGAGGCCAAGGCAGGCGGATCACTTGAGCCCAGGAGTTCAAGATAAGCCTGGTCAACATAGTGAGACCCTGTCTATACCAAAAAAAAATAAGCCAGATGTGGTGGTACACAGTTGTTCCCAGCTACTTGGGGGCCTGAGGTGAGAGATCACTGGTTTGTGAGTTCCAGGCTGCAGTGAGCTGTAATCGTGCCATTGCACTCAAGCTTGGGCCACAGAGTGAGATCCTATCTCAAAAAATATATATGCATATACACATATACGTATATGTGTGTGTACACCCATATACATGTACACATATACATATATATGTACATACACATATACATATATACACACATATATATACACATACACATATATACACACACAATATTTACTAATGTAAAAATATAACAATATTAGCATTTCATAGGGATAGACTAAATGTGATATTTCTACTAAAGTCCTCAGGAAGAAGTTTACCTACAAATACTAAAAATATTAAAGGAGGCCGGGTGCGGTGGCTCATGCTTGTAATCCCAGCACTTTGGGAGGCCGAGGCAGGCGGATCACGAGGTCAGGAGATCGAGACCATGGTGAAACCCCGTCTCTACTAAAAAATACAAAAAAAATTAGCCGGGCATGGTGGCGGGCGCCTGTAGTCCCAGCTACTCGGAGAGGCTGAGGCAGGAGAATGGTGTGAACCTGGGAGGCAGAGCTTGCAGTGAGCCGAGATTGCGCCACTGCACTCCAGCCTGGGTGACAGAGCAAGACTCCGTCTCAAAAAAAAAAAAAAAAAAATTAAAGGAGAAACTAGTTAATAAATTAACCACATGCAATATAGGAAAATTTTCTATTCCCGAATATTTTTAAACACAAAATTATTCAAGTCACATGGTTTAAATACTGAGGGTTGGGGGGATAGGGTGGGAATTAACCTAAAAATATGAATAATCCAAGAGAAAAAAACTGTAACATAGCTTTCCGCATTCTCTCCTAAATATTATGACACCATCTCATGAAATAGTTGCCATAAGTGTTTTATTTCTGCTTTTGTCACTTGTACTTTCATCTCCATTAATTCTCATCTTAGTAATGATTTCTTCCAGGGCTGCCCATGGGCAGGTCTAGTGTTAGCATGGAGTTTAAGTGTTGTGTTTCTGCTTGAGAAATAGTCTAACCAGCTGCTGGCAGCCAGCACCTCATTCCATCTCTTAGTTTGCAACAAGAGGGGCCTAGGAGACTTTGAGCTTGTCCCGAGGCAAGAACAAAAGAGAGTTGAAGAAAAACTGCTAGAATAAGAGCTAAAACAGAATTTATTACAGAATGGCCAAAGGTAAATCCTCCCTCTCCCCCCATTAGGTTTCCCAAAAGAAAACACAAATGCAGCCTAATTAGACCCCGAAAAAAAATGCAGAGAATGTTTGACATAAAATAACTAATGCCAAACGCCACAAAGGCCAGTAACTAGATGGTAACATTCAGTTTCCTCCATTCGTTTACTGTGAAACAGTCTTAACCACACGGTTATGTTAAATATTCATGTTCCTATACATCATGTGTTAATATACGGCAAGAGAAAATATACAAATGCTGGGAGTTCTACTTTAATTACCAGGGTTTTGCCCATTTAGTTTATAGCTGCTGTTGGGGATAGGTGTTGAGGACGTGGATAGAATACGATTAAGACTAATTTTACATAATTTCTAAGTACTCCTCTCATTTTTCCACCAAAGTGGCCAAACACATCTCATTATGTCCCAATTATCTGCTTATAAAGGCTCTATAAAGCCTTTCCCAGGCTCACACACTTGCTAAACAGTTTTATAAACAAGATTAGCCCTCCTTTTAGAATCTGCAAAGTGACAGCTTCTCCAAGTCTCAAAAGTCCATTCCAAGAACTTCATTTCCATACTGGGTCATGCAACTGCTTCTTCCCAGGAACACCATGGCTATTCTGTATGAAAGAGAGCTGAAGAGCTCTGGGCAGGGGCCACTGCCCATCAGGGGGTGTGCTGGCTCCTTGCCCGGGACAAATCCCTTGTGACAGCCTCTAATGGGAGGCAGGAGGCAGGGCTGCCAGCAGGGAGTTGCATCCACAATGGTTTCCTGCATTTAAACTTTGGAAAAACAGGGGACTAATAGCCTCTATAAGAAAGGGGGAAAAAAGGATGCAGAGTCCTTTGTCCTGGCCAGGAGTGTGGAAATTCGAGCAGTCTCCCTTTTGCTGCTGCAGCAACCAGTGCTATGCTTCCAACCCCTTCTAGTCTCAGTATCCAAATCCAATATCTTACCCCAAATATAGAAAGAAACGCTGGCCCAAAGGTCCGAATTTAAAACCCACTGATGTCCTGGTAGACATTTGGCAATGAGCTTATTAGAAATGTAATGTAATGGATTTTTAAAAATTTGCTCTATTCTCCTCCACTTTTTTTGGTATGGGCTCCTATAGTTACAGGGGAATTTTAAGAGCATATGCAGTAGACAGAAGATGAAATTAGTTGGAATATCTGTAAATGGGACTGGGATCAATGCACTAAATAAAGCTGTCTGTGAGGTTGCTCAGCTTTCTCAAGCTCGTAGCTGGTCAGTGCACTGATGTCTTAGATGGTATATTAGTAAAGGTTCTCTAGAGGGACAGAACTAATAGGCTAGATGTAGATATAAAAGGGAACTTATTAAGGAGTATTGACACATATGATTGCAAGGTGAGGTCCCACAATAGGTCATCTGCAAGCTGAGGAGCAAGGAAGCTGGTCCAAGTCCTAAAACTTCAAAAGCAGGGAAGCCAACAGTGCGGACTTCAGTCTGTGGTCGAAGAGCCACAAGTTCCAAAGTTGAAGAACTTGGAGTCTGATGTTCAAGGGCAGGAGGCATCCAGCCTAGGAGAAAGACGGAGGCTGGAAGACTCACCTAGTCTAGTTTTTCCACGTTCCTCTGTCTGCTTTTATCCTGGCCGCACCGGCAGCTGATTAGCTGGTGGCCACCCAGACTGAAGGTGGATCTGCCTCTCCCAGTCCACTGACTCAAATGTTAATCTCCTTTGGCAACACCCTCACAGACACTTTGCATCCTTCAATCGAATCAAGTTGACACTCGATATTAACCATCACAGATGGGGAGAATGAGTCTAAGAGGAAGGGCAAAGGGTGTCCTCAAGGTGAATTTTAAAAGGTCCTTAAAGAAAGAGGGCCCCTAGAGCAAGAGAGGCAGTGGAGCAAACTGCCAGTTGAACAAGTTAGACTGCCTGCTTGTACCCCACTTCTGGACTCTGACACTCAAAACACAGAAGTTCCCCCCAAAACCATCTGAGTAGGTCTGCTTTAAAACACCAGTGCATGTGCTCACCACTGGTTCATATTCCATTTGTGATTTTGTAAACAGGGTGTGATGGTTGTTTTTCTGTGTCGACTTGACTGGCCTAAGGGATGCCCAGATAGCTGCTAAAACATTAATTCTGGGTGTTTCTGGAAGAGACCAGCATTTGACTCAGGAGGCTGAGTAGAGATACACCCACACCAAGGAGGGTAGGCATTATCTAATCTATTGAGGGTCAGAATAAAACAAACAAACAAACAAAAAAAATCGAAGGAGAGGCAAATTCTCTCTACTTGACCTGGGACTTCCCTTGGACATCTGAGCTCCCGATTCTCAGACATTAATGAAACGGTGTCACGGTCTAGAGTAATACCAAGGTTTGTCGTCTCATGCCAAGGAAATCAAGTACGCGGACACAAGAAGTGGGTTTAGGAATGGAGGTTTGATAAGCAAAAGAAAGAGAAGGGAAAACAGCTCCCTCTCTTCCAAGAGAGAAGGGCACCGAAGTGGGAATTCCAGCCCACCCCAGGGTTCACTGGATTTTATAGACTGGCTTCAGGAGGCAGTGTCTGATTTACACAGGGCCTACAGATTGGTTGGAGCTTCCCCAAGCTCCCTCCTTCACCACTTACATCACGTAACCTATGTTGCTGTACATAGTTATTTATTAACCTGCCTATGCAGCCCACCAAGTTGCATATGCTTTAGCAGAATTAAGCTTTCTATATCTTATGTGCCCTGCAGTGCCCTGAAGATGTTGATTTCAATAAAGGTTTGCTGAGTTAACAAACACATGCATAAAATGGGCAGACACTACTTGGGAGGCTGAGGCAGGAGGATCGCTGGACTCCAGGAGTTCAAGGCTGCATACCCCCGCACTCCAGCCTGAGTGACAGAGCAAGATCCTGTCTCTTAAAAAACAAAAGGACAGACAATGTATAACCCAAAAGAATGAAAAGAAAGATCTCTAATGGGATTTCAATTTCGATGACACCTAAGTGCTGTAAAGAAGGACTTTTTATTTGTTTGTACCTGGAAGTATTTTCTTGTGGATCCCATCAGTTTCTGCAGACATGCATAAATGTTTAAGCATTCTTTGAAAGGGACTTGAGGGACATCAACAACAAAAATACTGAAATCACTCTTTGCTTCCTGGGATATAAAACATAAACATAACTGATTTTCTCTGTTCTTCTTTTATGTTGAAATTTGACATTTTATGATCGGTAATCACAAATCACAGTACAGCATAATTTGTCTTCTTCTACAGCTAACTTGAATTGCCAGCAATGCAAGAAATTTCCCAACCATCCGGCGTACCAGAATCATTATAAACTTTGATGACATGGCCGGGAGCAGTGGCTCAAGCCTGTAATCCCAGCACTTTGGGAGGCCGAGGTGGGCAGATCAGGAGATCGAGACCATCCTGGCTAACACGGTGAAATCCCATCTCTCCTAAAAAAAAAAACAAAAACAATTAGCTCGGCCTGGTGGTTCATGCTTGTAGTCTCAGCTACTTGGGAGGCTGAGGCAGGAGAATGGTGTGAACCTGGGAGGCGGAGCTTGCAGTGAGCCAAGATCGTGCCAATGTACTCCAGCCTGGGTGACAGAGCAAGACTCCGTCTCAAAAATAAATAAATAAATAAATAAATAAATAAATAAATAAATAATAAAAAAATAAAAATAAAAAACTTTTATGACAGAAAATTCTTTCTAGATCCACTTTTGTCCCTTTATGATTGTTGGGTCTTAATCTGCTACCATCACATTGTTACAGATGGCTTCAAATCCTTATTCTAAAAAGAAAAAAAACTTAGAGAAAATTTTTCCTGTTTGTCCAAAACTTTATAAATGCAAATTGGCATATGAAGTACAGAGATTTTTTTCTTTTCTTGAAAAGGCTCCTTCTGCTTTATATACAAATGAGATCTCATTCTTAATTAGGTTTTAGCACATGAACGAATTTTCTCCTTATATAAACAAAGTTAATAGATGATAGATCAGACAGGTAGAGAAACAAACACACATGTTTGGAAGAGAGGATTAACATGAATTTTGATTCAGTGTGTATATTCATTATATCAAGGCAAAATTCCAATTAATCTAGGAAAATGCCTTACAGGTGGTGAGATATAACTTAGGCATGAAAAAAATGGAAGGCAAAAGGCTGACCAGATAGTTATCTGGGCAAAAAGAGAGGCTTTCTTGAAGGGTCAAGGAGGGAAGAGTGATGAGCTCTGAAGCCAGGTGAGTGGGTGATGACAGATGGGTACCACGAGGGAAAGCAAGCCAAACAGTTTTAGTCTTAATTATTTTAACTCAATTATGTGTATTAAGATCATTAAAGATTCATGCCAGTAAGTAAGGATTCAATTACTATAGACATTATGTCATTCATTTTGCTAGCACTTCCAGTAGAAATAATGTTTATATATCATGACATATGTGCAATTATGGACAAATATAATTTATTTGCATAGAAAAAAATCCCTATAGCTTAGTAGTACATTATATTCATGATTTAGCTATCATAATCATGAATATAACTGTACACACACAGAGAGAGAGAGAGAGAGAGAGAGAGAAGGGAGAGGGCTATGGGGAGATCCCACAGATACTCATGCGGGTAGGCTGAGATCCTTTCTGTCAAAAGATATACAAAGTCATGTTACAGGTAATTCGTAAGAAATTAACTATGTTTTGGTTTTGTTTGGTTGGATTCTTGTACTGAAGTTTCTTCACAACAGAATGATATATTTCCCAACACTTCACCATTTAAGAAGACAATCCAAAGCCTTTGAGCCTTAGAAATCAGGACTTATCTTATCTGAAAGGAATGAACAGATTCTGTTTTCAAAAGTGTAGGCTACCAAGGGGAGAGAAGAGACTTGCTGAAAAAGAGGAGAGCTCTGAGAATTGGAAGACAGGAAACTGGCCCAGCTGAGGAGATGGTAGAAATTACTTAAGACAGGGAGGAGGGAAAGGGATAGTGCTGTCCACAAGTGCTAGGAACTTGCCCTCTGTCTCCACAAGGCTGCCTGGAGATGGGATGGCAGGGGGGCTGGACACTAAACCCATAGCATTATGCGCTGCAGCAAGGGTCCCCTCTTGCCTGGTCCAGGCAAGATCTCAGTGAGGAGCTTCCTGCAACCAGTGTGGCTGTCTAGAAATCAGGACAGCAAGGGCTCCACGTGCCAGATGCAGCCATGGCAACACTGGTGTACCTGTCAGGGTACTTTGATTGATTGTAAGCAAACAATGCTGGCCACCAAAAGAGGATAAATAAGGAATATTTCACAGAATCAAGGAGAAAACTAGAAACCAGGCCTCAGAAAAGAAATAATAAGAGCAGTTCAGGAGATCTAGATAACCAGCCATCTCCACTCTCCTGGGGACTCCACTGTGACAAAGCATTGGGTTCCACCCGTTTTCTGTCCAGATGTCAAGAACACAGCTCCAGTTCAAACTCCCAGAAAAGTGAGCGTGATTGGCTTGGCTGGGTTGGTCACCCACCTATTGGCCCAGTAGGGCAGGACACTTAATTGACCATCCCACTAAGCTATATACAACTGGGGAGGAATCATTTCCCAGATGAACATGAGGAGCTGCTGATAAAAGAAGGGAGCACTCTGGCAAAAATGCAGGTGTCCACTACAGATGGTGACCACTGTGAGCTAAAGGAAGAGCCTCTTCCAATTTTTCCCATACTCACACAAGACCCAGGATTTTTATATAACCCATTGTCAAATAGGGGAGCCTCCTGGGGACAGCTATTTGTGATTTATGATAATAATGGCACCTTGAGCCAGTTTTAACCTGATTTCATAAAACAATGAGGCATTACTTGTGCTTGGGCATAGTGGGGAAAATTCATTCCTACTGTAGCTGCTAGTGATCTTCTGTTTGTTTCTTCACATCCACTTTCTACCCTTCATTGATACCCAGAGGCTGACCTATGTGAGGTGCATACAGGTTCCCTGGCCCTCTGTTTTCTGACTGGGTTGGCTTATCCAGGGGAGGTAACAGCTTCATCTTATTGAAGAGGACTTCATTGCCTCTTGTTGGTATCCCTAACCTCCCCACCGCCACCCCCGCCCCCGGCCCCCTACTTTTCAAAAAGTCCCTCTGGGAGTTTGACTTGGTCATACTCCCTTACTACAAAACCCCAGTGCAGTAGCCTCCCTTGAATAGTCTTCCTTTCCATATTGAACAGGTGTCATGAAAAGTTACTATTTAACAGTTATGGCACCTGCAATTTGGACAGAATCAGATTCATCGTCGGATTCCCAGACCTCTCAGAACCCCAAATATGCACCTTTGAAGCCTTTGTGTTCACTCCTGGCCAATTGATTGGAAATCCGTTTGTGAGTCTGACTGCTGAGCCAGTAATCTCGATGGCAGCCCACTGAAGTACAAGATTCCCGTCATAAAATGCCTGACGGCTCACACTATTCACCAAATATCCTCTACTATCAAGTCCCAACAGATGGGCTGCCTGATCCATAATGAAAGAACCACGATTGAATGAGAAAATTGACTTACATTGTTCAAAGGAAAGAAGACTGTCTCTTCTTGAATGAGGAGGAGGACTGGTCAAAAAAGACTATCTTTTTGACCTAACTCTAGTCAGGCTCCTCTAAGCCCTCAGGGACCCTGAACTGGGACTCTGTCCTTCTCCTGTTTTGTCCAGGTTCAGCAAGAATCCTGCTGCATTTGTTTAGCAAAAATCTCCATGGTTGATATCAGATCAATTGCTCATCCCCCACCCTCAATATTGAATCACACTGGCCCATCTTCAGCAAGAATCCTGTTGAGTGGATTTAGCAAGAATCCCCTATTCTTGATGTTTTCTCTTAGTAATTTTCCATCCACTGACTCCATCCTACTCCTTGGCTGGAATTATCCACTTGCCCTTGTTGTATTCGGAGTTGAGTTTGATTTTCTACCTACTACAAAACTCCACTGTAGTAGACCCTTTTGACTCGAATAAAACTTTCCTTGCCATCTTAAAATTTTGATTTTGATTTTGATTAACACTCTGTAATGACTCCATTGGAGTATTCCATCTGTCTCTTGCCAGGACCCTAAGTGATACAGTAAAAAGCAAATTCAGGTCGAGTAATCAGAAAACCAATGACCAGTGTGACTCAACAAATGACACCCTGTTGTCCAAGTATGTGCCCATCCCTCCTTTTCCCAAAGTTAAATATGATCTGGGCAGCTGTGAATCGGTGTTCAGCAAAGAGCTCAGGAAGGCCAGGGAGCAGCTTTCAGTGCAGCTTGTTCTCAGGAGAGCCTGGAGCCAACAGTCACAGGAGTCCCTAAAACTCCCCAGCTCCTTACATCAACGCAATGAAAATGCAGGGTGAGCTCAGCTCACCTGACACTCCAAAAAGGGCGAGATGGCTCCTGGGTTTGGGCACTACTGCACCTTCATGCTCTTCCTCACCACATCACATGGGGCCGTTGCCAGAGCCCATTCTCACCCCACTGGCTGCCAAGGGCTGTGTCGGGGCCACCTTGGAAGGTTTGTGCCCAGTTGCAGTAGTGGAAGAGGGTGTCTAGGCCACACACATTACATATGTCAGACTCTGTGCTACTGCCAATTAGCAGCACGTGTTGTTAACCCTCTTTCAAAGTATGCAACAGTCAGTAGCATCAGGAGAGAGAAGGTGGAGCCAATCAAAGGTAGATTCAGACGCAGAATATCACGCAGTGTTATTGTTCGAGCTGCAGCCTGTCCCAGGAATAGAACCATGAGAACAAAAGCCATAGCAGAGGGATGTGGTGCTTAGAGGTTTAAAGAATCGCCTTTTGCCTCTAATATGCTGGGAAGACAGATGCAACAGCTGTCTCGTAGCTTCTCCTACAGGTTGGAAAAATAGCTGCTATAAATTGCCACAGCCTTTTAAGTCAGAGCTCTAATGTAACCTTCATAGCCTTCACAAAGAAAAGAGCATGAAAGAGTTAAATCTCAAACTCCAAAACTGCTAGACAAAGAGAGAGAGAGAGAGAGAGAGGCAGAACTTAACAGTATGCCAAAAGTAGAAACTATGGAGAACTCTAAAGAAATGAGGGTGTCTAAATTCACTGGAGGGTTTTCTCCTCTAGACAAAAGCCAGGGCAGGAGAGAAATGTCCTCCCACCTCTGGCAGATGCTAAGCCTGGCTGACTTGACATCCAATGCTGTTTCTTTGAGTGCCTTGCGCTACTACAGAGACTCAAATGTCAAAAACATCATTCCTCAGACTACTGCATCTAGAGTCCTGCATATGATGTAGGCTCAACCAATTCAGTGCATCCATGACAGACATAAACGCAGGGCTAGTTATAAGTAGAGATGGGAGGTGGGGAGCATCCATGGTGCTGGCTCAGATGGTGGCAGAGGCAGGATGGCTCTGCAGTCAGGAGTTTCCTGGGTTGTGTTTATCCTGTGGCAGAAGCAGCGATGTCCCCAGTCTCCCAGGATTTACATATACGTGTAAGGGTGGGGCATGGTGGGTCGAGTATCAGGCTCATTTGCAGAAAACAAATTTTTCTAACTGGTTTAAGCAGAAAGAGATTTGACATCAGATTATAAGTGGCTCACAAAAAATATTTGGGAGGAGTAGAGGAGCAAATCCCAGGCCAAGTTCTCAGGACATTTTCCTGAGTCATGAAACCACGCATTGTGATAAATGACATGGAAATTATATCACAGGACCTAAAGAGAAATAAGAGACAAGAAAAGAACCAAGAGCTCCACATCATATAGTCCTTATATTGGTTTCTCATGGTTGCAGTAATGAAGTATTACAGACTGGGTAGTTCAAAAAAACAGATATTTGGTCGGGCACGGTGGCTCACGCCTATAATCCCAGCACTTTGGGAGGCCAAGGTGGGCGAATCACAAGCTCAGGAGATCGAGATCATCCTGGCTAACATGGTGAAACCCTGTCTCTACTAAAAATACAAAAAGTTAGCCGGGCATGGTGGCACACGCCTGTAGTCTCAGCTACTTGGGAGACTGGGACAAAAGAATCGCTTCAACCCGGGAGGCAGAGGTTGCAGTGAGCCGAGATCGTGCCACTGCACTCCAGCCTGGGCAACAGAGCAAGGCTCTGTCTCAAAAAAAAAAAATATATATATATATATAAATAAATTAGCCGGGTGTGGTGGTGCTCACCTGTAATCCCAGCTGCTCTAGAAGCTGAGGCAGGAGAATCGCTTTAACCCGGGAGGCAGAGGATGTGGTGAGCCAAGATTGTGCCACTGCACTCCAGCCTGGGTGACAGGGTGAGACTTCATCTCAAAAAAAAAAAAAAAAACAGCTGGGCATGGTGGCTCATGCCTGTAATCCCAGAACTTTCGGAGGCCGAGGTGGGCAGATTACGAGATCAGGAGATCGAGACCATCCTGGCTAACACAATGAAACCCCATCTCTACTAAAAATACAAAAAAATAGCCAGGTGTGGTGGCATGTGCCTGTAGTCCCAGCTACTCGGGAGGCTGAGGCAGGAGAATCACTTGAACCCAGGAGGTGGAGGTTGCAGTGAGCCGAGATCGCGCCACTGCCCTTAAGCCTGGGCGACAGAGACTCCATCCTCCCCAACCAAAAAAAAAAGAAAAAAAAAATCGATGTCACAAAAGGTAAAGAAAGGCTATGGAAATGTTCTGTTAATAGACGGAGACTTGACAATACCTGATCCTAGAGCAGCTGCTATATTGGAGGAAGAACACAAGTTATAAATAATATTTTGGGATAAATAAGACTGTTGAAATACCAGCGATAGAACCGATAAGGTACTGGGTTAATGCTAAATTTACTGAGGTTAATTATACCGTTTTGTAGAGAATCTGTTTATTCTTAGCAAATACACACCGCAGCATTTGAGGATAAACAACCATGCTATATAAAACCTACTCGCAAATGATTCAGGAAAAAAATAATATTAGGAATATAGAAAAAGAGAGAAAGTGATTAAAAAAAAGCACGTGCAAAGAAAATGTCAACAAACAATAGTGAATCTGAGTCAAGTATATACAGATGTTCCGTTTACTTTTCCTTGAATCTATTCCTTAAGTTTGAATTTTCAAATAAAAGATTTTTTAAGTTCCCGTTGAGTTCAGCAAACAAATACTCACATAGAACTTACTGTGCACCAAGCCTTGTGGACACAAGTGTGACAAAGACCTGGCCTCTGTAATGTAGGAGCCCTAGCCTAGTGTAGAAGGAGGAACAGCCCCTGAATTAGGACCATTTGTTGCATTCACTTTCTCCAGGACCAAAATGCATAATTCCCTCTCCCACTTTATGAAGTCCTTCTGCTCACTGGCATAACTGCCCATTGAATGATTCTTTAGCTTATTATTTGTGTGCAACAGAATCTCCGATATGCCACCATCCCATGTACACCACACAGCCTGGGCTCTGCACAAAGGGGCCAAGTATGGAGCGCTGGTTTGAGATCCACAGTCCATATAGCCTCTGTTGCCTGTTTCCCTTCTAGGCTACCCAAAAACCAGAACCGAAAGCCACAGTGGAGAAGTGATTCACCCTAGAGCGTCAGGGGCCTCCAGAGGCTGAGTTGCCTACAGGAAAGCTGGGCTGCCTCCAGGAAGGCTGACCACCTCATTTGGGTCACTGGGCTGGTTTTTTGGCAGAACTTTGCTTGCCCTCAAATTCTAATTGCAAAAGAAATGCTCTGAGCTCCCACTCAAATCATCTGCATCCGACAGAGGAGCCACCCTTCTGGGTCAGACGAATTGGATTTGTCTTTATTGCAGTCATTACCAAGGGCTACTGGAAGCTACATAAGTCAACATGTTCCGACTTGCTATGTCCACCTCCAGCTCAGAGCAGGTGTTTTAAAAAGCAACTGCCTGAAATTATGTGCAATGAATGAATGAATCCTTTCTCTCTGCAACACAGTTACTGTGGACTAAGGCAGTGAGTGACAGGACCCGACTTGCAAACTGAAATACACGATTTAAAAAAAAAAAAACTGTTTTAAAATGGGATTCACCATAACCATGCTGTTGGCACTGAGCTTCCCACTGGGATTTAAGTTGTACTTTACTTGTCAAACGGCGTGCTTATTCTGAAAGGAGAGTCTGACCTATCTTACAGGAGAGGTGGGCCACTGCACCAGCCACCTTGCTTGTAGTCAGGTTCAAAGCCATCTGGATCTCATAGGGTTTCATCAATGCTGGCAGAGCCTGAGCTCTGCCAGATGTCAACAGTATCTTACATTTTTTTTCTGAAGAAGTTCACTTTCTGTACCACCTGCGTTTGGTACAATACACTGTGACTCTCCACTAAAATGTCAAACTACTTCAGACTCCTATTGATTCACTGTCTTAGTCCATTTTGTGCTGATGTTACAGAATACCTGAAACTGGGTAATTTATAGAGAACAGAGAATTATTTCTTATAGTTCTGGAGGCTGGTCAAGGGGCTGGCATCTGGTGAGAACCTTCTTGCTACATTGTCTCATGGCAGAAGGTGGAAGGGCAAGAGGGCACATATGCCCAAGAAAATGTGTGCACACACAAGACAGTGGGAGAGAGAAAGAGAGACAGACAACTACAGAGAGGAAAAGGGGGCCAACCTCATCCTTTTATCAGGAACTCATTCCCATGATCTCCCATGATAATGGCATTAATCTGTCGTATGTGCAGAGCCCTCATGACCTAATCACCTTTTAGCAGTCCCACCTCTCAACGCCACTGCATTGGGGATTAAGTTTCCAACACATAAACTTTGAGAAATCCGTACAAACCATAGCACCTACCTCCCACCCACATCTTGGCTCTTCAATGTCAAGGTATGTTGGCTCTGAAGGGAATATAAATGCACTCATGGTATAAACACAGGAAAACATGTCTCTCCTTTCAATCCAAGACTTACTGGAATTGTGTCAAGCTTCTTGTGGTCAGAGATGAGGACTTCTCTTTATTTTGTCATTCTTCTGCTCCCATAAGCCCAAATAACAGTGAAATGTTAAGAAACTAGGCATCTTCCAATAAATGCCCACTGACTGTCTTGCTCTTAGCAATGGCTGGTTTCTCTGCTGATCTTCAGCTGGGTCCCACCCAGCTTGGGAGATGCCAGAAGGAAGGCTGCAGAAAAGCAATCTCCCTGCACAGTGACTGTCACACTGCTGCTGCTGTCACCATTTATATTTCTATCACACCACCACGGCTGGGGAGCTGCCATGCCAGTTGATGTCAGAGCACTTTATGAACATGCCACATTTACACCTCAGGGTATACAGCCACATTCCCAAACGTTTTTTAATCTCAGTATGAAAATCTGAAGATTTGCCATCACAGAAATTAAAACTGATAATTTTTTAAATAGTTACTTATTAATTTAACATAATAACAAAACCCTACGTTATCCAAATAACTATAATTTTTAATCCAAGCACACTTCAGTGAAAAGGGTGGCATGGTTTTACATTTTTGCAAAAACTCTTAAATGTCTGGCTGAAAAGAAAACAGCTGTCATTCTCATATCTGCTTCTACGTTCAATCAGTTGAGTTATCGCACATCATGTAGCCTCTGGAAAATTCCGCCATACACTTGTGGGAGAATGAGAATGATGAGAATGACAAAGGAATACATGCCTCGTATGATCGTCCAGAATAGTTTTGGCTTTCCAGATCCCCTAAGAATAGCCAGTATAGATGTGGTAGTTATGACTAAAGTACAGTGGTTGATCTCTGGCTCCAATATCTCACTGCCCTGGCTCAAAATGTACCATACACTAGCTATGTACCTCTTCCTCTCTGCCTCAATTTCTCCAGGCATTCTTTCAATCAGAAAATGTATACTGAGCACCCATTGTGGGTCATAAATAGTTCTAGGTGCTGGAAATACACCATTGAGTGTTTCTGTCTCTGCAAAATTCCTGTGTTGAGGTTTCAACCCCCAGTGTGATAGTATTTGGAGCTGGGCCTTTGAGATGTATTTAAGTCATGAAGGTAGAGCCCTCACAAATGGGATTAGCCCCTTAAAAAAAATGGACTCCAGAGAGCGTTCTTGCTGTCCTTCCACCAAATGAACATACAAGAAGACGATCAACGGCCCTCCCCAGAAGCCAACCATGCTGGCACCCTGATCTTAGAATTCCAGCCTCTAGAACCATGAAAAATAAATCCACCCAGTCTACAGTACTTTATTATAGCAGCCTAAATGGGCTACAGCACTGAGCAAAGCAGACAGCCCTTGTTCTGAGGGAGCTGATATTCTAGAGGAAGGATAATAAAAGTTCCTAAATCACTGCAAAGACTCACCAGGGAATTCATGTAAAGTGCTTTGTATATAATCATGCTAGCTATCATGATTACACCTATTTTGTAGATGAAGAAATTTAGACAGAGAAGTTAAACAACATGTCCAGGGTCACAGTGGTACAAAGCAACAGCCAGGATTTGAACCCAAGTCTTAACCACAAGACCTTCTACCAGTTTCCATTCTCCTCTTGGCTGTCATAAGGTGCAAGTGTGAGGACAAGACAATGTGGCTAAGGAAGGATGATCTTTGCAAGAGCGACCTCACAGAAGGGCAGATGGCTAGCACCTTCTCAAATGTAACTAAGAGAACATGACAAATGCATCAATGTTACATTTTAAGATCCATTCTCCTCCAAAAGCTGCGATTCTACCTAAATCTTAGGATGCTCAAACTGTAAAAGATCTTAGACACACTCACACCACATCCAAATGTGACAGATGAGTCAGAGGAGGCTCCAACTGAGATACTTTCAAAAAATTAGATACGCATGCTTTCTACACACTTGCTTTTCCTGCAAAACCCAGTAGCTACTCAAGAGGCTATCAAGAACCCAGCTGGGGCTGCAGAGGCTAAGGCAGGGCCCAGCAGACAGCATGTATCTCAGACTCTGACGTCATGACAGACTGGAAGCCCCCATCTCTCTGCAGCAGCCATGGTTGGCCCCTCATGCTCTCTTAAAAAATTCTCACCCTCTCTCCTGGTAGCTTCCCTCCCACCTTTCTGATCTTTCTTTCCAGTGTCCTCTTCATGGACACTTACATGCAGTATTCATGTGTCATTTTTAAATTTTTCCTAGAGACAGGGTCTCACTCTGTTGCCCAGGCTGGAATGCAGTGGTTTAATCACTGCTCACTGCAGCCTTGACCTCCCAGGCTCAAGTGATCCTTACATCTCAGCCTCCTGAGTAGCTACTGGGACTATAGGTGGCACATGCCACCATGCCTGGCTAATGTTTTTATTTTTTGTAGAGACAGGATCTCACTATGCTTCCCAGGCTGATCTCAAACTCCTGGGCGCAAATCATCTTCCTGCCTCTGTCTTCAAAGGCGCTAGGATTACAGGCATGAGCCACTGTGCCCAGCCCACATAGAGCTTTCACATTATATCTGATGACTCCAAGTCTCTCTCTGCAGCCTCAACCTCTCTATGCATTTGAGGTTTGAGTAGCCAACAGGTGACACACATTTCCCCTTGGGTGCCCCACAGGCACCTGGTGATAGCCAAGTTCCCTCATAAACCACTCAGGTGTCAAGGCCAGAGAAATGTCAGCCCCTCAATATCGTTCAAATCTGTCCAGATGCCTGAAACTACCCTCCAGTTTGGGACTTCTCCACTCACATGAACTATCGTGATTGCCTTCTAACTGCAGCCCCCCAACCAATCACTCTTTGTTGTATGGACACCTAACAAGGGCCTACGATATGCCAGGCATGAGGCTCAGGGCACAAAAGTACCCAATCTTGTCTCCTTTAAATTCACCATTCACGCTGTAAGCAGAGGTTTCTAGTCTCAGCCCTTTTCTACTTAAGTAGTATAGGAAACTGGCTCGGTGTGTGAGTTTTTGAGATAGACCTGGGTAAACATTCTGGTTGTTCTATTTGTCACCTGCATAACTTGGAGAAAGTTGGTTTCTTGGTACTTTGGTTTTCTCCCTTGTAAAATGGAGAACAATAACTCCTAACTATAAGATTATTTCCAAAATTCAGTAGGTCTGTGAAGCATCCAGTGCAGTGGATAGCACACAGCAAGTTCTCATTAAGGGTTAATTATTGACGGCTATGCAAAGCGCTTGCAGAGCATGTCAACATCAACAGGAAGTCTTCAGCGTTCCCCACAGTGTCATCCAAGGCTGCTGCTGCTGCGCTCTGAGGCTCAGTGCCTCCCTCCCATCCCCTGTTAATTGTAGTTCCCGCTCAACTCCATGGCACTGCCTGGGCAGTCTCTCCTCCTGGAACACACTACCTCTTCTTTGTCATCCGTCAGCTGTCTCCCAGGAAGCCTCCTCCAGTGCCCCAGGTGGGCCAGACACTGCTCCCTGGCAATGTTGAGCCTGCACACGAGGTACAGCTGCAACAAACGGGGTCAAAGACAAAAGGCCAGCACACCTATGCTCTCACCTTGGTACAGCGCTGCTGCCCAGGCCCATTGTGTGCCCCCATCCTAACCACTCTGGGCTCCTTTTCCCCACAAGGTCTATTCAGCTGGAGTGGGCTGGATAGTGGGAGGAAGAGGACCGCCCTGGTGACAATTCTGGCACCCTGGTAGGCAAATGACCAGTGCCCCCATGGCTCCTGAGGACATGACCACCCACTGCCAGCCAGGGCTGCCCCAGTGTCACTCTACCTATCTCCTCATGGGAATGACAGCCTCCGCAGAGCACCATACAGGCTGACATATGTCTGGGCTGCCATCGCCTAGTGCTCCAGAGCTCATTAAGTCATCAAATCTTTTCCTGCCAAAACTCATATACCTAAATGCTGAAATATTTCCTGTTTTATTAACTCCAGTAAACAGCTGATTTTCCCCAGAGCTGACGTTCAGCCAGTGATGTGCCCCATGGCCTAGCTGATCAGCTGTCCCGGGGCGCACTGTCACCTGCAGAGGCCCACGTTCCCAGCCAGGATTGCCGTCAACAATCGCTACCATCACCATCAATACCTCTCCACTCATGGCTCTATCCAGTCACCGCTGGTCACCCTGAACTTGCCTGTCTGCTTTCCTCTGACACACCATTCTGTCAGAGGGGCCAAGATGAGGAGGGTGTTTAGTGCATCTTTATACTCCCCGCACCAAGCCCAGCCTGGCACATCGCAGCACCAGGTGAAATGCTGCCGACCTCAGGAAGCGGAGAGTTGGCTGTAGAGATCGCAGAGGCAGATTAGGAAACGGCACTCAGAGCTGAGGAGGTCAGACGGAGCTGCCAAGGACCCCAGCTTCTCCTCTGACACTTTCTAAAGACAGAAGACCCTGCTAGAGAGGATGACAGCCACCTCTGGTCAATGGAGCCTTCCGGAGGTACCACTCACACAGCCAGACTACAGACCGAACAGACCTGGCACCGTATCATTAATCCCAAATAGAAATAAAAGCCATCATCTGGCCGGGCGCAGTGGCTCACGCCTGTAATCCCAGCACTTTGGGAGACCAAGGTGGGCAGATCACTTGAGGTCAGGAGTTCAAGACCAGCCTGGCAAACATGGTGAAACCCCATCTCTACTAAAAATAAAAATAAATTAGCCAGGCATGGTGGTGTGTGCCTGTAATCCCAGCAACTCAGGAGGCTGAGGCAGGAGAATTGCTTGAACTGGGGAGGCAGAGGTTGCAGTGAGCGGAGATCCCACCACTGCACTCAAGCCCGGGCAACAGGGCAAGACTCCATCTCAAAAAAAAAAAAAAAAAAAGAGAGAAAAGAAAAGAAAAGAAAAGCCATCATCTGCCACTGAACATCCTCTATCCCATCCAATTTCAATAATACCGGCTCCAGGCTTGTTGGCGTACTCCATTTGAATAGCTCAGCCTACTATTTTAGTTGTAGATAGAGATATCTGCTGTTTTCAAATTAGCCTCTAGCACTCATCATTAAGTCATCAAATCTTTCCCTGCCAAAACTCATATACCCAAATGCTGAAATATTTCCTGTTTTATTATCTCCAGTAAACAGCTGATTTTCCCCAGAGTCAACGTTCAGCCGATGATGTGCACCATGGCCCAGCTGATGAGCTGTCCCAGGGCGCATTGTCACCTGCAGAGGCCCACGTTCCTACCTATGTCAACAACTGCTGTTCCCCATGGGCAACCTGCGTCTGGCAAAATAATACTTGGGGAGAGTGTAATAGACAAGTTGTTGGCTATTCACTTGGCCTCTGCTGTAACACAGCAGAGAGGAAAGGCTTTGGCTCCAGAAATCCCAGGATTCAACTCCCAGCACTGTTATTTACCATCTGTGTGACCTCAGGCAAGTTGCTTCACCTCTCTAAACTTGTTTTAGAACTGGAAGAGAACTTGAGAGTTTCTGGTATGAGCTGCTCAGTTTACAGGTGATAAAGACGAGGCCTAAAGACCAAACTCCTCCTAAAAGAAACAGAAGAATTTGGGCTGTGCAAACTCTCCCCTTCTTTCTTGCCTAAATTGTCACCTTGCTCCTCAGTAGGGTTGGAAACCCTTCACATCCACCAGAAAGAGACTCTGCTTGAGGCTTCAGCACTGACACTTAGGGTTGCACAAGTTGTGCACTGCACAATTAAGGAACTGCATTCACACAAACAATGACGGGAATGTCATCCCCCAAATTTTGAACCACAGATCCTTGGATGTCCTATAAAGAAAGGGACACCCCCTTCTTCTCTGAGATGGAGCTAACCAAAGGCATAGCACCTCACACCTGGCGGCTGGCGTGGAGTTTGTGGAGCTCAAGAGGCCTGACTGGGACCTTGACCTCAGAGAATGAAGTGGAAAGTCTGGTTTCTGACAGCTCCTCAGCTTGAAAAGGGGGCCAGATGATAAACACTAAAAGTGATAAGCAGTCACGGAAACTCTATGGGGTACTACGGCACTCTATGACAGGAACGGCCCCAATTTGCTCCCACTTCCTGGCATCCATGCCTGTAGGTGTCCCTTCCCATGCTGACTCTGGGCTCGGCCTGTGACTTGCTTGGGTTGAAAGGACAGTGGACAAATGTCATGGAAGTGGAAACTTGAAGAGTGCTTGCAACTCACAACTTGCCCTGTCTTGGTGTTCTTGGACTCCGCAGCCAGCGCATCAGCTGGCCCCACCAGGCTGCTGGAGGACAAAGGGCCCTGTGGAAAGGGCCTCCAGCCATCCAGCATCCAAGATAAGGCCCTGACAAGCCAGTCCTCCCCATCTGGCCTGCAGCTGACCACAGACGCATGAGCCAGCCCAGCTGAGATCTGCGGAGCCCAGCCAAGACCAGAATTGCCCAGCCATGCCCAGCCCAAATTGCCAATGTACAAAATGACTAAGTGTTCAGCTGGCTTGTTACACAGCAAAAAGAAACTGATATAGGCTTTGCAGGGGAGTCTTGAGGTTAATAAAAGGAGAAAGAAAGAAACTATAGGACCCATAATCTACTTGGTCAGAAAGACTGTGTGCATATGAAGAAACACATGGATTAAAGCTAACAGTCAAATGAGGGCTGAGTACCCAGAGAAGCCCTCATGAAGGAGAAACTTTAGCTGTCCTTGAAGGATGCCACTTATTCCCTCCAGCACACATTTATCACTTTTTTTTTTTGAGACTGAGTCTTGCTCGATTGCCAGGCTAGAGTGCAGTGGCATTATCTCGGCTCACTGCAACCTCTGAGTCCCTGGTTCAAGCGATTCTCCTGCCTCAGCCTCCCCAGTAGCTGGGATTATAGGCATGC
Organism: Symphalangus syndactylus; assembly: GCF_028878055.3. NCBI lineage: Eukaryota > Metazoa > Chordata > Mammalia > Primates > Hylobatidae > Symphalangus > Symphalangus syndactylus. The sequence continues at coordinate 18,089,199 of NC_072432.2, read as the reverse complement.
ACCACCACACCCAGCTGATTTTTGTATTTTTAGTAGGGACAGGGTTTCACCATGTTGGCCAGGCTGGTCTCGATCTCCTGACCTCATGATCCATTCGCCTAAGCCTCCCAAAGTGCTGGGATTATCACATGTTTATCACATAGTACTGGGCACTATGCCGAGCGCATGCCTCAGGTACAGCACGTCGCCTGCAGTCTCATGTCCTATGTGAGGGTGCGGTTGTCATTCACACTTGCAGATGAGGTTCTTGCCCAAATTCACACAGAAATAAAGTGGCAGTCCAGGAATTTGAATCCAGACAGTCTCACTCCGCAACTCAACATCTTTATCACATAGTTTTGCCAAATTCAGGGTAACTGATGCAATATCCAACATATATCTTCTATTAGAGCCGTTCTTGAGACCTGCATGCTAGCTCTGAGATACATCCACGTGCAGCAGCCATACTATTCCAAACTGAATATTTTATTCTCACCTCATTCTTTTTCTTTCTTTCTTCTTTTTTTTTTTTTTTGAGATAGGGTCTCACTCTGTCACCCAGGCTGGAGTGCAGTGGCACAATTCACAGCTCACTGCAGCCTCAACCTCCCCGGGCTCAGGCAATCCTCTCACCCTCAGCCTCCTGAGTAGCTGGGACTACAGGTGCACACCACCATGCCTGGCTAATTTTTGTTGTTGTTGTTGTTGTTGTTGTTGAGACGGAGTTTCACCATGTTGCTCAGGCTGGTCTCAAACTCCTAGGCTCAAGCAGTCTGCCCATCTCAGCCTCCCAAAGTGCTGAGATTACAGGTGGGAGCCGCTGTACCTGGCCTCATTTTTTTTTTTTTTTTTTTTTTTGAGACGGAGTCTTGCTCTGTCACCCAGGCTGGAGCACAGTGGCACGATCTTGGCTCACTGCAAGCTCTGCCTCCCAGGTTCATGCCATTCTCCTGCCTCAGCCTCCCAAGTAGCTGGGACTACAGGCACCCGCCACCACGCCCAGCTAATTTTTTCTATTTTTAGTAGAGACGGGGTTTCACCGTGTTAGCTAGGATGGTCTCGATCTCCTGACCTCATGATCCGCCTGCCTCGGCCTCCGAAAGTGCTGGGATTACAGGCGTGAGCCACCGCGCCTGGCTTCATTTCTTTTTTAACCGAAGAGAGTAAACGACTGAAGGGACCATTTTCCACATTTATTGTACCAATCTTGGGTGGAGGTAACTTGGTGTCTGATGATGATGGCAGCCAGTGGAGAAAGAACCTTGCCAGCCCTCCACTAACGTTTGTCATCCAGTGGGGTCTGACGGGAAGGAAGTAGATTGTAACAGGAACACAAGAGGTAAGGCCAAGCATTCCAGTGCCTGCCTGTTACCAGGTAGATGAAACCAGGAAAAGGGAATAACACCAAGATCTTGTCTTTATAAGTCTTGCAATAACCAACGCCATCTTTTCACATGTATTATGTTTAATCTGGGAGTGTCAGTAGATCTGGTTCTAGTTAAATTTATGCTTTGTGGCAATTACAATTTCACTTGTTTGTACCTATAAATAGAGAGGAATTACTTACAAGATTCTGGGCAGGGATTATTATGATGTTGATAAGACTATGTTAGCATGTGCCTAGAAATTCTCAAAAATGGAACATACATATAGACCCTAGATTGAACAGTAGTTAATATTTATTGCATAGTTACTGAGCACCAGACACTGTGCTAATTGCTTTCCATGCACTATCTCAGTCGATACTCTCAACAAGGCTGTGAAGAAAGGGCTATTAGTTTTTCCATTTTAAGGATGAGGAAATTGAGACTTATCAGGAATAACTAATTTATCTGAGGTCACACAGCTGGTAAGTGAAAGAGACAGAATTTAATCCTGGCAATTTAGCATTAGAGCCCTTGCTTTGAGCCACTCTGCCATTCTGTCTCAATTTAAACCCATGATATCAAGCTCAAAGGAAATGACTTTTCAGGGATTCAAAATATATGTAACAATCAGGAAGAATAAGATATTCACTTGAAAACATTGTGCAGATCAAAAATATTTATAGACAAATTCAAGATTCCTAGCTTGAGATAGGGCTATTAAAGGAAAGTTAGATATACCAGAAACATAACCCTAAGCCACCTAGGATAATAAATAGGGGAAATTTAAAATCCAGGCTAGTTAGTATTCAATTTAGCTGCCAAGAACAAAAGAACCTTCGTAGTGACTTAAAGTAGGTAAGAAATTTATTTCTCTCTTATGTAAACATAGGCACTTAGGTCTCATTGCTCTTCCCACCTCTACAAGTGTCTTTGATCTGGTTCAAGACGGCTGCTGTAGCTCCAGCTATCATATCTGCATTCCAGCTAGCAGGAGAGGGGAAAGGAAGAGACAGACACACCCTCTCCCTGAAGGACACTTCCTGAAAATTGTACACATCACTTCATTTACAGCCCATTGGCCAGGATTTCATCACATGGGCCATACCCATTTGCAAGGGAGGCAGAGATACGTGGGTTTTTTTCTAAGAGGCCACATACAGAGAAAAAGGAGAGATTGGGTAGAGAGAATGGATATTGGTAGCACAATGAGCAGCATGTCATAGAATAACAAGACTTTATAGTCAGGTCACTTGTCTTCTGTCTTTGACAATCCACCGGTCCCATGTCAACACCCATCCTCTTCATTTCAATCACGTTTAACTACTTGCATTTACCTAAGCACGCTGGACCCTGCCCACACTCTGGGCCTTTTCTCTCGTGGTTGAGCTTCTGTGCCTCCTTTCTCTTCTCCAACTTCTTCCCTCGTACCTCTTTGTGAAGCCCCATTCTCCTGTGGATTGCTCTGATGACCCTCTTCTCCCCTTTCCCCAGCAGCTGCCTCTTCTCTGAGATCCACAGCCTCTGTGCTTCCCTCTTATTTGGCTCTCAATACATCATCACCAGCTGCTATGGTTGGAATGAGTCCCCCAAAATTCTTGTGTAGGGAACTTAATCTCCAATGCAACAGTGTTGGAAAGTGGGGCCTTTGTGGAGGTGTTTAGGTCATGAGGGATCTGCTTTCATGAATGGATTAATGCCACTAAAAAAAGAAAAAAAAAAAAGCTCAATATTTATTGCACAGTCACTAAGCACCAGAGCACCAGACACTGTGCTAATTGTTTCCCAGGCACTATATCGGTTGATACTCTTAAAAGGCTGTGAAGAAAGGGCTACTAGAGGGAAAACAGAAGGAATTCATCCTTCTTGTCCTTCTGCCTTCCACCATTTGAGGACATAGTGCTCCTCTCCTCCAAAGGATCCAGCAACAAGATGTCATCTTAAAAATAGAGACTGCACCCTTATCAGACACCAAACATGCTGTTGCCTTGATCTTGGATTTCCCCGCCTCCAGAACTGTGAGAAGTAGATTTCTTTTCTTTATAAATTACCTAGTCTCAGGTTTTCTCTTATAGCAGCAAAAGAAAAAAAAAAAAAATTAACTAAGATACCAATAGTTTGCTCACCAGTCTCCTCCACTAGGCTGCAAGCACCTTTGGGTAGGTCCTGGGTCTCTCTCTCTCCCTCTGCAGCCCCTTCTCAGCTCCCACCTAACACAGGGAGGTGCTCAAAAATTCCTTGATTCTCAAAACTCTTTGCACCACTGTCAGAAGCCAAGCTGTGATCACTGAGGTCTAGATATGGTTGAGTATGTCTTTCCATTTTGTACAAAAAAAAAAAAAAAAAAAATGCTGGGAGAATACATTTGCATGACTAATACCAAAATTCTAATAAATGAATACACAGAGGGTCTTGCACCCATGTTTTCATCCATTCCATTTCTGTTGTCTCCCAAAGAAACTATTTTTATTAGTTTTTTTCTACCTTCCAGTGTTTCTTTATACATATGCAAGCAAATATGAATATATGCATATTTTCCTCTATTTCTGCTTCTTGCTTTTTTTCCACTGAACATATCCTAGCAATCTTACTACGTCAGTAAAAAGAGAGCGTTCCGATTCCTTTTTTCAGGGGCGTAGTATGCCGTTATGCACATGGGGCCACTGCTTTTCTTAACTAGTCCTTTGTCATTACCAACAATGATGCAGATGACATTTCATACGCATGAAAGTGAATCTATAAAACAAACTCCAAAAGTGAGATTTCTGCGTGAAAGTGTAAATGACTTTTTCATTTTGGTAGCTATTGTGTCATGGCATTCCTAAACTTAGAAAAAAAAAAGAAAAAAGTACTAAATCTGAAGAAAGTTCTTTGGTGAGTATTGGAAAAACAATTTTCTCTAAGGAAATAGACCATGAAGATAGAGAAAATTACCTCATTGTCATCGGGATGTTTCCTTACATCCACAGTAGATGAGGGCGGGCACCAGGTATGAGAAATCACTCTGACTTTGCTCCTTTCTACAAACATAGGGCACCTCAACCCAGTGATTGCCTTGGCATTTATAAAAAGGCCATTTCTGCCTGGGGTTTGTGCCACTACAAAGCTGGTAATGGATCTAGAGACAAAATGACAAATTTTCCACACTGGGGGCACCTTCCTGGAAGCATGCAATTCAGCTTCACGTCCCACTCTGGGAGCTTTGGAAACATTGCAACATATCAAATTGCTGGGCCATCTGTGGCTTCCTGTCCACGGGTAGGGAGAGGGGACAGACAGAAGCTGCCTCTCTGGATCTCAGCAAAAGTGCTGGGCTGAGGCCACAGACCAGGGCACCAGGACCCTTCTGTGCCCAACAGATGCCATTTGTGAGTTCAGAGCTTCTGCCACCTGTCTGAACAGGCACCAAAACTAGCAGCTGAAACATCCTCCATTCCACAAAAGCCAGTGCTTATATATTTAGCAGCTTATCCACAGTCACACAGAAGCTAGAGCTGTGAAGGACTGGAAAGAACTAAGGAGAGTCAATGCCTCCAACCTGCTGCAAACAAGCCCGAAGCACCATCGTCCCTCTGCATGAGGCAGTGAGGTCCCTGCAAGTCATGGCTGCTGCACGAGTGCACGCATGTGGCCAGGTAGCCTGGCCCATGACCCAGGACCTGGTACAGCAGGGTGAGTAGTGGGTGACCTCTCCCATGGACTTGCAGGTGGTTCTGGAATCAGATGCGTCTTAAGGAGGCAGAGCGATTTGGGGCAAAATCGGGAATAGACAAAGTTAGGAAGATGGCAGCACTTCTTGGCTTCCGGGTCCTTGAATCCGAATCCTCCTTTGCACGTTTCCCTTTGCTTCATCCCCACTGTCATTGTCACCTGAATTATGGCCACAGGCTGCCTGCTGACCCCACCATTTTCCCGTGCCCTTCCTGCCCCATCCTAAACCCAGTGGCTACAGTGATAAACAGTCTCAGTTTAATCTATGTGGACTCACTGCTCAAAGCCTGTAACAGTCCCTGTTCCATTCAGAGCGTGATCTGACCTCCCCGGGCCCTCTGGCCTCCTCCGCTGCCACTCTCCCTGGGCCCTGCACCCCTTCCACACCAGCCCTTCGCTGCTCCTCCATCACCGTCACAGACCCACCTCCAGGGTTTTGTGCTCCCTGTGCCCTGGCCTGGCACAACTCCCAGCCTCCTAATCACACAGCTCTCCTCTTTCAGGTCTTCATTTCTCCCTGGCCATCTGCACCTTCCTGTCCGTGGGCCGGAATAGTGACAGACAGAAGCTGCCTTTCTGGACCTCAGCAAATGTGCTGGGGTAAGGCCATGGACTAGCGCACCAGGATCCTTCTGTGCCCCCAACAGATGCCTTTCATGAGCTCAGTGTCTCTGCCACCTGTCTGAGCGGGCACCTAAATTAGCAGCTCAAACCTCCTCCACCACACAAAAATCAGTCTGTGCATTCTGTTCACAGTGGCTCTTTCCCGACCATCTTCTTAAAAAAGGCATCACTAATCCCCATCTCACTGGAAACCTTTACCTCCCTCTGCTTTTTCTCCAAAATTCTCAGCACAATCTATGTAAATTGTTCATTTTATATATTTATGTCTTCATCATCCCCTCCCCACGCTAGACTAGAAGCTCTGTGGGGGCACGGACTTGCATCTGTTTTGATCACCACCATATCCCCCACATCTAAAGCAGTGCCAGGGCACACAGTAGGCCCCTGAATATCTGCTGAATGAATGAACATAGAAATGAGGAAGGTATTTCCTACAAGCAACCTCATCTCAATCGTCACAGAAGAAGCTGTCACTGTGTAGAAACCCACGCACAAGAAGGTGCTATCACTGCCCCACTCCCATCCATCCCTGCTACCATCAAGAGTGCCTTGTCATTGCTGCATTTTAAATGAGAAAAGACAGTGTCTAACATGAAGGAAAGGAGCTCTATCGTGGATGTTTTAGGCCAGGGCAGGTGGGGGAGATGATTTTGAGCAGAGAGCTTTCCTGGGTGTCCAGGGGCCCACCTCCGTCATCTGCCCCAGCCTCTGGCAGTAACAGTGTGAAAGAGCTCTCGCAGGCTCTCTTGTGTGCCAGCATAGAGGTCATGGGGCTGCATCACGCACCTGGAGGTAAACTCGTCGGCTGGGTGTGACCAGAGCACCTGGACACTGCAACTCAACTGGTGAGCAAATAAATAGCATGCCATTGTTCCTCACCTACCAAAGCCATGCTTTCCTGGTTAGTTTGTATTTGACATCAAGGCCAAATGACAATAATTTAAAAAAAAAAAAAAAACTGGGTCTCACTCTGTCACCTAGGCTGGAGTGCAGTGGTGCAACCTCAACTCACTGCAGCCTTGACCTCCCCGGTTCACATGATCCTCCCACCTCAGCCTCCCAAGTAGCTGGGACTACAGGCGCATTCCACCACGCCCATCTAATTTTTGTAATTTTTTTTTTTGTAGCAATAGGGTTTCTCCATGTTGCCCAGGCTGATCTCAAACTCCTGGGTTTAAGCAATCTGCCTGTCTCAGCCTTCCAAAGTTCTGGGATTACAAGTGTGAGCCATGCAGCCCTGACCACGACAGTCACTTTCAAATTATTTAACTTCTCTAGTGACCTAATGGTTGAACTTTTTATTTTATCATGCTTATACTGTCTCTCTGGTCTTAGGTATAATTTCTCTGGAGGGCATGTTGTCGTAGTAAAAGAAAGACAATAAGAAGATGACAGTGACCACGAGCACTACAGTGAAACCCTATGGTGGTGCTGGTAAAGGAGGTTCCAATAAGCAGTTCAGGGTCTGCAGGTGGAGCACGACAAGCCAGGACAATAAGCAGGTCCTCAGTCCTCATGGCGTCCTCCCATGGTAGTTGTGAGGCCTAGGGAAGTCATGCCACTCTCCGAACGCCCATATTCTTGGCTGGTAATACCAGTGTTATGCTAGAGGCAGTCTGATGTCTTTCAAAATGCACATGTCTCATCGAGACCAAAGCGGCCTATCTCTCAGGCAATATAGGAACTTGGAAAGAGGCAATTAAAAAATGACTCTAAGGCAGGGTGTGGTGGCTCAGGCCTGTAATCCCAGCACTTTGGTGGGCTGAGGTGGGTGGATCACCTGAGGTCAGGAGTTGGAGGCCAGCCTGGCCAACGTGGTAAAACCCCATCTCTACTAAAAATACAAGAAAATTAGCTAGGTGTGGCAGTAAGCGCCTGTAATCCCAGCTACTCAGGAAGCTGAGGCAGGAGACTGACTTGAACCAGGAGGCGGAGACTGCAACGAGCTGAGATTGCACCACGGCACCCCAGCCTGGGCAACAGAGTAAGACTCCGTGGCAGGAAGAGAAGAGGACAGAAGAGAGAAGACAGAAGAGAGAAGAGAAGGAAAGGAAAAGAAAGGAAAAGGAAAAGAAAAAAAAGAAAAAAGAAAAGACTCTATGAGCCCTGATGGTATTCCAAATCAAAGTTCCTGAAGCCTGGAACACCAGAGTTTCCATATAAGCTTTCCACGGTTTGACCCAAATTAATAATCAGATCTGAAGTGTCATTTAGACGAACGTGGCAGCAGTTCTCTGGGAAGCCCCTCTGAAGTCAGATTTCGCTGTCTGCTCTGAAGCTTGTTTCAAGAAAGGAAATTGACCGTAAAAGCTCCTATCCACTTCCTGATGATAAAGACAACTATCCAGTCTTGGCTTTTACTGCAGTCATTGCTATTGAATCATTTACATTAATCTTTTCAGTGGACCAGGGAGATTGGAGTGCCATCATTAATTTGAAATGTAATAAAAGTTCTAGACTGAGCCATTTCCTGCATTCTTAAAACAAGGAATGTCTGTATCTAACCTTCCACATTCCCAAGGACAACGTCACCAACTCTCTCCAGGTTAAGCCCAGGGATCGGTCTCCATCCCCATCAGTGAGGCCCTGGCTGTCCCACCAAGTATTTCCCAAGTATTTCAAGGCCATTCTTGAAACCATCTTTGCAAAATTATGATTGAGACAGTGAAAGATATCTAACAAACGACTCCATCTTGCTTCTAACCTCCAAGCTGTCCTTGTTCATTCCTGGGTGTAGGCTGAACTAACTTTGGGAGAAACTTTACAGTTTAAAACAAAGATGATAACGGCCCTTTCCCAAAGCAGACCTCCTTCTTGCCTGGGGACTAGATTGCCTTTGTAGGACCAACATTAGCCAAAAGATTAGAAATTATGGTTTAGGAGTCATGCAGCTGGAGGCTGCAAGATTCTGACCCTCCCTAAACTGCTCCTAAGATCAGTGCTCGAGATATCTTGCAGACCCTGCACTTGATAGATCAGCTGGCACCACCCAGATCAATAAACTGGCTCATCTGATCTTGTGGTCCCCACCCAGGAACTGACTCAGCACAAGAAGACAGCTCCAACTCCGTATGATTTAATCTCTGACCAGTCAGCACTCCTCCTGGCTCACTGACTTCCCCACACCCACCAAGTTATCCTTAAAAACTCTGCTCCCCCGATGCTCAAGGAAACTGATTTGAGTAATAAGAACAAAACTCCAGTCAGTCTCCTGCACAGCCGGCTCTGCATGAATTCCTCTTTCTCTATTGCAGTTCCCCTGTCTTGATGAACCAGCTCTGAACCCACTGGGCAGTTACATTCTTGGCTATTTGCATGTGCTTTCTCGGGATTTCATTTCCTTCTCCCTCTCCAATTCTGCCATGAGCCTGAAATTGGACTTTCAAAATTGCCTCCTAACTGGTCTTCCTGCCTCTGATACCTCATCTGCATACATCTAGAATGATCTTCCTATAGGACAAATGGGATCACTTCAATCACCTTAGTTCACTTTAACACTTATTGAGCAAGGTCTGGTGGATATAAAAAGGGGAACCAGAGTGGCCGTGGTGGCTCATGCCTGTAATCCCAGCACTTTGGGAGGCCGAGGTGGGTGGATCACCTGAGGTTGGGAGTTCGAGACCAACCTGACCAACATGGAGAATACAAAACTAGCCGGGTGTGATGGCACATCCCTGTAATCCCAACTACTCAGGAGGCTGAGACAGGAGAATCGCTTGAACCCGGGAGGCAGAGGTTGTGGTAGGCCGAGATCGTGCCATTGCACTCCAGCCTGGGCAACAAGAGTGAAACTCCGTCTCAAAAAAAACAAAAGGGTGGGGGTGGGGGAACCAGAGACATCCTTATTGTGATGGTTAATTTGAGTGTCAACTTGATTGGATTGAAGGCTACAAAGTATTGTTTCTGGGTGTGTCTGAGAGAGGGTGTTGCCAAAGGAGATTAACATTTGAGTCAGTGGACTGCGAGAGGCAGATCCACCTTCAATCCGGGAGGGTACCATCTAATCAGCTGCCAGCGCAGCTAGGATAAAAGCAGACAGAGGAACGTGGAAGGACTAGACTGGCTGAGTCTTCCAGTCTTCATCTTTCTCCCACGCTGGATGCTTCCTACCCTCGAACACTGGATTCCAAGTTCTTCAGCTTTTGGACTCTTGGGCTTACACCAGTGGTTTGCCAGGGGCTCTCGGGTCTTTGGCCACAGACTGAAGGCTGCACTGTCGGCTTCTCTACTTTTGAGGTTTTGGGACTCGGACTGGCTGCCTTGCTCCTCGGCTTGCAGACGGTCTATTGTGGGACTTCACCTTGTGATCGCGTAAGTCAGTACTCCTTAATAAACTCCCTTTCATATATGCATTTATACTATTAGTCCTGTCCCTCTGGAGAATCCTAATACACCTGTCTTCAAAAAAAGCAGCTCTAAAAGTTTGATGACTCCCCACAATTGCAGGTTCCTCAGTCTGCAAACATGCTCTTTCACCGGCTGCCCCAGCTTGTTTCTCCAGTTCGTTTCCAGCACATTTTCTCATGTGCATTCTCCACCTCAGCCATGCCTGCTACCGGGACCACTGGAATATTCTGAACCTCTTCCCCCTTGCTCCCTGTGTATCCATAACGTCTTAATCCAAACTTCTTCTCCTGGCTGCACTGAATTTTTAGTCCGGAATAAGTTACATTCCTTCTCTGATACACAGTTGTTCTGGACAAAATGCTATTAAAGTTTTTTAGTTTTTTTTTTTTACTTCGCTTTCATTGTGCATTTTATTTAAATTGTTTATTCTTTTTGTCTGTCTCTCCCACTAGGACATGTCAATGTCCTAGTGGGAGAGACATGTCAATGTCAGACGCATTTTAACCAGAGCAACTTCATCTTGTACAGGGGCTGGGTAAGGTAAGGGTGAGACCTGCCGGTCTGCATTCCCAGGCATTAGGCATTCTAAGTCACAGAATGAGATAGGAGGTTGGCACAAGATACAGGTCACAAAACCTTGCAGTAAAGAAGTTAACCAATCCCACCAAAACCAAGATGGCGACAAGAGTGACCTGGTCATTCTCACTGCTCATTATATGCTAATTATAATGCATTAGCATACTAAAAGACACCCCCACCAACTCTGTGACAGTTTACAGATGCCACGGCAACAGTGAGGAAGTTCCCCTATATAGTCTAAAAAGGGGAGGAAACCTCAGCTCTAGAAATTGCCCATGCTTTTCTGGAAAATGCATGAATAATCCACCCCCTGTTTAGCATAACATCAAGAAATAACTATAAATATCCTTAGTCCAGCAGCCCAAGCTGCTGCTCTGCCTGTGGAGTAGCCATTTCTAATTCTTTACTTTCTTCATTAACTTGTTTTCACTTTACTTTTTGGACTCATTCCAAATTCTTTCTTGCACCAGATCCTAGAACCCTCTCCTGGGGTCTGGATTAGGACCCGTTTCCAGTAACATTAATATTTTATTCATTTTCTACCTATAGCCTTGCACAGTGTCTGGTACAAGTAGGCAATCAATAAAAATTTTGTTCAATAAATAAGAGCTCTGTGACATGAGCTCATTATTTGTTCCCTTGTGTAGATGAGGTAGACCCACAGCCAGGTTTGACTTCTTGCACTGTTACCAAGCAATCGAAGGGCTCATTTCCTGATGTGCATGGAAGGCAGTACCACGGCACCAGCTTTTGAGAAAAGAAAAGCTTTATTGGAAGTTAACTAGAAAGGAGACCAAAGGAAATGCTCAAATCTGTCTCCCTGAGCTTGGGGCTGTGGGGTTTTATAAGCGTAGGGTAATAAGGCAAGATCTGATTGGGTCTTGCAGTGACATGATGCTGGGAAGGCATGATCTGATTGGATCTTGCCATGGAGTGACACCAGGGCTCAATCTGATTGGATCTTGGATCCTGTCATGTGGTGTCCGCTCCTTAATTCAGTCCTGCTAATCTGTCAAAGCACTTAGGTTCCGCCTGTGGTTGGATGCTTAGTCCACCTGCGCATGCACAGGGTATGTGACCTTCAACATGGGGGCAGCCCACGGCAACTGAAAAACAACTGGCAACTTTGTTACATAAAAGCTGAGCCAGATTGGTCTGGTATAGTTACAGCATTACTTAAAGCATGTGTCTAAGCATGAGGGGTTCTGGGTCCTTGTTCAGTGACAGGTGACACTGTCACTCCAGCAGCCTCTTCATTTCCTTCCTTCTGTGTCTTCACAATAAAAGACACTGTGTATTCACTCTAGGCCCATCGATTATAACACAAGTTAATCTTTTCAATGCCATGTGATCTTAACTCTAAGAAAAGCATCCGTAATCTAAATGCAAACAGGCCCCCAGCCTGCTCTGCACCTGCAGAAACTATCCCAATGGCCTCACAGGTATCAGAGGATGTGGGCTTTGCCCTGAGCATAGCACAGACAGCCTCTTCTATCATCTCATCGGCCTCCATCTCCTCCCTTCCCACAAGCCCTTGAACCCAAGGCCAGCCAGGTCCCTGGCCACCACTTTACCAGCAGAAGGTGAGAGTGACACCAGCCACCAGGTCCCAATTTAGAAGGAGAAAGGAAAGGAGTGGAACTGCTCTGCATACAAAAGTAGGGCACATTTGAGATTCTTTTGTGGAGAGAAACAATTAAGAAGCTGCAAAATGGGGGAGAGGAGGAGAGCTGGGAGAAGGTCATAGGGAGGAGAGAGAAGCTTGAGAAAATTGCACTAGGTAAGACGTGGTCGATGAACAGTTGGGAACGATGCAGGGAATGCTTTTGAAAGACAGTCGTCTTACTATCCCAGCCTTATGCCACAGTTAGCACTGTACTCGAATTCCATGCCGTGCCTGCAAATACTCCAGCAAGTGGTGCAATGCAGCAGCCCAACGTTAGTGCTTCTTATGGGGATGAACAGACACAGGGGTCACTGCCTGGCAACCTTGGCAGGGAAGGAAGACAGCTGCCCCAGGAGCAAGGGCCAGAGCAGCTGCCTTCTGTGAACCTGTACAAAACTGCCTTTGTGGTTGAACAAGAAGACATGGCATTGAGAAACCGCATTCTCAAAAATTACAGACTCCTGACAGTTTCCTCTTCAAAATCCTGTCAGTAAGAATGGAAGATCCCATTCCTACCTGAAATATCTGGGGTCTCTTTGACACAGAGAAGCAGCCTAGATTTCCAAGGCAGGTGCAGCACTTCAGATAAGGGGTTTGGGGGCACAATATTCTACATTTCTCTTAACCCTGTAGTTTCCAAGGAAACGGAACCCTGAGTCAGCTCCCCAGCTCAGCCTGATGTTAATTACACACAGTCCTGCTTTGCGCGCATCAAAACACTGCTTCATTTGAATTTTAGCTAAATCCCATCATTTCCCCAAATCCTAGAATAACCTCCTGCTTGCTTTGTTTGATAAGGCCCTCTAGGGCTTTCTGGGGGCATTTGCCCTTTTTGCAACATGGTATTAATAATAAACTTTGGCCGGGTGCAGTGGCTCACACCCGTAATCCCAGCACTTTGGGAGGCCGAGGTGGGTGGATCACCTGAGATCAGGAGATCGAGACTAGCCTGGCCAACATGGTGAAACCCCATCTCTACTAAAAAAAATAAAATAAAATAAATTAGCTGGGCGTGGTCGTGCACACCGTAATCCCAGCTACTCAGGAGGCTGAGGCATGAGAATCACTTGAACCTGGGAGGCGGAGGTTTCAGTGAGCCAAGATCGCACTGCTGCACTCAGCCTGGGTGACAGAGTGAGATTCCATCTTCATAATAATAATAAACGTCATTCTGGAAAGTGCTTGTTTACTTCTGGTCTCTATTATTTCAGATGGGCCAAGGAATGTCTGTCATCCCTGAACTTGTGAGATACTGTGGAAGGTGAGACATGATCCCCTAAACTGTAAGAGTTAGAGATCTCTGGGCAATGTGGAGATTTGAAAAATAATAATGCAAAGGCATGTAGCACAGTAGGAAAGTAGGAAACAACCAGGTGTTTCAGAGTGAGAAAGTCCCAGGTAAAATTCCAGCTCCCTGACTTACTAGTGGGGTGTTACCTAACCTGTCTACGCCTCTGTTATCTTTATCCTGGGCTGTTACCAGGATTCAATGAGATAATGTGTGTTAAATGCCTTTCACTGTGCCTGTCATATATTAACTACTCCACACTGTTAATTATTACTATTTGTAAAATATGAATGGAGATGAATAAGGAATGGAAAGAATTGTGAAAACAATAAGAGACAAACATCAGCTCTGCTGACGTTGTAGGACTGAGTGATTTTCTTTTGTATCCTACAGTGTTGCTTTCCTTTCCCCCTTGTATTTCCTCTTCCTTCTGGGCATGCAGTGAGACCACAGGCTTGCTGCTTCTTCCAGTTTCCCTGTTTTGGGTAAATGGCAACTCCATTCTTCCAGGTCCTCAGGTCAAATAACCTGGAGTCAACCTTGATCCCTTATCTCCTGCCTCCCATCCAAAATACGGTAAAAGCTGTTGCCTCTTCCTTCAGCATATCTCCAAAATTCTACCCCTTGTCACCACCTTCACTGCTACATCCTCACACCAAGTTTCACCTTGGTTATTGAAACTGCATCCTAACTAGGCTTCCTGATTCCACCATTACTGCCTTACATTCACCCTCCACTCAGCAGCAGGAAGATCTTCCAATATGTAAACACCCTCTTAGGCTTACTATCCTCCAGTGACTCCCACTAAATCCTTACAATAGCTCACGAGGTCCTACACAGTCTGGCCCAGATCACCTGTCTCAACTCATCTCTCCCATCTCCTCTTCCTCATGACCCTACACCAGCCATAGCTACCTCTTGGCTATTCTGGAAATGCCAAGAATGCTCTCACCTCAGGGCTTTTGCACTTGCTGTTCCCTCTGCTTGGAGCACTCTTCCTCCAGATCTCCATGTGGCTTCTTCCCTCACTTGCTTCAAGCCTATGCTCAAGTGTCACCTTGTTGGAGATAATTCCCTGACCACTATGCATGCACACATGCATGCACACACACGCGCACACACACACACACACACACATATACACACACAGAGTAATTCCCCCGTAGCATCTATTGGCCATGGACATACAACACATTTACTTTTCTATATGTTTCTTTCTTTTCCTTGCCACCAGAAAAAAAAGGTTCCACTTGATCAGGAACTTACTCCGTTTTGTTCACTGCTCTGTCTCCAGCACATGGAACAGAGTGGCATAAAGTAGATGTTCAATTAACATGTATTTAATGAACTGAATGAAGTCACAGGTTTTAAGGAGTATTAATTCCCATTCACTCCTGAGTAAGAGAAACAATCTCATTTTTCCTTTTGATCACATGAAAGAAACAATAGAAAAACAATAAGTTGTTTTCCCCCAGCTCTAACAGTGCCAGGGACTTCCCACCTGCTGCTTCTGTTTAGAAAAGCAGTGGTGTTTGAAGAATTCTCGGAGATTACGAGCTCACGTGTCTGTGTTCTGACACATACACCCCCACACACCCTTGCACACTGCAGTACAGAAGGAAACCCTACTGAGAGAGGTAGGCAGTCTATGTCCAGGCTGTAGAAACAGTGGCTACCATCACTGCTATGTTACAGACCCTAAATTGGCTTATTTCATGATCCCACAGAGTTACACTGATTGTTTTCACGCAGTGTTTCTCAAAGAGTGGGCCAGAGCAGCAGCAGCAGCAGCACCTGCGAACTTGCTGGACATTTGAATTCTTCAACCCACCCCAGATCCACTGAATAGAAGCTTTGGAGGGTTCAACCCAGCGCTCTGTGTTTTAACGGGCCCTTTGGGTATTCTGATGCAGTGAAGTTTGAGAACTTCTGCCTCAGTGGACAAACAAGAATGTCTGGGAGGAAGAAAAAGTATCAAAAAAACTGACAAAATTTTTTAAATGCCATGTTAAGGCTGGGTGCAGTGGCCCATGCCTGTAATCCCAGTATTTTGGGAGGAGGAGGCAAGAGGATTGCTTGAGCCCAGGAGTTTGAGACCAGCCTGGGCAACATAGGGAGAGTCTATCTCTACAAAACAATTAAAAAGTTAGCCAGGCATGGTGGCGTGTGTCTGTAGTCTCAGCTACTTGGGAGCCTGAGGTGGGAGGATCACTTGAGACCAGGAGATGGAGGCTGCAGTGATCCATGATCCTATCACAGCACTCTAGTCTAGGTAACAGAGCAAGACCCTGTCTCCAAAAATAAATAAATAAAAACATAAAACGGCCATGTTAATCATGAGTTCTAGCTTTACTTATCAAGCTGTATGCAACTGAAATAAGAACATCAGGGTAAGGGAACTGGCTCTCTCAGGAGAGGGGAAATCCCATTTCTTCTTCATCACTGACCACTTGCTTCAATCAGGCTGTTCCTGTCAGGCTGGTGTGAAATGAATTAGCAATGTCACCAGCTTCCCAAGGAACAGGTGTCTCTGCCTTACCTCCAGCAACCAATATCACGACTTTCACTCATCGCTCTGCCCTTGTCAGGCCGTTTCAGGATCACAGGGACTAAGTGGGCCCTGGAGACGGAGTGACCCTTTACCTGCTCAGAGCTGCCTTTAATCCCAACCACATGCCCCCACCCCACTGGAGCCCCAGAGCATGGGAAATATGGAGCACCACAATAGCAATGCAGAAGCATGAGTCACTGCTGAACCTTGTGGGAGGAAAAAATAGAATTCAGCCCGTCTGCTCTAATTACACTTGATTGTTGCCCTTTGTGAACAAAGACTCTTTAGGGTTGACGGTATCCTCGCCATCAGTCCACTCTGTTGTGGGACCCAGGAGCTGGTATTGCTGGAGAAATTCACATAGAAGGGGAATCACTTCTTCTTAAAATGAAAATTTAGGCCAGGCTCAGTGTCTCATGCCTGTAATGACAGCATTTTGGGAGGCTGTGGCGGGTGGATCACATGAGGCCAGGAGTTTGAGACCAGCCTAGCCAACATGGTGAAACCCCGTCTCTACTAAAAATACAAAAATTAGCTGGGCGTGGTAGTGCATGTCTGTAATCCCAGCCACTGGGGAGGCTGAGGCAGGAGAATTGCTTGAACCCAGGAGGCAGAAGTTACAGTGAGCCAAGATTGTGCCACTGTACTCCAGCCTGGGCAACAGAGTGAGACTCCATCTCCAAAAAAAAAGAAGGAAAATTGGCTTATGTCACTCCTCTGCTTGAGTGACATCTACATTGATTGACAATGCCTTTCCATTGAGCTTAGAATAAAATCTCCAACCCCTCAACGACGGTAAAAAAAAAATTTTTTTAATTATGGGCAAAAGACTTGAATAGACGTTTCTCCCAAGAAGACACACAAATACCCATTAAGCACATGGAGAGAGGCTCAATATCACTAACCATTAGAGAAATGCAAATCAAAACCACGGTGAGAGGGGACTTCACATCCACTGGGATGCTATTATAAAACACACACATTCAGAAAATTATGAGTGTTGGCAAAGATGCGGAGAAGCTGGAAGACTTGTGAACAGCTAGTGGAAATGTAAAATGGTGCAATCGCTGTGGAAAACTGTATAGCAGTTCCTCAAAAACCGAAACACAGAATTACCGTAGGATCCAGCAATTCCATTCCTGGATATAGTCTTAAATTGAAAGCAAGGACTCAAACAGGTATTTGTACACCCACGTTCATTGCAGCGTTATTCACAATAGCCAAGAGGTGGAAACAACTAAAAGGTCTATCAGTGGATGAATCAACCAAATGTCAATATCCACACAATGGAGTATTATTCAGCCTAAAAAAGAAAAGAAATTCTAACACATGCTACAACAGGGATGAATCCTGAAGACATGACGCTAAGTGAAATAAGCCAGACATAAAAGGACAAAAATTGTATGATTTCTCTTTTGAGGTTCACAGAGTAGCCAAATTCAGAGAAACAGAAAGTAGAATAGAGGTTACCAGGGGCTGCAGGGAGAGAGGAATGCGGAGTTAGTGTTTTAATGGGTACAGAGTTGCAGTCTGAGATGATGAAAAAGTTACGGAGATAGACGATGGCGATGGTTGCACTATAATGTGAATGTACTTAGTGCCACTTAAACATAATTAAGATGGTAACTTTGGTATTATGTATATTTTTCAACAATAAGAAATTTTCAAATCCCAAATCTGTCTCCTATATGGCCCCTCTCATTTGTCCACCACTCTCTGACATTTCCTGATCTCTTGCTTCTGTGCTTCAGACATCCTGTTTTTATTTCAGTTCCTCAAAAAGGCCAAACTTGTTCTCAACCTCAGAGCCTTTGCACATATCACTTCCTCTGTGGGGAGCAGTTTTCTCTCTATTCTTTACAGGGATAAATCCTTTTGATGTTTTGTATGTGTGGCAGAGACCAGCTAGATGCTCACACCAAGCTGTTTCCTCTTCCACCTGGGCATACCTATCTCACTGGGCATACCTGTTCTTCCTGTGCTACACCTGACTTCCCAGCCTCCCTTGCAGTTAGGTGTGTAAAGTGATGGTGAGAAAGAAAATCACCAGCATCATTGCAGGCTTTCTACCCATTCTGGAGAAAACCCTGAGGCAGAAGAGCATGGGGCTTATGGGAGGGAAATGTTAAAAACTGAGGAGCTACAGATGGATGGGGCCAGGGTCCCTGAATCACTGCATGGAAGAGAGGCACCTGCTGATCAAGCCATGTTCACTTTGGATTGTATGTGGGTGGGAAGAAAAAACCTTGTCTTTGAGCCATGACACATTTTGGGGTGTTTCTATTATGCTTAAAACAGCTAGTCTTTCTCTAATATGAACCCCAAAGAGGGGTCTTCTCTGACCACCAGTGTCAAACATCTTGCCCCTGTCCATCATTCTCTGCCCCATTGTGTTGTTTCTTGTCCTAGCTTCATAGTTTGTAACTTGTTTATTCATTTTAATACATTGATTTTGGAACTTTTCCCCTCTAGATGGCAACCTTCTTTGATACACAAACTGTATATCTTGTTTGTCACTGCATTTCCCTAACATGCCCAACACAAGCTCAATAAAGTTTATTGCATGAAGGAATCAAGATCTGAATTTCAGCCTGGTCGCCAGTGATGCTTGTCCATTCTGTTAGACTCTCCACCGCACTCCTGCCATTTCATGTAATATGGCTTTAGTCACAGTCCCTTCATTGATGGCCTCAGAGCTATTTGAAACCTGTGCACATTCTGGTTAAACCTTTTAACACAGTATTTGGTGATGCTGCAATGAATGCCGAATGCTGGTTCGTCCCCCACAGACTGAGCCTCTCTAGGGTGTATTGGCATTCCTAGTGTCTAACAGGCTGGCAAATGAATCAATGAGACAGTGAATTAATGAATTTGTCTGAAGAATTTGAGACTGATCCTACCTCAATTCAGAGGCAGAGCACAGAATGCAACATCATCAAAGATTGACATGTTCCTTGTCTAGACAAGTGCTGCGAGTCACCACACCCTGCACATAGTCTAGTTGGGAAACAGCCCTGGCTGGGCTGCAGGAGATGTGAACTCAGAGCCTGCCCAGCTCACTGTGCTCTGGCAAGCTACATTCTCTTTCCCTGACTCAATTATCTTATCCATAAAACATGGCATTTGGGCTAAACAATACTGAAACTGTGTTAACCTTACAGTGATATTACTTAAACCCAGGCAGCCAAAGAGAAAGTAGAGAACAATGCTTTATATCTGTGTTGTCTAATTCAGAAGCCACTAACCACATGTGGCTACCTAGCACTTGAAATGTGGCCCATCCAAATTTAGATGTGCTGTAAGCACAAAACGCACACTGGATTTCAGAGACTTAGTATAAAAAATGTACCTTTCTCATTAATAATTCTTATACTGATTTCATGTTGAAATAATATTTCGGATATAGTAGGTTAAATGAAACACCCTATTAATCATTTTGCCCATTTCTGTTTACTTTTCTTAAATGTGACTACTAGAAATTTTAAAATTATACCTGTGAGTTGCATTTTGGACAGCACCATTCTATGCCATTATTAGTACTGAAATTCAACTACATACTTAAGACTATAATGCATAAATCATCGATTCTAAATCCTTTCCTGAGTTATCCAAACTAATTGTCAAATGAATCCAAAAAAGGTTCACTAAAGTCAGTCTAATTACAATGAAACTTCACTATGAACAGATGCCCATGTAGACATTATGCGATTTTGTTTCATAACCAGTGGGTTTTAGGTTAAAACTATTTCCAAGAAAGAAAACAATTCCAGCATTGGAAAATGATAAGGCTAAAACAAACTCAATGGAGACCAGAAAGACACAAAAAGAAAGGGGCCAGGCGTGGTGGCTCACGCCTGTAATCCCAGCACTTTGGGAGGCCAAGGCAGGCGGATCATGAAGTCAGGAGATGGAGACCATCCTGACCAACATGGTGAAACCCTATATACTAAAAATACAAAAATTATCTGGGCGAGGTGGCGCATGCCTGTAATCCCAGCTATTTAGGAGGCTGAGGCAGGAGAATCACTTGAACCAGGAAGGCGGAGGTTGCAGTGAGCTGAGATCACACCACTGCACTCTTGCATAGCGACAGAGTGAGACTCTGTCTCAAAAAAAAGGAAAGAAAGGATATATTTTCTATTAGAGATAGCCACGAATATAATATCTCTAACTATGGGGAAAGCAAAAAGCATATATTTTCTTTGTTTCTTTCATTTTTTTTTAATTTATTTATTTTTTTTGAGATGGAGTCTCACTCTGTCACCCAGGCTGGAGTGCAGTGGAGCTATCTCGACTCACTGCAACCTCCACCTCCCCCGTTCAAGCGATTGTCGTGCCTCGGCCTCCTGAGTAGCTGAGATTAGCCTGCCACCAGGCCTGGCTAATTTTTCTATTTTCAGTAGAGACAAGGTTTCACCATGTTGGCCAGGCTGGTCTCAAACTACTGACCTCAGGTGATCCACCTGCCTCGGCTGTGGAGGAAAAGTTAAATATCAGATTTGTACTCAATTGAGCATGGACATAACCAATGGTCACCAAGTCCCAGAACAGGTTGTATGAGCCCTTTGAGGCTTTCATCCAGCACTGTTTCAGAGAAATCTTTATTTCAATCTATTCTTATATGTTAGTTATTGAAAAACAATAGACAATCACAAGAATAAGTTGACCTTTTTGTGTTCCTTAAGCCCAGTCATGAAGAGCCCTTGTGACTGGACCTCATGAAAAACATCTCGCTACAAAAAGAGCTAGAGTCCCAGACTGCGCCAAAGCTTCATGAGACCTCTCCTCATCTGTGCACGGATGAGTGGCCAACTCTGGAGCCCAGGCCGCTGCTTCCCGGTCTGGTGCTGAATCCTCCATAGTCTGGTGAGTGCAAATATCTTTTCCCTTCTCCCCTTCCCATTGCAATTTGCTTATTATATCATTTGCTTATTATATCTGCATTGCCATTTACATGGATAAAAGTTGTTCACCCTTAAAGGTATTGTGTGTGTGCCTTTTTCTTCTCCTCTCGCGTGTTTCCCGCACAGAACATCAGCCTCCCAAAGTGCTGGGATTACAGGCGTGAGCCACCGCTCGTGGCCTGTTTCATTCATTTTGGAAATGACCAAATTATGAGCTGAGATGGAGGTTGGGGTCTGGTAGATTTGTAGAAAGGAGAAAGAGTGATAAGAAGTGTGGGTAAAAATAAGTGTCCATGTGAGAAGTGAGACATTTGAGGGAAGCAGAGAGAAACCAGGAGAGAGACCTCGGAGGTTGCTTGCAGGGTCAGCAGCATCAACATCACCTGGGAACTGGATAGAAACACAGATTCTGGGGCCCATCCCAAAGGGTTAATATGGCGGCACTCAACTGCTATCCAGGACTTTTTACTGTTGGTGGAGGCTTGGAAGCACACTCCTCTAGGGCTGGGGTTTCCAAGGTGTGGATCTCTCAAAGCTTTTCTTGAGCAATCCTGAAGCCAGTTATCAGCCTCACCCCTACATCAACGTCCCACCTCCATAGGTCACCTGGAATTATTAGATTGGTGCAAACATTAATTGCGGTTTTTGCATCGCTGGAATTTGCCATTTGATATTGGATACATCCTTAAATAAATGTGGTTACGTTATACATCATTTTAATGGGCATTTCTTGCTTTATGTTTTTTTGGCTAATCACTTATTACTTGCTGTTTATTTATGTCTATTTTAGACTATGGAAATGATGTCAGACAAAAAGCAAATTCAAGTGCTTTTCTTATCCAAGTTCTAAATGGGTCGTAAAGCAGCGGTGACAACTTGCGACATCAGCAATGCATTTGGCCTACTGTACTAACAAACATATAGTGCAGTGGTGGTTCAAGAAGTTTTGCAAAGATGATGAGAGCCTTGAAGATGAGGAGTGTCGTGGCCAGTCATCGGAAGTTGACAAAGACCAATTGAGAGCAATCATGGATGCTGATCCTCTTAAAACTACATGAGAAGTTGCTGATAACTCAACGACAACTATTTTACAGTCATTCGGCATTTGAAGCAAATTGGAAAGGTGAAAAGGCTCAGGAAGTGGGTGCCTCATGAGCTGAGCAAAAGTCAAAAAAATTGTTTCGAAGTATCATCTTTTCTTATTCTACACAACAACAAGGAGTCATTTCTTGATCAGATTGTGACAGGCAAGAAAAGTGGATCTTATATGACAACCAGTGACAACCAGCTCAGTGGTTGGACCAAGAAGAAGCTGCAAAGCACTTCCCAAAGGCAATCTGGCACCAAAACAAGGTCGTGGTCACTGCTTGGTGGTCTACTGCTGGCCTGATCCACTACAGCTTTCTGAATCCCAATGAAACCATTATATGTGAGAAGGATGCTCAGCAAACCAATGAGATGCACTGAAAACTGCAATGCCTGCAGCAGGCATCCGTCAACAGAAATGGCCCACTTCTTCCCCAGGACAACACCCGACCACAGGTCCCACAACCAACGCTTCAAAAGTTGAACAAATTGGACTACAAAGCTTTGCCTCATCTGCCATATTCACGTGACCTCTCACCTACCAACTACCACTTCTTCAGGCACCTTGACAACTTTTTGCAGGGAAAACGCTTCCATAACTAGCAGGATGCAGAAAATGCTTTCCAAGAGTTCATCAAATCCCAAAGCATGGATTTTTATGCTACAGGAATAAACAAACTTATTTCTCGTTGGCAAAAATTTGTTGATTGTAATGATCCCTATTTTGTTAATAAAGATGTTTGTGAACCTAGTTATGATTTAAAATTCATGGTTCAAAACCGCAATTACTTTTGCACCAACATGGAGGTGCACAGTTGAGTGGACAACTCTTGCCCATCACTCTTCCTTCTACACAGTGTTGCTAATGATTCCTCCTACTCCACTTCCTCTACTTTGGCCTCAGGGCCTTATTGTCAGCAGAGTCTTCCTCCCACCAACACTACCCATCCTACTCCCTCCCCGGTGACTTCACCACCTTTGTGGAAAAGGCTCATCTGTAGAACTATGAATCTGGTACTTTCCGAATGAATTACTCAGACACTGAAAACAGGTTAGGAGAAAACTCATCTCTAGACGTTTTGTGGTTCCTTGGTTTCAATTATCAAAGCACTGAAATGGAAAGGAATAGTCACACCCAGGCAAATTTGTTTTGAAAAGCCACAAGAGTTGTTGTTGTCGCTGTCTTAATTCTCATTTTTTTTTTTTTTTTTTTTTTTGAGAAGGAGTCTCACTCTGTTGCCCAGGCTGGAGTGCAGTGGCGCAGTCTCGGCTCACTGCAAGCTCCATCTCCCGGGTTCACACCATTCTCCTGCCTCAGCCTCCCGAGTAGCTGGGACTACAGGCACCCGCCACCACGCCCAGCTAATTTTTTTGTATTTTTAGTAGAGACGGGGTTTCACTGTGTTAGCCAGGATGGTCTCGATCTCCTGACCTTGTGATCCGCCCGCCTCTGCCTCCCAAAGTGCTGGGATTACAGGCGTGAGCCACCGTGCCTGGCCTGTTGCTGTCTTAATTCTCAATCATGCCCTTAATGAAACTGGAATCTAAACATAAGGGAGGAATAAGGCCTTTAGGCTGAAAATCGCCTCTTCCAGGAAGCCCTCCATCTCAATCAGGTTCTCCAGTTTTAATCTTTCATTACACTTTCCTTTATAACACTTATTGCAACTGGAAAATATGTGTGTACATATAGTTATTTCCTTAATTTCAGTTCTTTCACTCAACCTTATGGTCTGTGGAGGCAAAAACCTTTTCTATCTTTTTCACCTCTGTATCCTTGGGACCTGCCAGTGTGCAATGACTATTGGGCACTTAGGAAATATTTGCTGGAGGGATAAGTATCCAAGAAGTACTTTGTAATTATGAAATAACTCTGAGACTTTGTTCTTCCATTTCTTTCTGAAAAGAAAACTGGGTCTGTAGAAGTGTTGTGGCCAAGAGCAGCAAACAGGCCAGTGAAGGAGTCACAGCCCTGAGAGCTTTGGGCTCATTTTGTTCATGACAGCTCTCAACATGGCTCAAAAAGCCCGAGGGCCAACATTCACCTGGCATGAAAGGGAAGGAAACTGATTCCGAGGGAAGAAACCTTCTAGGTGTGGCTGACCCATAACCAACAAGGAGATGAGAAAAAACTATAGAAGTTGAATTTTTTTTTAAAGGCCAGTGTTTATAGTGAGATTTTCCAAAGATAAATTAAGGAACTGATGTGTTCTTCAACTAGGTCTAACCTGGGTCAATTCCCAAATGAGTCTCTTAAGTATTTATTTGATCTCATTTCCACAGTTGCGTGGACAACTCTTGCCCATCACTCCTCCTTCTACACAGTGTTGCTAATGATTCCGCCTACTCCACTTCTTCTAGAACCTTCTCAACAGAAGACGCCAGAGGAGGGGGCCTAAGAAGATACATAGCAGGAAGTCCCCAGCGAACCATTTATCTATTTTCTCCACAGATCTACAGTCCCAAATTGTTCAGCTGGAAACACTAGTAGGCTACGTCGCTTGCCCTAAATAAGCTTTGCAGAAATGAACAGATGGAGGAAAATTTCAAAGCAGCATGTGGGCGTTTCAGGCCCAAATCCCATTAACAGATAACAGGATTTATAACAGCAGTTCCCACGCAAAGCTTTGGAAATTTTGAATTTGTGTGTAATAGATTGTCTCCCTCTCCCCTAAATTATCTACATGTTGTTCCTGCATCTGGGCCAAGCCCCTTTCTCCAAGCTAAGGAGCCCACAATATCAGCTAAGAAGCGTGTGTGGTGGCTAGGTGTGGTGGCTCACACCTGTACTCCCAGCACTTTGGGAGGTCAAGGCAGGCTCATCACTTGAGATGAGGAGTTCGAGACCAGCCTGACCAACATGGTGAAACCCCGTCTCTACTAAATATACAAAAATTAGCTGGGTGTGGTGGTGCACACCTGTAATCCTAGCTACTCAGGAGGCTGAGGTAGGAGGTGGAGGTTGCAGTGAGCTGAGATGGCGCCACTGTACTCCAGCCTGGGCAACAGAGTGAGACTCTGCCTCAAAAAAAAAAAAAAGAAGAAGAAGAAGTATGTGTATCAGGAACAGCACAGGCCCACAGGTGGGCAGCACCAAGTGGTCTTGTTTATATTGCTTCCTTTTTTTTTTTTTTTTTTTTTTTTGAGAAGGAGTCTTGCTCTGCAATGGCACAATCTCAGCTCATGGCAACCTCTGCCTCCCGGGTTCCAGCAATTCTTCTGCCTCAGCCTCCCAAATAGCTGGGACCACAGGCGTGTGCCACCACGCCTGGCTAATTTGTTAAATTTTTTTTGTATTTTTAGTAGAGACGGGTTTTCACCATGTTAGTCAGGATGGTCTCGATCTCCTGACCTTGTGATCTGCCCATCTCAGCCTCCCAAATATATTGCTTCTTAATTCTCTCCTTCTTCCGCAGAAGAGTTGCGACAGGTTCTGGAGGGGTGGTCGATAGGTTGTGGCAAACTGGAATTTTGATTCAAAGGAAAGACAGCTAGAAGATTGGTTGCTGTCAGGAACCCAAAGCACATGGCTGCCTGTCTCAACAAAACAAGAGAACCTAGACCCAAGTTAATGTCAGCATATTGGGACGCACCTCCTGGCACTGTCGCAAAGGTATTGACACAGGGGGATCCCTCAGAAGCAGTCTGAAAAGAACTTCTCATAGCTACTCAGAAGTAGATGTAAGAAACCCCAAGCATTCCTCGATGAGATGGGGAAGATTTATGGGCTGGACTCCCAGAGGGAGCTGTTGACTGGATGCCATTGTTAGTGAGATCCGTAGTTGCTTTACGTTCCCCTTCAGTCTGATAGGGGCGTGAAAACCCGAATTACCCATTAGGACTAGAGTAGAAAGGAAAGTTCTTAATAAGGTCATTGACTACCCTGAAACTGTTTTAATACTTAAGGATAAAAATCCATAAACAGCAGTGGCTCAAGGTTGAAGAAAACCTGTAAGATTTCCCCTGCTCCAGCAACTGACCTGGGTGCAGGTCTTCTAGTTTCATGCATGTCCCATTGAATCACTGTCCTCCAGAAATGCAGAGACACATGAAACAGCTTTATGACCAATTCAAGTGGCCGCAGAATACAGTATCAGTGAGTTGGGGTCCCAGGCACATCTTACAACCCAGTCAAAATAGCATCTACACTATCCACTGATATGCAAATACTTCCAACCTATTTCTGCTTTGACTTCCACAAGGAAGCCTTCCTGACTTCTCTGCCTCCCTCTTAAATGCGCCCATGACATCCAGTTCTTCTTTACTGCATTTCCCCTGCCTGTCATTAGGCATTTAATGAGTTTCCATTACATGCTTAATGTCTGTCTTCTTTGCTAGACTGTGAGAGTGGAAAACATGTCTATTTGTCTCACCATTTTAACCCCAGAGCTTAGAAAGTATATGTTAACTAACTCCCGACTAATGGCCTAGAATAGTTCAGGCATTATTTAATAAACAAAGAACTGAGTGAATAAATGACTGAATCGGTTAATCAATAGCATTCAATAAGGTGGGGGGGATTTTATAACATTCCTTCAAATAGGGGAGCATACTGCATGAAGAGTTATAACACAAAGTGCTAGTCATATACCATAAGATCAAAATCACTATTAAGAGTACTTGGTTGGGCTGGATGGGGATATTGACCTTCAAAAGATTCAATGAGAACCCTTGGTTGAAGGAGATAAGCTAAAACCTCAACTTCAATGGTTATCAGATGCATATTTCTCCAATCTGGTATATTTTCAGCCACCCAGGCAAGCAAGGAGTATCTTGATATATCTGCTTTGCTAAACCGGATCCCCTGAGAAAATTATGATATCATTTATAGCGATAATCACTTTCGGGTAACCAAATAGGCATTATTCAAGAACTCAGAATATACACTCAAAATCACGTACATGACACTGAATTCTAGAGGATTCAATACCACAGGAATCCTAGAGGAGTCTTTGCTCACTTTACCTGCTTCTCTTGAACATATACATATCCACTATTTACTAGGCTATATTTATGCTGACAATCTAGAACATGGTAGCCCTAAGTGTGTCAGGTGATTATAGAGAATGCCCTATATTCATTACATAAATTTGGCTGTCTACTTTTATTTATGTGAAATGAATCAGACTCCTAGTTGAATACAGATGGACTAATGGCCCACCATATATATTAATCTTATTGAGTTCAGTGAGGCTTTTGTGTCTGATTTAAGAGGGGGGATATGCATTTTATCAGTCCCCCACATCTGATCAACAGCAGTCATAAGACCAGGCATCAAAGTCTTGGGTTCTGGAAGTATAGCATGCTCATGTAAGCTTAAGAACAAAGTTTGACAGACCTCTTTTTAGACTATGTGAGCTTTCTGGTTGTGATGGTTAATTTTTTTGTGTCAACTTGACTGGGTTAAGGGATGCCCAGATAGCTGGTAAAATTATTATTATTATTTCTGCATGTGTGTTTTCAGAAGAGGTTAGCATATGAATTGGCAGGCTGAGTAAAGATCACCTCACCAATGCGATAAGCATCATCCAATCTATTGAGGCCAGAAGAGAATTTTAAAAATGGAGGAAGGACAAATTTGCTTTTTTTTTTTTTTTTTAGAGATGAGGTCTTGCTTTGTTGCCCAGGCAGGCTGGTCTGGAACCACTGGCCTCAAGTGATCCTCCTGCCTCGGCTTCCCAAAGTGCTGGGATTACAAGTGTGAGCCACTGTGCCCAGCCGTCTCTCAAGCTGAATGCAACATGCATCTTCTCCTGCCTGCAGACATTAGAGCTCCTGGTTCTTGGGCCTTTGGACTCTGAAATACAACATGAGTGGCTGCCCAGTTTCTTAGATCTTTGAACTCAGACTGACAGTTGCACCATTGGCTGCCCTGGTTCTCAAGTCTTCAGACTTGGACTGAATCACCCCATCAGCTCCTCCGGGTGTTCAGTTTGAAGATGGCATATCATGGGACTTTGTGGCCTCCATCATTACGTGAAGGAACTCCCATAATCAATCAATCAATCAATCAGTCCATCTATCAATCTCCTTCTCCCCTGCCCCTTTTCCCCACACCCAAAGGTATCTTCCCTTGGCTGAAGTTTGTTGTACAATTGTATTCTATTGACCACCAAATATGAGCACTGCTTAATTTAACTTTTCTCAATTTTTTGAGATTAGGAAGTGCTTAGTCCTGCACTTTGAGTTTTTGTTTTTGTTTTTTCTGAGATGGAGTCTCACTCTGTTGTCCAGGCTGAAGTGCAGTGTTGAGATCTCAGCTCACTGCAACCTCTGCCTCCCAGGTTCAAGCCATTCTTGTGCCTCAGCCTCCTGAGTAGCTGGGATTACAGGTACGTGCCACCACTCCCGGATAAGTTTTGTATTTTTAGTAGAAATGAAGTTTCACCATGTTGGCCAGGCTGGCCTCAAACTCCTGACCTCAAGTGATCCACCCACCTTTGCCTCCTGAAGTGTTAGGATTAGAGCATGAGCTACTGCACCCAGCCACTCTGAGTTCTTGAACTCATTTTACAAACAAAGTTTATTTTATTTCAAGATTTGACCCTATCAAAGCCATTATAACCTTATTTTTTCTAGTTTTTACTAAGACTATTATAATATGATTCTAAGTTTATCATTTTTTATTTTCACAGGGGTCAACCAATTTTAATTTGGGAAAATAAAGGAAACATAGTAGTATTTATACTCCAAGGGCTATAGGACTATTTATGGCTCTTATTTTTAATATAGGTAAAATATTGTCTTTTTAATGACGTAACCCTCTTAGCATGACTTTGTGGAAATCTCTTGTATTTTCATATGGTGTCATGAGAGCTGAGACAAGGGACCGTGGACTATGAAACGGTTTGTTGGAGTGGGAGGAGTAGGGAGAGGGAGAATGTATTAGGCTATGAGTTTAACACGCAGGAAAAGTGATATAAGACACGCCCCTGGACCTTATTCAATGCACTGCTGTGCTATAAGGTACAGGCTGGGTTGTTCCCTGTCTCTCTCTATGAGAGCAGAATTCTAAACATGCCTTTGTTCCTATCACTATTATGTTGGTGCCATTACTTCTAGTGGCAAAAACTGCAATTACTTTTGCACCAACCTAATATCATCTATGATGTCTTGATTTTCCATCATTCTGTTCCTTAACAGTGCCAGGCCTAGGAAAATGGGTACAGTGAGCCCCCCTTCTTTACTCTCCCCCTCTCTGACAGCCCCACAGCCCCTCTCCTGATTCGTCCGACCACTCAATTGTTCAGTGCCTTATTCTTTCACTTTTTTTTTTTTTTTTGAGACTGAGTCTCACTCTATCACCCAGGCTGGAGTGCAATGGCATGATCTCGGCTCACTGCAACCTCTGCCTCCTGGGTTCAAGCAATTCTCCCTGTCTCAGCCTCCCGAGTAGCTGCGTTTACAGGTGCCTGCCATCGCGCTTGGCTAATTTTTGTATTTTTAGTAGTGTTGGAGTTTCACTATGTTGGCCAGGCTGGTCTCGAACTCCTGACCTCAGGTGATTCGCCCACCTCGGCCTCCCAAAGTGGAGTTACAGGCATGTACCCAGCCCTTTCACTTTTTGAGCTCTCCAACAAAATCTAACCTCAGGAAGTGATCTGATAAACTCACGCACATTCAGGCATTCATGTCTGAAAAGAGACAAATTGGCGACCCCTTCCAGGAACACTTGCTTGCCAATAAAATAACACACTTAAGTCAGAAGAATTATTTTCTGTTGGCAAAATTTCAGGGCTCATTGACCTGGTGGCCATGAGTGGAATCACACTTTAGGAGGCCCCATATTCTACCACCTTTCTGTTGAATGCCTGGTACCCATTTCCCCCACCACTCCAGGTCACAGTTTTATTAGTTGTTTCTGCTTTGAAATTCCCTCTCTGATCCAGAGCACACCAACTTCTGGTATTATAAGAAGAATAGGGTGTAAAAGTCAGCTGCAGACATTTCTGGGACTCTAATTACAGTACAATCAGTCCCAGAACTGATGATATCCATGGTCCATCTAATTCTGGAAAGGAGTTAAAGGCATGGGTCTGGGGGAAATTGTGACTGTAAAAAGAAAAGCATCAAAAGCTCACAAAATGTGACTGTCATCTTAAAGGTTAGAGGCCAAATAAATTAAGACATCTCATGGGGAGTTGCAATCTCCATCAATATGACAGTGATAAAAAAATGGCTGCTACTAACCATATGCAGGGTGGTTTAAATCTGACTCATCTGCTAGGCATCCCATCCTAATCAAAAGCTATTCAGGGGCTGGAAGGCAACCACCAAGCTCCAGCAGCAACGTGCCAGGGCCCACAGCTGCACAGCTGAAAATGTCACTCCAGGGGCTGGCTGCCTCCCTTGCCCTGAACACTGCATCCCGCTGGCTGAGTGGGGGCTGGCGGAGCTGCCCAGCCAGCTGTGTCTGATGTCGCAGTTGTCCATGGGTTTCACCTTCCTTTTTCCTTGACCTGTGGAGTTTGGGGGGGTGGGGGAAAGCTGCAAAGTCCAACAATGAAGAGACCAGGGAATTGAAGTCCATTTCCTGCCCAAACCAAATAATGTCCTCTCCTGCAGGGACTCTAGCAAACCTTCTGGTTCATTTTTCTGAAGGTGTGCAACTGGACCTTCTTTTCTCTATCTAAGGCATTAAGTCAAGGTTGTTCTGTTTATTAGTACTTGGAAGCAGGTACTATAAGGAAGAGAAAATCAGTGGTGAAACAAAGGGAGTATATTTAACTTTTAAAATTTTAAAACAAACCATCTTTGAGGGCCGTCGCATTCCTAAAGAACATGGGAATTCAAAATGGCCCCTAGCCTCTGCACATCTAGAATTTCATAATTAGGAAAGGGGGGTTCTGAACAAAGCATCAATCATGTATTGAGCACCTAGCATGCCCAAGAGACCAGCGCAGGTCTTATATCTGTAAACAGAGACTTGGGGTGCCCTAAGATTTACTCAAAAATCACAGAGTTAATAACTTGTATCACTAGGTTTACAACCTAGGTTCTCTTACTCTCTTTTCAGGATTTTCTACCATATCATGTTGGCTTTTCCAAGAATTTTTAGATCTGGCAAATACAAAAAAAAAAAAAAAACTAATGCATAGTATTACATAAAATATGCCTTGTGGTCTCAGAAAGACATACTTCACGTGTTCTCACTTATTTGTGGAAGCTAAAAATTAAAACAGTTGAACTAATGGAGATAGAGAGAATGGTGGTTACCAGAGGCTGGGAAGGTTAGTGAGGTGGTGGGGTAGTAGGTGGAGCATGGTTAATAGGTACAAATAAATAGTTAGAAATAATGAGTAATATCTAGTATTTGATAGAACAATAGGGTAACTATAGTCAATAAGAATTTAATTGTACTTTTTTTTGAGACAGAGTCTCGCTCTGTTGTCAGACTGGAGTGCAGTGGCACAATCTTAGCTCACTGCAACCTCTGCCTCCTGGGTTCAAGCGATTCTCATACCTCAGCCTCCTGAGTAGCTGGGACTACAGGTGCCCGCCACCATGCCCGGCTAATTTTTTTTGTATTTTTAGTAGAGACAGGGTTTCACCATGTTGGCCAGGACGGTCTCACTCTCCTGACCTCATGATCTACCCTCCTCGGCCTCCCAAAGTGCTGGGATTACAGGTGTCAGCCACCACACCCGGCCAATTGTTCATTTTTAAATAGCTACAAGAGTATAATTGGATTGTTTGTAATACAAAGGATAGATGCCTGAGGCTATGGATCTCCATTCACCCTGATATGATAATTATGCATTGCATGACTGTATCCAAATATCTCAGGTATCCCAGAAGAATATACACTATGTACCCACAAAATTAAAAGTAAAAATATTGAAAAAGAAAATATGCTCCATGAACAGTATGGTTAATAAAAACCAAAGAAAGTCACTAGAAAACAAAAAGTTGGTGAAAGGCTAAAATGGCGGGAGAAGAATTCAAAGAGGATATAGGACATAACTTGTAGCTTGAGAATATAGGGACTAAGTAGAGTGGGCAAGAAGAAGTAGATAATTCCAGTATATGAGAATATGATTCAGTGGTTTTGAGGGGGAAAGAAATGGCTTGGGTCATTCTGGCTGTAAAAGATAACTTGTAGGAGAATAATGTGAGAAATCTAACAGGAAGTGAGATAATAGAAGCTAGGAATGTAGATTTCACCGTGTAGAAAATGGGAAGTCACAAAGTGTTTTGTATGGGAGAAATGCATAGAAACTTTCAGGTTGGGAGTGGAGGCTCATGTCCATAATTCCAGCACTTTGGGAGGCCAAGGCCGGAGGATTGCTTGAGCCCAGAAGTTTGAGACCAGCCTGGGCAAAATAGTGAGATTCCATCTCTACAAAAATTTGTTGGCGTGGTAGCACATGCCTGTAGTCCTAGCTACTTGAAAGGCTGAGGTGGGAGGATCGCTTAAGCCCAGGAATTTGAAACCCATTGAAAGCTTCATTATTCTTCTCTAGAAACTCCATGATTCTATGGCCTATGAAACAAAATTAGGGTAGAGAAAGGACTGGAAGTGTGGCTAGCACCTGGACATTCCCTCCTTAAATCTAGCATAAGGTGATGAGGTTGTGAGCTAAGGTGGAGGTGGTGGAAAGGAAAGGAAGGGTTGAGTGACAAAGTGCATTGAGAAAGGACAGTCATCAGGGTTTGGTAAGGTTAACATGGATCATATCCATCAGTCGGGGTGGTTGATATTAACATTGCCCTCATTCCAGTCTCTGCCTTGCCACTAATTATCCAGTGTGACTTTGGATTAGTCCATTGAGCTCCAACAAGAGGTTTTATGAGTCATCAGTAATCATTGAGATTCATGCATTTTTTTTATTCCATTAAATTTCCTAGGAGGAACATCTCTTCATCCACAACATCTTCACTTAGCTAAACATGAAATTGTCTTGGTTGAAATGAGAAAATTAAAGTTATTATTAATAACTATTAGCATCTATATTTGGAGGCACTCTATTACCTTTCACAACCTAATCAATTGCTATCTTCCTCTCTTCAGTCCTTCAGTATCCCCTGGTCCCTCCCTCCTCCTTTCTCACCAGCCTCAACTCCATGGCTGATCATCTGAGCTTCTCTGCAGTCTTGCACCCAATCCTCTTGCACCCAGTTCCTCCTGTCCACTTACCTACCAAGACCTCATTCTTACATTAGTACTATGTTCTACTTTCTCTGCTTCTGAACACAAAAGAAAGCAAGCTCACAATAGGGAAAATTGCATAGTGTGTCTACAAAGTCCTAGTCTACATCTGAAAAGATTCTTAGTCTTTTACTCACTGCTGGCCCTTTTCCCTCAATGCTAATTCCAAATTATCTCTCTTTCACTAACAAACTTGACAATGTCCACTGCCATCTTCCTTCTGAAACTGTCCATTTCCATTTCTGTGATGCAGCCTCTCCTGGTTCTGCCAGACTCTCCTCTCCTTCATCTACGGCTCCTCTGTCTGCACTAGCTCCAGATGTTGGTGTTTTGTCCTCAACTCTTTACCCCTGTCTTGAATGAGCTCATAATCCCATTGTTTTAAATACCACATAGATATTGTATTGAGTAGAACAGGGTCCCCTCCCAAAAATCTGTGTCCTTCCTGGAGCCTCAGAACGTGAACTGATTTGTAAATGGGGTCTCTCAAGATATAATTCGTTATGGTGAGGTCATGTG
The DNA here is from genome assembly GCF_028878055.3 of Symphalangus syndactylus. Taxonomy (NCBI): domain Eukaryota; kingdom Metazoa; phylum Chordata; class Mammalia; order Primates; family Hylobatidae; genus Symphalangus; species Symphalangus syndactylus. The sequence continues at coordinate 18,055,432 of NC_072432.2, read as the reverse complement.
TAATAGCATGGGCCCTAAACTAGTATGACTAGAGTCTCCGTAAGAGGAGAAGAGACACAGGGACAGACATAGGGAGAATGCCTTATGAAGATAGCAGCAGAGATGGGAGCGATAGGTCTACAAGCCAGTGGACTCCAAGGATTGTGGGCAGCCATCAGAAGCCAGGATGGAAACATGGAGCAGATTCTCCCTAGAGCTTCCAGTAGGAACCAACCCTGATGGCACCTTGATTTCAGACTTCTGGCCTCCAGAAACAGTGACAGAATAAATTTCTGTTGTTTTAAGTAACCCAGTCTATGGTTCTCCATAATAGCAGCCACTGGAAACCAATACACATGCTGATGACTTGCAAATAGATACTACTAGCTTTGCCTCCTCCCCATGCCCCAAACTCATGTTTCCAATTCCTGTTTCCACCTGGCCTGTCTTCCTGGATTTCCTCACTGTGGACCACAGCAGAAATAGTGCTCTTCCCTTCAAACTCCGCTCCTCCCTGTACTTACCACCACTGTTCTGTGCTGGGGATATAGAAGGCATTTTTTGGCCTCTCCTTCTCTCTCACAATACCCAGTAATACCTGGACAATAGTCCAGGTCTTGATCCTCTGTTGACTGAGTTTCTGCAAAATCTTCCTTCACTGATCTCCTGCTCGACTTCCACCCTACAGTCTCCTCTATGCAGCCAAGAGTGTGCCTTCTACAAGGCAAATCTCTCTATAAATGCTTAAAATACTTACAAACACTCAAAGGTTTTCTATCCATTAAGAGCTATGCTCTGTGCTTAGCATGGTGTACAGGGCTCCCAGAATCTGCCCTGCCTAGCTCTGTGGACTCATCACACAGTCCCTCCTCCCTCTCCACACTCAGAGAATCCTGTGTTGCCTCCAGGACCCCATATTTGTTGATTGCCCCTATGCCTGGGCTCCTGTGGCCAGTCTTCTTTTCCTCTTCCTATCCCCTCCCTCCATAGCATCTTTCATGTATGACTTGACTTATTCTTTCAGATCTGACTCAGTGTCACCTCCCTCAGGAAGCCTGCCCTGATATACCACTCACCCCCCTCTCCCTGCACCCCAACCCTAAGCACGTTGCATGCTTCCTCTACGCACTTCTAATCCTTTGAGAATAGCTCAAGGTTCGTACTCGCCATATTGTATTGTAATCTTTCTTTTAATTTTAAATAAAAACTTTACTTAAATTCTGGTATACATGTGCAGAATGTGCAGGTTTGTTACATAGGTATACATGTGCCATGGTGGTTTGCTGCACCCATCAACCCATCATGCATTAGGTATTTGTCATAATGCTCTCCCTCCCCTTGTTCCCCACCCCCCGACAGGCCCCAGTGTGTGATATTCCCCTCTCTGTGTCCATGTGTTCTCGTTGTTCAACTCCCACTTTTGAGTGAGAATATGCAGTGTTTGGTTTTCTGTTCCTGTGTTAGTTTGCTGAGAATAATGGTTTCCATCTTCATCCATGTCCCTGCAAATAACATGAACTTATTCTTTTTATGGCTGCATAGTATTCCATGGTGTATATGTGCCACATTTCCTTTATCCAGTCTGCCATTGATGGGCATTTGGGTTGGTTTCAAGTCTTTGATCAACATATGTGTTCCTCTCTAGGCTACTGGGTTTATGAGGACAGGAAAAATGTCCTGGCATGTAGTATATGGTAGCACCAGGGACACCACAGGCTCTCAATCAGTGTTTGTTGAATGAATGAATGAATGGAGAATGAGTGAATGAGGGTCTACCTTCTTTACCAGTCACAATCCATGTTTCTTCTTGATCAGTTGAATGATAACTCTTTCTAGTCTCATTTCTCTCTTTCTACCACTTGTGCCCCCCTAAGTACCAGAGAATATGGCAGCTTAGGACACAGTTCAACCAAAGCCAAATCAATGGCTTTAATTCCTTCTACTTTTGTTCCATTTCCAATACCCACCTCTCACCTCCATAATGGCCAGCTGAGATGTGTTAAACAGTAGCCCCAAGAAAGGTTTGTCCATGTCTTAGAACTATGAATGTGACCTCATTTGGAAAAAAACATCTTTGCAGATATAACTAAGTTAAGGACCTCAGGATGAGATCAGAGATGAGATTCTGCATTATCTAGGTGGGTCCTAAATCCAATGATAAGTGTCCTCATAAGAGAGACACAGGGGACAGACACATGGAGAAGTGGGAAAGGCCATGTGGAGATGGGGACAGAGGGTGGGGTGATGAGGGAATAAGATAAGAAGCTGGAGGAGGCAAAGAATCATCCTCCTCTTGACTCTTTGGAGGGGCCATGGCCCAGGTGACACCTTGACTTTGGACTTCTTGCCTCCCAAACTGTGCAAGAATAAATATCTATTGTTTAAACCCACCAGTTCAGGGGTAATTTGTTACAACAGGCCTAAAAGATAAATACTCAGGCTCTCTTAGAACTGCATGCCATTGCCTGCAAGAAACCACCATTAAGGACCCAGGAAATCCCTGAGTGTCTCTATTCCTGGAAAAACAATTCTGAGCAAACATTGGGTCAATAATAGAAATAGGTAATTTTTATTAGTACAACAACAAGAATAGTTTAGGTGTACTGAGCTCTTACCAAGTGCTAGGTAGAGTCCTAATCATTTCACATCTAGTAACTCATTCATCCTCCTGACAACCCTAAGGGACCATTACGGTTATTATCTCCATTTTGCAAATAAGCAAACCGAGCTGGGAGAGGTTTTATCACTTTCCCAGGCTCTCACAGAAATGAGCAGCAGGTACCACTCAGCCACGTCTTCGTGTAAAGCACAGTTAAGTGCAGAAGAGTAAGCACTCGCTCTGAGCCTGAGGGCCTGGTGCTAGTTCCAGATGTCCTTGGGCAGGTTGCCTGACCTCTCTGAGCTGGACTGAAGCTCTGGCTCATCTCCCCAGTTCTGTCATTCTGGAGTCTCTCAAATCTGTCCTAGCTCTAAACTGTCATGATTTGCAAACCAGGTTTTTCCTATGAACGGTGGCTTTCTTTTACATTCACACAGCGCTCTTCTGCCAGAATCTAGACACCTGGTCTGCTTTGCTATTCAGTCAGGGAAAATAACCAGAAATGCAACAGAATCAGCAGATTCCCCGAGCCATACTGAGGGGTGGTGAGGAATGTGCCTCATATTTTAAAATGTCCTCTTCCTCCTGCAGCCAGGCCTCACTGACAAAGCAGGACCCAGGGCTGCCAGGGAACCAAGCTGCCTCTCGTTATTATATTTAATTTAACCATAGTGTTACCCTACATGTCAACAGTTCAGGACAAATTGATGGATTCCAGTTTAACTATTTAACTGTGCCAGTGGTAATGTGTGCAACCATGCATTAAATTAAAAATGACACTTGGAAATGTGTATATCCTGGACCTCAGTTCTGTGCACCAAATAGGAAAAAGATTTAAAATGCTGTCTAGCGGAGGATTACCACTGAAGAAGCATGAATCTCATTACCGCAGGCTGCACAGAACACATTTGCAAAGCTCCGTTTAAAAGCTGTCTGATGGTAGCAGCCTGGTTATCTGGCTGGATAAACACGACATTTCCTTTCCATAATAGAAAGCCCAGTTGCTGCCAAAGCAAAGATGTTGTCAGGGTCCTCAAGGTCCTCATACCCACCTTGATTCCTGGGCACCCTCACTCAGCTTATGTGTCACCCATGCCAGCTGTCTTCTCCTACCAAGACCGCAGTCCTACCCTTCACAGAGATGTTCATGAACGTATCCACAGACAAATCACTAGAAAATTATAGTCCTTATCATTTATTAAGTATCTACTATGTGCTAGCCACATTGCCAGACACTTCTTACAGTATGTCATTTAACAGTCCTATGAAGTCACTGTTATTACTTCATTTTGGCATATACAGTAATTGATGCTCAGAGAGGTGAAGTACATTTTTCAAGATTGCACAGTGATGAAGGGCAGAGCCAAGGCCTGTCTAATTTCAAAGCTTGGTCTCTTTAACCATAGGTAGCAGTGCTACTGGAACCATCACTCCTAAAAATGCCCAGTTAACGGAGCTTCTGTTCATACTTTGCATTCATCCATGAAATCAAATGAGCCTAAGGTACCTCCTAGGTAAGAACTGCAAACTGAAGTGCATTTGCTTAGAATTCTCCTACTCCCATTGCTGTGCCCTTTCCCTCTGCAGGCAGGCAAGTCCCTCTACTATGAACTCTTTATGGGCAGGGATCAGGCTTATTTATCTCATACACCCAACACTCCGTCCCATGCCCAGCCTAGTGCAGGTGCATGTGAAGATTTGTCCAGGTGCAGTGAACTGGGTGCTGGGCACAAGATGGGAGAGAAGATGTAGGGGTGCCAGTGAGGACCAGGAAGAGCATGGGGAGAGGACGTGCCCATTAGAGCAACACAGTCATCAGGAATGTAATGGTGGGAGAGGGAAAGCTCATCACCCTCGTTCTCACGCTAACAGAAAGGCATTTTCCCCAGGAGCCAAGCCAACGTTATCACGGAAATAGCAGCCTTCAAATTCTTTCATCTTTCTGAAATGTAACTTCAGATCATTTGACTCTGAATCACAAGAGAAAGCCTAATAGCAAATATTCTCCACACTAAGTACGAATTTGGGTAAATAAGAAAGCAGAATGGAATACGGGGAAAGAACATAAAGACAAATGATCTAAAACCAAACTGCGGTAGTCTGGCGGGTGATTGCACAGCCTGGCACTGTCTTTCCGTTTCTCCACGTAGATGGGCACTACCATCGCAACGGCAAAATGCAAATCAACCTTATTGTTTCATAAAAAAGTCCAATCACATAACTCAATTAAGTCCACTGTTCCTGAAACAATTGGATCTTCTAGGAAATGAACACAGATCAAGTTGAAGACATTTTCCTATTCACCCGACTCCAATTCTGCTCATTTGTCTCCTGTTCTCCATGTTCTATCCCACTTCCATCCCCTAATGATAGGCTAGCAATTTCTTTTCTAAACAGAAACTCAACAGCCACCCAGTTTTGCATCTATTGAGCACATTCCCTGCTGAGAAATGTCCATTAGTGGGAGTTTTACCATGACCTAACCTTGCAGAGTTCTGGGTCGAGTTGGCACGGGCTGCGGAGAGGATGGGAGCAGGAGGCGGCTGAAATTAACCTGATTTCAGCAGTTGGCTCCTGAGTGTGTTTGCGTCTGTTGTCTTAATGGACTGTAAGAGACGCCAGGTTGTCTGCCAGAACCTGCCGTCAAGGTCGAGGGACACAGGCAGGCAGCCCGAGGGAGCCTGCAGCCCGGGCGCTTGGTGCGGCTACTCTTGGTCCATCACCTCACACTGCCATGTTGGTCTACCTCGAAGCCTTTGGTTTCTTCTGTTGCTGCTGTTGTTTTGAGGCAAAGTCTCACTTTGTCACCCAGGCCAGGCTGCAATGGCGCAATCTCGGCTCACTGCAACCTCCACTTTCAGGGTTCAAGTGATTCTCATGCCTCAGCCTCCTCAGTAGCTGTTTTATTATTTTCTAAAACACAACAAGATATATTTGTTGAATACAAACTGTCTTCCAAGCTTTATGGTAAACACCTTGAATAGCCTAGTTACTGTCCCCACATCACAGATGACAACACTGAGGTAAACAGAGGCCACAGACTCTGGCCAGAAGAGGCCTTACAGAGCTAGGAAGGGGGAACAGGGCTGAAATTCATACCCAAGCCATTCGATTCCACATTCTATCATTGTTGGTTTCTGTAAGGGGACGGGTTCTACTCCCAGGAACCAGATAAAGTGATGGAGGCTCTAGAGAGGAACGTGCTTTTCTGAGGCTCGTTCTGCTCTATTTCCATCCTTTTCCAATATTAAAATCCCTTTGTGCTTTTTCTTTTTTCTAATTTTTTATTTTTCTTTGAGATGGAGTCTCGCTCTGTTGCCCAGGCTGGAGTGCAATGGCATGATCTTAGCTCACTGCAACCTCTGCCTCTCGGGTTCAAGTGATTCTCCTGCCTCAGCCTCCCAAGTAGCTGGGATTACAGGTGCCCACGACCATGCCTGGCAAATTTTTGTATTTTTAGTAGAGGCAGGGTTTCTGCCATGTTGGCCAGGCTGGTCTTGTACTCCTGACCTCATGTGATCCGCCTGTCTCGGCCTCCCAAAGTGCTAGGATTACAGACATGAGCCACCGCGCCCAGCCTCCTTTGTGCTTTTCAAAACAGTATCATGATAATCACTACACCCTCAGTCCACATTGACTAACGCAAGAGGCTACTGTGAATTTAATGACGTTTATAAACAAATTTGTATCTTATTCATGACAACCAAATACACAGACATTTCATACGTGGGTAAGTCATGTTATCCAGGCAATGCACACTTCTCAGAGTACATGGGGATTCTTGGATTCCATGAATCAATTTAGAAATCCACAGCCAGCATTGATTTCTGTCTCTGCTCCTTGTCTCATGGGTGGGTGCCCAAATTAGATGATGTAAAGACAGATAAGAATTCCAGCTTAAAAATAACAGCACAACAACGATAACAAATGAAATATATCTAAATGCTTCAATCAAGCGGGAATCTAAGGAGATATTGAACTTACCGTCAATGTACTTTTACTCTTAGGGTCTGACATGAAGTCAGCCTGCGGAAGGATTAAAGGTTGTTTGCCTAGGAAAGGAATGATCCTTGTAAAGAGAGCTTCCACAGCCTTGAAGAAAGGGCCTGATTGAAATGAATTTCTTGTCACATGAGGACAAAACGCCCAGGACTGCCCACTCACTGCCTGGGGTCTCACCAGGATTGTGTGTTGTATTACTTTATTTTGCCAGAATGCCAGGGTCTTGTCTCTCCTGTTTGCTTATGCTACCACACAGCAAAAAAAAAAACACCAAGGCAATCTGTCCCTTCCTTTGGATCTGATCAACAAAAAAAGCAAGGGAGCTTCTTTCAAATTGCTATTTACTCTCTCAGTGGAGTTGTCAGAGGCATGTGAACCAGAGCAACTCCAACTTGAATAGGAGCTGAGCAAAATGAGGCTGAAACCTACTGGGCTACCTTCCCAGACGGTTAAGGCATTCTAAGTTACAGGAGGAGATAGGCAGTCGGCACAAGATACAGGTCATAAAGACCTTGCTGATCAAATAGGTTGCAGTAGAGAAGCCGGCCCAAATCCATCAAAACCAAGATGGCGATGAGAGTGACCTCTGGTTGTTCTCACTGCTCCACTCCCACCGGCACCAAGACAGTTTACAGATGCCATGGCAACGTCAGAAGTTAGCCTATATGGTCTAAAAAGGGGAGGCATGAATAATCTACCGATTGTTTACCATATAATCCAGAAAGAACCATAAAAATGGGCAACCAGCAGCCCCCGGGGCTGCTGTCTATGGAGTAGCCACTCTTTAATCCTTTACTTTCCTAATAAACTTGCTTTCACTTTATGGACTCACCTTAAATTTTTTTCTTGCACAAGATCCAAGAACCCTCTCTTGGGGTCTGGATCGGGACCCTTTTTCTGTAACAGTGACCTGATTTCTGAGTTTCTTGGTCTCAGATGGCCTCAGGAAAGCTAGGCAATCTACCATCACAATGCTGCCTGACCACAAAGACAAAACAAGATCTGGTGTCCTTACCATTATCACATAGTTTCATTTTTCTTATTCTTAAGATGAATTTTGAATAATTCCTGGCATCAAACGAATAACCACCTTCCCAGAATTACAGTGAGGCTCTTGATGCTGGATGTGTGTTTATTCTGAAATCAATATGGGAAAGACAGTTCATTCTGAATGTATTTGATTAGATGCCTAGACTTTAAATCCATATGACTGCCATTGCCATTTATCCCAGGCAGGGGAAGCTAGCAAAGGATTACTTATGTGTGTGATGTGAGAGGTGTCCCTGTGAAGCCCCATCAATTCCTGCATCTGTTTGGATAGGGTTTATTTGACAGGGCCTGACACTCTAGTCCACACATCACAGTGCTCACTCGAAGAACTTTGTCTGTGGAGTAGGCATCTTGGAGAGAATTTCTGACTCCAGCCCGTCTCACCTCCAGTTCTTACCCAGCCAAAGCGCAACTCAGATTCTGAGCTCTGCCTCAGCCAGGGAACCAGCGTTCCCATCAATTCGTGATTTGCCAAGGGATTCATTTGCAGCAGGAACTAGAAGACCATGGTACAGTATGACCAGGGGAAGGACACTGATTCTTGTTGATTCTTAAGTGGGGTTTTGTGGTTTTTATTTTTAAGAGATGGGGTCTTTCTCTGTTGGCCAGGCTGGAGTGCAGCAGCATGATCGTAGCTCACTGCAGTCTCAAATTCCTAGGCTCATGTAATCTTCCCACCTTAGTCTCCCAAGTAGCTGGGATTACAGTGCATGCCACCAGGCCCAGCTAATTTTTTATTTTTTTAATTTGCTATAGATAAGGGGTCTCACTATGTTGCCCAGGATGGTCTTGAACCCCTGGGCTCAAGTGATCCTCCTGCCTCAGCTCCCCAGAGTGCTGGGACTATAGGTGTGAACCACTGTGCTCAGTTTCCAAAGGGGTTTTATAGCAGCCTTGACTTGCCAATCTTCAAAATTATCTGTGAGGCGAACCACATTTTGATTTCTTTTTTTCACTTAGGAAGGTCTGAGACAGAGATCTTAAGCTGTGTGAGGTCAAAGAAGTCAGTCAGCAAAGCCATCTGACTGGCATTCCATTACTCACTTTTTCTACTAACATCACTGGGGCACAAGGAAAAAATTTGTCATCGGGCCCCCAAATTAAATGAACAAAGAAATTGACATGAAACTGAAAGGGTTTTTAGAAAGCAAGGAAAGCAGTGGCTCACACCTGTAATCCCAGCACTTTGAGAAGCCGAGGCAGGTGAATCACTTGAAGTCAGGAGTTCGAGAACAGCCTGGCCAACATGGTGAAACCTCGTTCTCTACTAGAAATACAAAAATTAGCCAGGTGTGGTGGTGCATGCCTGTAATCCCAGGTACTTCAGGAGGCTGAGGCAGGAGAGTCGCTTGAACCTGAGAGGCAGAGGTTGGAGTGAGCTAAGATCTTGCTATTGCACTTCAGCCTGGGTGACAGAGTGAGGCTCCATCTGAGGAAAGAAAAAGAAAAAGAAGTTAGATGGAGAGGGAGAGAAAGAAAGACAGAAAGAGAGAAAGAAAGAAAGAGAGAAAGAGAGAAAGAGAAACAGAGAGAAAGAGAAACAGAGAAAGAGAAACAGAGAAAGAAAGAAGAAAGAGAAGAAAGAAAGAAAGAAAGAAAGAAAGAAAGAAAGAAAGAAAGAAAGAAAGAAAGAAAGAAAAGAAGGAAGGGAGAAAAGAAAGAAAAAGAAAGAAAGAAAGAGAGAGGGGGAGGAAGGAAGTGGGGGAGGAAGGAAGGAAGGAAGGAAGGAAGGAAGGAAGGAAGGAAGGAAGGAAGGGGGGGAAGAAGGGTAGTTTGTAGTGGTATCACATCGTGGTTTTAATTTGCATCTTACTAGTGATGAATGATGTTACATGTCTTTTCATGTGCTTGTTTGCCATCTGTATATCTTCTTTGGTGAAATGTCTGTTCAACCCTTTTGCAAAGAAGAGAAGAGAACAGAAGAGAAAGGAAAAGAAAGAGAAAGGGAGGAAGGGAGGAGGGGAGGAAGGAACGGACGGAAAGGAGGAAGGGAGGGAAAGAGAGAGAGAAAATAAAAGGAAGGGAAGGGAAGGGAAGGGAAGGGAAGGGAAGGGAAGGGAAGGGAAGGGAAGGGAAGGGAAGGGAAGGGAAGGGAAGGGAAGGGAAGGGAAGGAAAGGAAAGGAAAGGAAAGGAAAAGAAAGAGAGGAAAGGGGAAAGGGCTCAGAACATAGGCAAGCCTGGCTTTTGATATTGGATATGGGACACTAGCTGTCAGCACATGGTCAACTGTGCAACCATGTAAGTATCAGTTTCCTTGGCTATCAATGGGATTAAATAGCAGTCGCATTATACAGGTGTTACGAGGATCAGCGAAGATAACATGTGTAAAGCTTGGAACAAATAGGTTTTTGTCCTCCAGCATGGATTTAGCTCAGGGTGGAGCTAGTCTCCCACACATTGCTTTCACAATCCTTATATAACCCTGAGCCTCACTGTGTGGTTATGGATCAGGGTCACAGCAAAAGAACAACAATCCAGATGGAAATTTCAATCACAGCTTCTCACTCAAATGTTTAAGGCAGGTCAGAAACTAAGTTCATGCTACTGGTATTAAGATCTCCTCTCCTGGCCGAGTGTGGTGGCTCACCCCTGTAATCCCAGCACTCTGGGAGGCTGAGGAGGGTGGATCACCTGGGTTCAGGAGTTCGAGACCAGCCTGGCCAACATGGTGAAACCCTGTCTCTACTAAATATACAAAAAAAAAAAAAAAAAAAATTATCTGGGTGTGGTGGCACACGCCTGTAATCCTGGCTACTCAGGAGGCTAAGGCTGGAGAATCACTTGAACCCGGGAGGCGGAGGTTGCAGTAAGCCGAGATAGCTCCACTGCACTCCAGCCTGGGTGACAGAGCAAGAATCTGTCTCAAAAAAAAAAAAAAAAAAAAAGAAGATATCCTCTCCTTTCTATTTCTCTGGTCCCTCCATCTCTCAGTCTGCTGGGACTTGCTCACTCTATTGCTCGAATCAAATGCCTCATGCACTCTATCCTGATCGCATCTCTGCCCCCAGTTCCTTTGCTTCCCCATGCAACACACTACATACACCTTAGCACATTGCCTCAACTCTCTCTATCTCCAAGAAACATATATTTATATTTTCATAAGAATCTAATCATGTAGTGTATTCCTTTTTTCTTCCAATAAAGCAGGGTTGGAGACGACGCCAAGACAAAGGGAACTGGGGAGCTGTGAACTCCCACACATAAATAATTTTTATACCATCTCATAGAATTAAAACACAAGATTCTTTATATTCTCAAGTAGTATCCTGGTACGTATAGTTTTGAAATTTCCCAGGAGTTTAAATAAAACATTTTACATGGTCCATAAATTGTGATATTAGCCCATGGATGGCAAGGGAAATGCTATAATTTTTTCCTGGCCAACAAAATTATTACTAGCATCATTGCCAACTCAGTACAGTTTATAACCCTCTGTGGATTGTTGTTTCATTCCAATACTTATTTATATTTTAACAGTCATTTGACCAAAGACTCCTTTTTTTATAAACTTAACTGAAAACATATTTTTCACTCTTGACATAGCCTCGCTGAATTCTAAAGTAGAGCCTGTTTTCACACATTATTATAAAATAAGAATATTTACTACTGAATATACTTACTTTGTAGGGAACACGCTTGAGGACTATAAGAAGTCATAGGAAATTTAGATTTGTTCATTATAAATGCTAATTGATGGGAGAAATGACAATAGACTGTCTTTGGCGTGTCTAAGTAAAATAGAAGAAATAGCTCAATAAAAACCAACACCCTACTACTATTTTTAAATTATTCAACTAAATGGAAGAAATGCCTTGACCTGAATTTCCTGGAGCCCAGTCACTCTGATTTGGCTTCTTATCCTTCTGTTTCAGGGTGTGGGTCATTTCCTAGATTTCTGCCCTCTCATCACCCCTATGAATGCCAGTCAGCCCCCCACTCACCCTGACTGTGGCCTTCAATCTATCTGACCTCCAATGGGTGACTCTCTTCTTTGTTAGCCTCTTTAGTTCTTGTCTCCTCCAATGGCCCCTACCTCCTGCACTTGTAACTATGAGAATGAAGCTAAAATGGATGCTAAAAGTGAAGATAAAAACACTAGTTACCACTTCACCTAGAACTGTTTGCTTATATCACCAGAAACTTAGAGGAGAGGTGCCCAGGCAGAAAACCCATTCATCTGAGGACCTGTGACAAGAAACAAGAAAGTGGCTGCTTGAGATGAAGACGAAGATCACACCAAGTTGGGGAAGATATCATTGCCAAAATTTCTGGCATCCACCAGGAGGGCGGAGTTGTCCAAATTAAAAATCAGAACAATTGAAAATGGAAAGTCTCAATCTTGGGCTTTACCCCAGCTTTGCCCTTGACTTGTGGTGTAACTTTACAGGGAACAGCTTATCCCTCACTGAGTTAGATTGGTAAGTCCCAGTGCACTGTATTATTCTCATGAACAGTTGGTAAATGAGAAGTCCCAATGCATTGTATTATTCTCCTTTCTTTTCCCACCATTTGGCCAAAAATGGTAAAGCCATCCCACCATCAGCAGGAAGACTGTTAGAAGTGACTAGAAATCAGGACAGCCTCCCGACTAGCAATAGTAATTACACGAAGCAGAATCGCACAGTCACTAATCGGTGTCAAAAAACACAGATGTCCTTGGAAATAAAACCATGAAAAACAACCACCACCCATGAGTCTCTCTGAGTCACAGCACTAGGGACAATTCCATATTCTTGTTTACTTGAATTTTTCTAATTTTTTTTTCCATAGAAACCTATGTTCCTTGAATAGTAAGAAAACTGGAAATAATTCTATGATAGTTTTTATCTTATTTTTTGGATAAATTTGTGATTTTTAAATCACTGTTCTATTCTAAACTATATACTAATTTTATGTAAATTAGTAACATTATTGTTACAACTATTGACAGATGACCTGCTAAGGGCTACTTAATCTTCAGAAATCCAGTAGGTGCGTTACCGTGTAACTCAGAAATACAATCGTGATTTTCAGTAAGAGTTTTTGGAGGGCCTTCTTGTTTGCTACAATTAAAGGCCTGTGTTGTGTTACCACAATGATGCTCTCTTTTCAGCAATTCATGTGTCAAGCAGGGAGCTGAGATGTAATGGTTTCCTTCAGATTTCTCCGAAATGACCTGATTCACTCAGAGAATGAAGATATCTGAGAATCCTTGCCTTTCCATTGAGAAACTTTTAGTTAGAAATTTTTTAAAAAATAACTTCATTGTTTAAAAAACATCATTGTAATTAAAACAAATATTAACAAATCAAAAGGAGTATACGATGAGACAGTTGTCTTAGATTTTATTAGACAATGTACACATTGACCCAAAAGTATCACCACAAATCAAATTTTATAGTGACAATGAACTGAAAAAGCTGTTGACTTTACTGCTGTCAGATTTCTGTGAGTTTCAGCTGTAACATGAAGATTTAGAGCACTATGTGCAACTCTGCTCACAACAGCCAAGACGTGGAAAGAGCTAAGCGTCAGTTGATGTGCGTGCATGCACACACACAATATTATTCAGCCTTTAAAAAGAAGGAAATCCTCTCATTTGTAACAACATGGACGGCCCTGGAGGACATTATGCTAAATGAAATAAGCCAGGTACAGAAAGACAAATACCGCATGACCTCACTTATATGTGGAATTTTAAGAAGTGAAACTTGTAGAAGAAGAGAGCAGATTGGTGGTTACCAGTAGCTGAGGATTTGGAAAATGGGGAGTTGTTGGTCAAAGGACACAACGTTTCAGTTCTAAGAGGAAGAAGTTTTGGATACCTAAGGTACAGTATGCTGACTACGGTTCACAACACCGCATTGTATACTTGAGATTTGTTCAAAGAGCAGATCTTAAATGTTCCACAAAGAAAGAAAGAAGAAAGGGGGAGAAAGAAGGCAGGAAGATCTGGTACTTGATAGCACAACAGGGTGACTATAGTCAATAAGAATTTGCGCATTTAAAAATAACTAAAAGACTATAACTGGATTGCTTGTAACACAAAGGTTATTGCTTGAGGGGACAGATTCCCCATTTACGCTGATGTGATTATTACACATTGTATGCCTGTATCAACGTATCTTATATACCCCATAACATATATACCTACTATGTACCCGCAAAAATAAAAATTGAAAGAATCAGAAAGAAAAAAAAGAGAAGAGAAAAAGAGAGAAAGAGAAAAGAAAGAGAACAAAGAGAAGAGAAGAAAGAGAAGAAAGAGAAGAAAGAGAAGAAAGAGAAGAAAGAAAGAAAGAAAGAAAGAAAGAAAGAAAGAAAGAAAGAAAGAGAAAGAGAAAGAGAGAGAGGAGGGTGGGTGGGAGGGAGGAAGACTATGTTACGTGATGGATAAGTTAATTAGCTGGTTTGTGGTAATCATTTCACAGTGTATACGTATATCAAATCATCACATTGTACATCTTGAATATATACAATTTTTATTTGTCGATTATACCTCAAAGAAGCTAGGAAACAGATTGGGACACTATGGAAGCTGCTGCCCACCTAAGACTCTGCACTGGGGGTCATAACAGCACAGCAGATTCTCAGTTAATGTCTTCAGTAGGTTCTTGGAAACTGCAACTTTAAGAAAAACGATGTATAACCAAACCAATTTTTTTCCTCTACCAACAAACCAATGTTGAAGGAAACAGCATTATTTCAGGACCAGCTATACACCATTTCACTTAAAGTCACAGTTTCAAAGAATCTACCAAGAATGTTAAATGAGGACCTACTGTACCCATCTCATAGGGTCACAGGGAGGATCAACTGCATAATTATGCATGTAAGAGCCTAGAAAAATGATCGATATGCCCTACAAATGTTATATGAGTAATAGTCATTGTCCTCTTGGGATCACAAAGGTCTTGTGAATCTATGTCCTCATATCCTCAACATCCTCTTCTCACCCTCCCAGCTCAGGATCAAACCCTAAAAATATGTGTTACAGTGAAGCTGGATAACTCTTTTTTTTTTATTATTATACTTTAGGTTTTAGGGTACATGTGCACAACGTGCAGGTTTGTTACATAGGTATCCATGTGCCGTGTTGGTTTGCTGCACCCATTAATTCATCATTTAGCATTAGGTATATCTCCTAATGCTGTCCCTCCCCCCTCCCCCCAACCCACAACAGTCCCCGGAGTGTGATATTCCCCTTCCTGTGTCCATGAGTTCTCATTGTTCAATTCCCACCTATGAGTGAGAAGATGAGGTGTTTGGTTTTTTGTCCTTGCGATAGTTTACTGAGAATGATGTTTTCCAGTTTCATCCATGTCCCTACAAAGGACATGAACTCATCATTTTTTATGGCTGCATAGTATTCCACGGTGTGTATGTGCCACATTTTCTTAATCCAGTCTATCGTTGTTGGACATTTGGGTTGGTTCCAAGTCTTTGCTATTGTGAATAGTGCCGCAACAAACATACGTGTGCACGTGTCTTTATAGCAGCATGATTTATAGTCCTTTGCATATATACCCAGTAATGGGATGGCTGGGTCAAATGGTATTTCTAGTTCTAGATCCCTGAGGAATTGCCACACTGACTTCCACAATGGTTGAACTAGTTTACAGTCCCACCAACAGTGTAAAAGTGTTCCTGTTTCTCCACATCCTCTCCAGCACCTGTTGTTTCCTGACTTTTTAATGATGGCCATTCTAACTGTTGTGGGATGGTATCTCATTGTGGTTTTGATTTGCATTTCTCTGATGGCCAGTGATGATGAGCATTTTTTCATGTGTTTTTTGGCTGCATAAATGTCTTCTTTTGAGAAGTGTCTGTTCATGTCCTTCACCCACTTGTTGATGGGGTTGTTTGTTTTTTTCTTGTAAATTTGTTTGAGTTCATTGTAGATTCTGGATATTAGCCCTTTGTCAGATGAGTAGGTTGCAAAAATTTTCTCCCATTCTGTAGGTTGCATGTTCACTCTGATGGTAGTTTCTTTTGCTGTGCAGAAGCTCTTTAGTTTAATTAGATCCCATTTGTCAATTTTGGCTTTTGTTGCCATTGCTTTTGGTGTTTTAGACATGAAGTCCTTGCCCACGCCTATGTCCTGAATGGTATTGCCTAGGCTTTCTTCTAGGGTTTTTATGGTTTTAGGTCTAACGTGTAAGTCTTTAATCCATCTTGAATTAATTTTTGTATAAGGTGTAAGGAAGGGATCCAGTTTCAGCTTTCTACATATGGCTAGCCAGTTTTGCCAGCACCATTTATTAAATAGGGAATCTTTTCCCCATTGCTTGTTTTTGTCAGGTTTGTCAAAGATCAGATAGTTGTAGATATGTGGCATTATTTCTGAGGGCTCTGTTCTGTTCCATTGATCTATGTCCCTGTTGTGGTACCAGTACCATGCTGTTTTGGTTACTGTAACCTTGTAGTATAGTTTGAAGTCAGGTAGCATGATGCCTCCAGCTTTGTTCTTTTGGCTTAGGATTGACTTGGCGATGCGGGCTCTTTTTTGGTTCCATATGAATTTTAAAGTAGCTTTTTCCAATTCTGTGAAGAACGTCATTGGTAGCTTGATGGGGATGGCATTGAATCTATAAATTACCTTGGGCAGTATGGCCATTTTCATGATATTGATTCTTCCAACCCATGAGCATGGAATGTTCTTCCATTTGTTTGTATCCTCTTTTATTTCATTGAGCAGTAGTTTGTAGTTCTCCTTGAAGAGGTCCTTCACATCCCTTGTAAGTTGCATTCCTAGGTATTTTATTCTCTTTGAAGCAATTGTGAATGGGAGTTCACTCATGATTTGGCTCTCTGTTTGTCTGTGATTGGTGTACAAGAATGCTTGTGATTTTTGTACATTGATTTTGTATCCTGAGACTTTGCTGAAGTTTCTAATCAGTTTAAGGAGATTTTGGGCTGAGACAATGGGGTTTTCTAGATATACAATCGTGTCATCTGCAAACAGGGACAATTTGACTTCCTCTTTTCCTAATTGAATACCCTTTATTTCCTTCTCCTGACTGATTGCCCTGGCCAGAACTTCCAGCACTATGTTGAATAGGAGTGGTGAGAGAGGTCATCCCTGTCTTGTGCCAGTTTTCAAAGGGAATGCTTCCAGTTTTTGCCCATTCAGTATGATATTGGCTGTGGGTTTGTCATAGATAGCTCTTATTATTTTGAGATACGTCCCATCAATACCTAATTTATTGAGAGTTTTTAGCGTGAAGGGTTGTTGAATTTTGTCAAAGGCCTTTTCTTCATCTATTGAGATAATCATGTGGTTTTTGTCTTTGGTTCTGTTTATATGCTGGATTACATTTATTGATTTGCGTATGTTGAACCAGCCTTGCATCCCAGGGATGAAGCCCACTTGATCGTGGTGGATAAGCTTTTTGATGTGCTGCTGGATTCGGTTTGCCAGTATTTTATTGAGGATTTTTGCATCAATGTTCATCAAGGATATTGGTCTGAAATTCTCTTTTTTGGTTATGTCTCTGCCAGGCTTTGGTATCAGGATGATGCTGGCCTCACAAAATGTGTTAGGGAGGATTCCCTCTTTTTCTATCGATTGGAATAGTTTCAGAAGGAATGGTACCAGTTCCTCCTTGTACCTCTGGTAGAATTTGGCTGTGAATCCATCAGGTCCTGGACTCTTCTTCGTTGGTAAGCTATTGATTATTGCCACAATTTCAGAGTCTGTTATTGGTCTATTCAGAGATTCAACTTCTTCCTGGTTTAGTCTTGGGAGGGTGTATTTGTCGAGGAATTTATCCATTTCTTCTAGATCTTCTAGTTTATTTGCGTAGAGGTGTTTGTAATATTCTCTGATGGTAGATTGTATTTCTGTGGGATTGGTGGTGATAACCCCTTTTTCATTTTTTATTGCATGTATTTGATTCTTCTCTCTTTTCTTCTTTATTAGTCTTGCTAGCGGTCTATCAATTTTGTTGATCTTTTCAAAAAACCAGCTCCTGGATTCATTAATTTTTTGAAGGGTTTTTTGTGTCTCTATTTCCTTCAGTTCTGCTCTGATTTTAGTTATTTCTAGCCTTCTGCTAGCTTTTGAATGTGTTTGCTCTTGCTTTTCTAGTTCTTTTTTTTTTTTTTTTTTGAGACAGAGTCTTGCTCTGTCACCCAGGCTGGAGTGCAGTGGTGCAATCTCGGCTCACTGCAAGCTCTGCCTCCTGGGTTCATGCCATACTTCTGCCTCAGCCTCTCCGAGTAGCTGGGACTACAGGTGCCCGCCACCACGCCCAGCTAATTTTTTTGTATTTTTAGTAGAGACGGGGTTTCACCATGGTCTCGATCTCCTGACCTCATGATCCGCCCGCCTCGGTCTCCCAAAGTGCTGGGATTACAAGCGTGAGCCACCGCGCCCGGCTTTTCTAGTTCTTTTAATTGTGATGTTAGGGTGTCAATTTTGGATCTTCCTGCTTTCTCTTGTGGGCATTTAGTGCTATAAATTTCCCTCTGCACACTGCTTTGAATGTGTCCCAGAGATTCTGGTATGTTGTGTCTTTGTTCTCGTTGGTTTCAAAGAACATCTTTATTTCTGCCTTCATTTAATTATGTACCCAGTAGTCATTCAGGAGCAGGTTGTTCAGTTTCCATGTAGTTGAGTGGTTTTGAGTGAGTTTCTTGATCCTGAGTTCTAGTTTGATTGCACTGTGGTCTGAGAGACAGTTTGTTATAATTTCTGTTCTTTTACATTTGCTGAGGAGAGCTTTACTTCCAACTATGTGGTCAATTTTGGAATAGGTGTGGTGTGGTGCTGAAAAAAATGTATATTCTTTTGATTTGGGGTGGAGAGCTCTGTAGATGTCTATTAGGTCCATTTTGTGCAGAGCTGAGTTCAATTCCTGGTTATCCTTGTTAACTGTCTGTCTCGTTGATCTGTCTAATGTTGACAATGGGGTGTTAAAACCTCCCATTATTATTGTGTGGGAGTTTAAGTCCCTTTGTAGGTCACTCAGGACTTGCTTTATGAATCTGGGTGCTCCTGTGTTAGGTGCATATATATTTAGGATAGTTAGCTCTTCTTGTTGAATTGATCCCTTTACCATTATGTAATGGCCTTCTTTGTCTCTTTTGATCTTTGTTGGTTTAAAGTCTATTTTATCAGAGACTAGGGTTGCAACCCCTGCCTTTTTTTGTTTTCCATTTGCTTGATAGATCTTCCTCCATCCCTTTATTTTGAGTCTGTGTGTGTCTCTGCATGTGAGATGGGTTTCCTGAATACAGCACCCTGATGGGTCTTGACTCCTTATCCAGTTTGCCAGTCTGTGTCTTTTAATTGGAGCACTTAGCCCATTTACATTTAAAGTTAATATTGTTATGTGTGAATGTGATCCTGTCATTATGATGTTATTTGGTTATTTTGCTCATTAGTTGCTGCAGTTTCTTCCTAGCCTTGATGGTCTTTACAATTTGGCATGTTTTTGCAGTGGCTGGTACCAGTTGTTCCTTTCCATGTTTAGTGCTTCCTTCAGGAGCTCTTTTAGGGCGGGCCTGGTGGTGACAAAATCACTCACCATTTGCTTGTCTGTAAAGTATTTTATTTCTCCTTCACTTATGAAGCTTAGTTTGGCGGGATATGAAATTCTGGGTTGAAAATTCTTTTCTTTAAGAATGTTGAATATCGGCCCCCACTCTCTTCTGGCTTGTAGAATTTCTGCCAAGAGATCAGCTGTTAGTCTGATGGGCTTCCCTTTGTGGGTAACCCAACCTTTCTCTCTGGCCGCCCTTAACATTTTTTCCTTCATTTCAACTTTGGTGAATCTGACAATTATGTGTCTTGGAGCTGCTCTTCTCAAGGAGTATCTTTGTGGCGTTCTCTGTATTTCCTGAATTTGAATGTTGGCCTGTCTTGCTAGATTGGGGAAGTTCTCCTGGATGATATCTTGCAGGGTGTTTTCCAACTTGGTTCCATTCTCTCCGTCATTTTCAGGTACACCAATCAGACGTAGATTTGGTCTTTTCACATAGTCCCAAATTTCTTGGAGGCTTTGTTCGTTTCTTTTTAGTCTTTTTTCTCTAAACTTCCCTTCTCGCTTCATTTCATTCATTTCATCTTCCATCACTGATACCCTTTCTTCCAGTTGATCACATCGGCTCCTGAGGCTTCTGCAATCTTCGCGTAGTTCTCAAAACTTGGCTTTCAGCTCCATCAGCTCCTTTAAGCCCTTCTCTCCATTGGTTATTCTAGTTATCCATTCGTCTAATTTTTTTTCAAAGTTTTTAACTTCTTTGCTATTGTTTTGAATTTCCTCCTGTAGCTCGGAGTAGTTTGATCGTCTGAAGCCTTCTTCTCTCAACTCGTCAAAGTCATTCTCCATCTGGCTTTGTTCCGTTGCTGGTGAGGAACTGCGTTCCTTTGGAGAAGGAGAGGTGCTCTGCTTTTTAGAGTTCCCAGTTTTTCTGCTCTGTTTTTTCCCCATCTTTGTGGTTTTATCTACTTTTGGTCTTTGATGATGGTGATGTACAGATAGGTTTTTGGTGTGGATGTCCTTTCTGTTTGTTAGTTTTCCTTCTACCAGACAGGACCCTCAGCTGCAGCTCTGTTGGAGTTTGCTAGAGGTCCACTCCAGACCCTGTTTGGCTGAGTGTCAGCAGTGGTGGCTGCAGAACAGTGGATTTTCGTGAGACAACAAATTCAGCTGTCTGATAGTTCCTCTGGAAGTTTTGTCTCAGAGGAGTACCTGGCTGAGTGTGGTGTCAGTCTGTCCCTACTGGGGGGTGCCTCCCAGTTAGGCTGCTCGGGGGTCAGGGACCCACTTTAGGAGGCAGTCTGTCCATTCTCAGATCTCCAGCTGCGTGCTGGGAGAACCACTACTCTCTTCAAAGCTGTCAGACAGAGACATTTAAGTCTGCAGAGGTTCCTGCTGAATTTTTGTTTGTCTGTGCCCTGCCCCCAGAGGTGGAGCCTACAGAGGCAGGCAGGCCTCCTTGAGCTGTGGTGGGCCACCCAGTTCGAGCTTCCTGGCTGCTTTGTTTACCTAAGCAAGCCTGGGCAATGGTGGGCGCCCCTCCCCCAGCCTCGCTGCCGCCTTGCAGTTTGATCTCAGACTGCTGTGCTAGCAATCGGCGAGATTCCGTGGGCATAGGACCCTCCAAGCCAGGTGCGGGACACAATCTCCTGGTGTGCCGTTTTCCAAGCCCGCTGGAAAAGCACAGTATTAGGGTGGGACTGACCCGATTTTCCAGGTGCCGTCTGTTACCCCTTTCTTTGACTAGGAAAGGGAACTCCCTGACCCCTTGCACTTCCCCAGTGAGGCAATGCCTCGCCCTGCTTTGGCTCGTGCACAGTGCGCTGCAGCAACTGTCCTGCACCCACTGTTTGGCACTCCCTAATGAGATGAACCCGGTACCTGAAACGGAAATGCAGAAATCACCCGTCTTCTGTGCCGCTCACGCTGGGACCTGTAGACCAGAGCTGTTCCTATTCGGCCATCTTGGCTCCACCCTCTGAAGCTGGATAACTCTAACCTCAGAATTATGTGGCCTTAGGTTTACTCATCCATCCTAAAATCTGTTAGGGCAATCTGGTCCAAGTTTGAACCACAGCCTTATTGCTTTATATTGCAAGCTTAGTACATCTGTAAAATGAGCACAGTCCCTGGCCTGCAAGGGTACTTTAAGGCTCCAAGTCAATGTGTGTAAGGATTATAGTGTAAAATTCGGTACATCACAGGTGCTCCATGCATGGTAAATAATAGCATTTTTTTGTTTTTTGTTTGTCTCTTTTGAGAAGGAGTCTCACTCTGTCAACAGGCTAGAGTGCAGTGGCACGATCTCAGCTCACTGCAACCTCCGCCTCTCAGGTTCAAGCGATTCTCCTGCCTCAGCTTCCCAAGTAGCTGGGACTACAGGTGCACGTCACCATGCCCAGTTAAATGCCCAGTTAATTTTTGTATTTTCAGTAGAGATGGGGTTTCACCATGTTGGCCAGGATGGTCTCGATCTCTTGACCTCGTGATCCACCTACCTCGGCCTCCCAAAGTGCTAGAGTTACAGGCGTGAGCCACCGTGCCCAGCCAATAATAGCAGTGTAATTATGATTTCTAAAAGCTAAAGAAGGCACTGAGTTAATTGGGGGTTCTTTTGTTTCCCAGATTTCCTGACCTTGATATAGTCATGGAGAGAAAGTGAGAAAAGGGCTCTGAAAACCTTCCAGTTCTTCCCTAGAGGAAATAGCCAGTGAGGATGTCAGAGGTGTTTGAACCACAGCAACTCCATCTTGAATAGGAGCTGGATAAAATAAGCCTGAAACCTACTGGGCTGCATTCCCAGGTGTCTAAGGCATTCTAAGTCACAGGATAAGATAGGAGATCAGCACAAGATACAGGTCATAAAGACCTTGCTGATCAAACAGGTTGCAGTGAGGAAGCCGGCTAAAACCCACCAAAACCAAGATGGCGACAAGACTGACCTCTGGTCATCCTCACTGCTACACTCCCACCAGCGCCATGACAGTTTACAAATGCCATGACAACGTCAGGAGGTTACCCTATATGGCCTAAAAAAGGGGAGGCATGAATAATCCACACCTTGTTTAGCATATTATCAAAAAATAACCATAAAAATGGGCAACCAGCAGCCCTCAGGGCTGCTCTGTCTATGGAGTACCCATTCTTTTATTTCTCTACTTTCTTAGTACACTTGCTTTCACTTTACTCTATCAACTTGCCCTGAATTCCTTCTTGTGTAAGATCCAAGAACCCTCTCTTGGGGTCTGGATTGGGACCCCTTTCCAGTAACAAAGACTCCCCACTGAAACAGCTAACACTGTAGGAATGTGAGGCGTGTATGGTGGAGTCAGCTTTCTTGTCTGAGTCCTGGCAGGTTCAGAGACAGGAATGCCCCTGGGGAAGGAGGAACTCGCTACGTGTGACCTTTTCACTCTAGTGGGGAATCGAGACAAATACCCAGTTACAGGCTGTGACGTGTGTATTACCACGCATTCCCTGATCTCAAAGCTACCACTACAAGCTAAACCCCAGACTTGGAGTCTAGCAAAATAAATTGTACCCATCGAGGTGCGCTTGGGAAGTTACTTTATATGCAATGGTCAGCCTACCTTGTCTAGGCTTCATCGGACTCAATTATTTGATTTATGAATGGTCAATGTTATTGACCATC
Source organism: Symphalangus syndactylus (assembly GCF_028878055.3). Lineage (NCBI taxonomy): Eukaryota > Metazoa > Chordata > Mammalia > Primates > Hylobatidae > Symphalangus > Symphalangus syndactylus. The sequence goes on along the minus strand of NC_072432.2, from coordinate 18,032,684 downwards.
CAGCTGCCCGTAAACTCTTCCACTTAATAAAACAGTGGCCTATTCGCCCACACGTTCAATAAACAAGCATCGAAGGGAAGCAGAATCCATGGGGACAGCCAAAAAGAGGCAGCCAGACTCTCCTGGCTCTGTAAGGAACCTCCCAAAGAGGGTAAAGATTTCACTTTTATCTATAGATGCCTTGTTGGATTTTGCATAAAGAAATTACTAGAGTCACTGAACCATAATTTAGTTCTTCTAAATAGTGGTGAATATTTGAAAGCTTCAAGGACACTGCTAGAAACTTTACCAAGTATATACATACCTAGCTAAAAACAGCATATTCATCCTATAGACTACACAGCCTCCCAGCCATACTCCAAATATTATACATATCGATGAAAAGAGTCAAACTCTATAAAACATTTGAAGAAATTTATTCTGAGCCAATATGACTGACCATGGCCCATGACACAGCCCTCTGGAGGTCTTGAGAACATGTGCCCAAGGTGGTTGGGGTGCAGCTCAGCATCATACATTTTAGGGAGGCATGAGAGATCAAAGACATCTGAGAAATACACTGGTTTGGTCAAGAAAGGATGGACAATTCAAAGTAGGAAGCTTCCAGGTTATAGGTAAATTTAAACATTTTCTGGTTGACAATTGGTTAAGTTTGTCTAAAGACCTGGGATCCATAGAAAGGAAATGTTTGAGTTAAGATAAAAGATTGTGGAGGTTCTTTTGAAGTCTCATAGTGGCTGCCCTTAGAGAAAAAACATGATAAATGTTTTCCTTTCAGACTTTCAAAAGGTGGTAGACACTCAGTTAACCTCTTCAGGATTGGGAGGGCCTGCAACAAAAAGATCTAGCTGTGTTAATAGAGATTCTTTACAGATGCAAATTTTCCCCAACAAAGGACGGCTTTGCAGGGCCATTTCAAAATACTGCAAAGAAACATGTTTTGGGATAAAATATTTTCATTTTCTCCTTTGTCACATATTGTTATGCCAGAGTCAGATTCGAAAGTAAATCAATGATATACAGGGTTATACAAAACACATCTGATGAGAATTTATGGTTTATAGGCCATAACTCCCCAGACCCCTCAGAAATTTGGGCAAGATAGGAAAAAAATCAGAGCTTAGTTCTCACAAAACAATTAATTAATTCCTGTGCTGCTGGATTTGCTACTCCCATTAAAAAGAACATGGTTGGAATGGACGCCTTTTGCAAGGCAATAATATTCAGTTAATTGCAAGGAAACTAGGGTTTCTTTAAGATGGTAACCCCAGTATGAGCACGAGGTCTCTGTGTGTCTACTTTCTTTGAAGATTTGCTGGATCTCACATCTGACAAAAAGATACAACCCTGGGCCATCATCATAATGAAGTGTTCCTCTAGTCTGGCAGGTTTCTGCACGCTCATCCCTTCCACTATAATCAAACTGTAACCTAGGAGTTCTCCTTTTGAGCACATACAGCCAAGATCAGGGTTTAATACTTGTCTCTTGCTGTCTCTGAACAGATTGTGAGTTTGGTCTTGCAATATAAGAGCACTTTAAGAATTCCGATACTCTTACATTCCTCACTGGAAGCGATGCTTGAGACTTCCTTTACAAACCCTACAACAACAGGTAAGCAGAAATCCCATTCCACCTCACTCTGCATATGGTTCTGAAGAAAGTTCTCTAAAAATGGCAGCCTGAGAATGTTAGAGGTGTGTGAACCAGAGTGACTCCATCTTGAATAAGGGCTGGGTAAAACAAGGCTGAGACCTACTGGGCTGCATTCCCAGATGGTTAAGGTCTTCCAAGTCACAGGATGAGATAGGAGGTTAGCACAAGATACCTTGCTAATAAAACATAAATAAATACCTTGCTAATAAAACAGGTTGCAGTAAAGAAGCCAACCCAAATCCACCAAAACCAAGGTGGTGATGAGAGTGACCTCTGGTTATCCTCACTGCTACACTCCCACCAGCACTGCCATGACAGTTTACAAATGACATGGTAATGTCTGGAAGTTACCCTAGATGGTCTAAAAAGGAAAGGCATGAATACCATATAATCAAGAAATAACCATAAGAATGGGCAACATGGAGATTCAGCCTGGTAAGTTGTAGCCTGGACCATTGGGAATGTGGGGCCCATTCATTGAGAACAGCAGGGGAGGAGAACGCTAGTGTAGAATTTATGCTGTCACTTCCATGCACAGCCCATTGGCCAGAAATAGTCACTTTGGTCATGCCTAACTGCAAGGGGAAATCTATGCCCAGGAAAAAGCTTAAGATATGAGTGAGTGGCCAGGTGTGGTGGCTCACGCCTGCAATCCCAGCACTTTGGGAGGTCGAGGTGGGCAGATCATGAGGTCAAGAAATCGAGACCATCCTGGCTAACATGGTGAAACCCCGTCTCTACTAAAAATACAAAAAAATTAGCCGGGCATGGTGGCGGGCGCCTGTGGTCCCAGCTACTCAGGAGGCTGAGGCAGGAGAATGGCGTGAACCTGGGAGGCGGAGCTTGCAGTGAGCAGAGATCGCCCACTGTGCTCCAGCCTGGGTGACAGAGCAAGACTCCGTCTCAAAAAAAAAAAAAAAAAAAAAAATGGGTGAGCATTACAAATCTGACTGTAACTAATCCAGTCAAAGGCAGTGTCTCCAAAGAGAGGGTGTGAGCATCTTAATCAGTGGAGTCATTGCTATTCATCTCACTGCTGCATCCCTGGTTCCAGAAACAATGCCTAGAACTGAAAACATAGCCAGTAAATATTGCATGGATGAATTAATGGTTTAGGCTAATTGAGATCAGCTGCCTGGGGCTGAGGGAGACTCTAGCTTCTCCAAAAGTACATGGCTGCCCAATAACAGAAAGAAATCAAGGTTTGTTGGAAAAATAAAGGAGAAAAAATGGCTGCTGAGAAAGTACTGGTGTGGGCTGCAGCGGTTCAGAGACTTCTTGATTGAGTGAAGAGATGGATTGGTGGATGGGTGGATGGGGGCTGTGGGGGATGGTAGGTACATTATTTCCTTGTCCCTATTGCCACTGCTCCTGCCCTTGCAAAGATCACCATAATTATCACTTGATTGTTAAAATGGCTTTACATGCATATCATCGTCTACCACTGTTTTTCTCCTTCTCAATATATTATCTACCTTGATGTGAGAATCCCTTCTAAAACTCAGATTGAATCATGGCATCAGCCTCTTTTAAAAAATTATTCCATAATTAAAAAAAAAACCCAAGTCCTTCATACAATATTCAAGATTCTTCACAATTTGATTAGAACGTGTCCACCTCGACCTTCCTCCACCTACATGGTCTTCCCACACACATCCAATTAGCTTTAGCTACGCTGTACAATTAAAGAGTGTATATCTCCACACTTGTGGTCCTCTGCTTAGTCTTTCCTTTTGGTTTCTATCAGATACCTAGGTCAACTATTGCTTCTTCCCTGAAGCCTTCCTAGAACTCTTCAGACAGAATTTATCACTCCCTTTTCTAATTCTCCAATTATACCTGGTATACACTTCTGGAAAAAATAAATAAATAAAAAATAAAAAAAAAGAAAAAAAACTTCCCTTAGGATGATCTGCTTTGTATTTGTATTTAAACTATTAGAGCTGGGAAAAGGATTCGCCAGGTTTGTATATGCCTCTGTTGTGTTGTGGTTTTGTCAGAGGCATTTGAACCAGAGCAACGCCATCTTGAATTGGGGCTGGGTAAAATGAGGCTGAGTCCTGCTGGGCTGCATTCCCAGATAATTAAGGCATTCTAAGTTACAGGATGAGATAGGAGGTCAGCACAAGATACAAGTCATAAAGACCTTGCAGATAAAACAGGTATCAGTAAACCTACCAAAACCCACCAAAACCAAGATGGCCAGAAGAGTGTCTTCTGGTCATCCTCACTGCTACACTCCCGCCAGCGCCATGACAGTTTACAGATGCCATGGCAGCATCAAGAAGTCACCCTATATGGTCTAGAAAGGAGAGGCATGAATAATCCACCCCTTGTTTAGCATAGAACAAGAAATAACCATAAAAATGGGCAACCAGCAGCCTTGGCACTGCTCTGCCTATGGAGTAGCCGTTCTTTTATTCCTTTACTTTCCTAATTAGCTTGTTTTCACTTTACTCTCTGGACTCGCCCTGAATTATTTCTTGCATGAGATCCAAGAACCCTCTCTTGGGGTCTGGATCCAGACCTCTTTCCTATAACAGTTTATTGAGACCGACAGCTATATTTGACTCTCTTGATTAGAATAATGCATTGCATATTATAAGCAGTCATTCATGCTTTCATTCAACAAATGCTAAGGAGTGCCAAATATGTGCCAGACCATGGACAAGACAATTAACATTCATAGAAATGAATTAAATCCTAAGTAGAGTTTCATTCGCCCACAGCCCATTGTCATTTTCAGAGAGTACATAATGCCATGTGATGGTTAATTCATTAATTAAGCTGGTTTCCTAATTTAGTGTGAACTTCATTATCTTGTCCAAATGACTATAGCACTCTTGATACACAGTCTTAGAACAAAACAGAGACCCTCACTGTGAAATACTTCCCAGATAATAGCTCATATTCATTTCCCAAGAGATTAGGTTGCCGCTCTCTGAATTATATGGAACTTTTTATTGGCCCGCCTGACCTTTTGGAGACACACTTGTATTGGTGACAAGATGCAGAAGTTGGGCTCCCTGCGTTTATTGCTGCTTATATCCCACTACTCAACATGAAATGTTTGTGATGTTTTTAAGATGATCTTTAGTCTTTTCAATGGCCACATAAAACTGTTCTTGTGTATACTGGGGCTTCCTTTCACTTCTTTGTAAGGCACTGATAGAGAAAATTGTACATGTTTTCAAACAGCTCCTATTTTCTTCACAGAGCAGAGGCAGGGCATCGAAATGTACACTGCATTTCCTTTCTATGGTTTTAATAGCACAGAGCTAGCACTCCACGGTAAGCCATCATTCCTACTTCAGATCCAGCCCGTGAACCCCCATTAAAGCTAATGGAGACAATTATGTCCACAAACCAAAGAGGAAAAAAAAAACCCTTCATTTGTAAACTAGCCCAATTCCAGTACATTTTCTATGTCAAACATGTCAGTCATGAGTCCCTCTATTTAATTGTCTGAAATAAGTGTTGATCTGGGAAGCTTACCATTGATTCCCTCTCAGAAGAAAAAGAATAGCGAACTCTCAACAGCTACTTGGGACACTGGTCTGCAGGCTCTCCCTATTTTCTTCCTAAATCTTTTTGGTAAATGCTAAATGGCCAGTCTGGTGATTACTTTTGGTGCCCTCATAAATCCTCATAGACCAAGTCTCACTTTCCAGAAGCCATTCCTTATGGAGATAGATTGGCTTTCTTTCCATTGTGCCCATTGTTTATTAGAATGAATGAGAGTAGACATCTCTGTAAGATGGTAAAATACTGAAAAGTACTTTTCTCCTTTCTATGAATGACTGCATCTAAGAACAACTGCATCTAAATGTAAGAAAGTCGTACATTGACTACCTATGATAGGACTGAAATCTCCAAGAGCACTGGCCCAGAAAAGTATTTGGAATTTACAGTTATCTTAGGAATTCCTTCCTTTCCGGGAAAGACACTCAGCAAGCATCCCATTGTCATTGAGATGTGGGGACTACAGAGAAGCTTCTGACACAACAGCCAAGATTCACTTCCTACTTCTCCCTTAGGAGAAAACCTATGTATTTCAAAAATGAAATGAGGTGCGGAGATTTATTTCCACCTACAGAAGCTGTCAGCCATGCAGCATTCCCCTATGACATTCCATCTCCATCTTCTTACAACCTTCTTTGACTGTTCTCCTGTTGCACCACAGTGACTAAGAATATAACTCACAACAAGAACATGCATTCTTTTTAGTCTGGACACTTTGCCTTCACCACGGATGTGCTGCTCCTGGTTAATAATTGCACTGTAGCTAAGGCTGCTTGTCCTGACAGCCAGAGATTCCAGTAGGTTAAGAGAGGAACAGTTGTCTTTCCTCGTTCTCATTAATTCTGTCTACATTCAAAGTCAAGCCCATTATACTACAAAAAAGTTATTTCAAACCCAATATTAAAGCTATAGAAAGATAATATACACGGATATTTACAAGATATTTTACTAAGATACACAATTAGGACAAAATTGAAGGAAATTGAGACTTTCAAAATGTTAATAAGGATGGTTGCAGCATTATTGATAATAATGAGAAATTATTTCTGTTGTATTCACTACTGAGTAGCCAGTGCCTGTGTAGGTTATTATAGAGCAATCATTAAATACTTGTTAAATTGATGAATGATAAATAACTTATTAGACTTTCCTAGTTTAAAACTTCAATTCCTTTTAGATAAGAAATATAATTATCCAATGATGCTACCAGTCAGAACCAAACAATACCTGCAGGTATTGGGTAGAGTACGGACAACTCCATGGGATACTGCAGGTATTGATGTCGGTAGTGGTTACATGAAAATACACACACACACACACTCACTCACTCACGTACTCATCCAGATGAACATTTATGATTAGTGCATTTTATCTACTTTATTGTTTCTATGATAGCCTCAATTTTTCAGAAAGTAGATAACTATGGTATGATGCTTCTAATCTATGTGAAAATCTGTTTTGTTCTCTGTTGCAGGAAGTCAGGGACCCCAAATGGAGGGACTGACTGAAGCCATGGCAGAAGAAAATAAATTGTGAAGATTTCATGGACATTTATTAGATCCCCAAATTAATACTTTTGTAATTTCTTATGCCTGTCTTTACTGTAATCTCTGAAGATAAATTGTGAAGATTTCATGGACACTTATCACTTCCCCAATCAATACCCTTGTGATTTCCTATGCCTGCCTTTACTTTAATCCCTCAATCCCATCATTTTCGTAAACTGAAGAGGATGTATGTTGCCTCAGGACCCTGTGATGATTGCGTTAACTGCACAAATTATTTGTAGAGCATGTGTGTTTGAACAATATGAAATCTGGAGGCCAGGCGCGGTGGCTCACGCTTGTAATCCCAGCACTTTGGGAGGCCAAGGCGGGCGGATCACGAGGTCAGGAGATCGAGACCACGGTGAAACCCCGTCTCTACTAAAAATACAAAAAAATTAGCCAGGCGTGGTGGCGGGCGCCTGTAGTCCCAGCTACTCGGAGAGGCTGAGGCAGGAGAATGGCGTGAACCTGGGAGGCGGAGCTTGCAGTGAGCCAAGATCGTGCCGCTGCACTCCAGCCTGGGCGACAGAGCAAGACTCCATCTCAAAAAAAATAAAAAAAAAATAAAAAAATAAAAAAGAAAGAAATCTGGGCACTTTGAAAAAAGAACAAGATAACAGCAATGTTCAGGGAACAAGAGAGAGAACCTTAAACTCTGACTGCTGGTGAGCTGGGCAGAACAGAGCCATATTTCTCTTCTTTCAAAAGCAAATGGGAGAGATATCACTGAATTCCTTTTCTCAGCAAGGAACATCCCTGAGAAAGAGAATGCATCCCTGAGGGTAGGCCTCTAAAATGGCCCCCTTGGGTGTGGCCGTCTTCTATGGTCAAAACTGTAGGGATGAAATAAACCCCAGTCTCCCATAGTGCTCCCAGGCTTATTAGGACAAGGAAATTCCCACCTAATAAATTTTGGTCAGACCGGTTGCTGTCAAACCCTGTCTCCTGATAAGATGTTATCAATGACAATGGTGCCTGAAACTTCATTAGCAATTTTAATTTTGCCCCGGTCCTAGGTCCTGTGATCTCGCCCTGCCTTCATTTGCCTTGTGATATCCTATTACCTTGTGAAGCATGTGATCTCTGTGACCCACACCCTATTCGTACACTCCCTCCCCTTTTGAAAATCCCTAATAAAAACTTGCTGGTTTTACGGCTCGGGGGGCATCACGGAACCTACCGACATGTGATGTCTCCCCCGGACACCTAGCTTTAAAATTTCTCTCTTTTGTACTCTGTCCCTTTATTTCTCAACCCAGCCGATGCTTAGGGAAAATAGAAAAGAACCTACGTGAAATCGGGGGCAGGATCCCCGATAGTTCTCCACCGAGAAGGCCCTTTCTCTACTTTTGCTTTTTGAGGATCCCTTATTCCAGGGCCTATTTGTCTGCTATTTGATTAGCATATACCTATTGGCCTTATTTTCCATTATCTCTTTCTTAAATGATTTATAGTCCCAGATAACTGTCTGAATTCATTTTGCTTTGCTGAAAAACAAAACCCACAAAACCTGAAACCATAAAACAAAAACCTAAAAAAAAATAACAAATACACAAATTGTCAAACACATTTGGACACACTAGAATATGATTTTACAAAAATAATGTAAAGTTGATCACTATTCAGCATTCTTAGAATCCTAAGACTTCTATTAAGGAAGCACCAAAAATAACATGGAAACAACCTCTCTAGTTTGCAATAATTGGGGCTCTCTTGCCAAACAACTTTCTACTCTACTTAGAGAGCACCTAACAACTTCAGACCACAGTCACCAGTGAATCTGTTATTATGAATAGAGACCCTTACAACGTGACTTTGAACTGGCCCTATTGCCCCTTTTTCCGGGCTTCAATCTCCCCAAAAAACAAGAGGCTGCAATTAGATCTAAGGTCACAGTCAATGCTATCTTTCTCTGTTTCAATAAAAGATGAGCTTTAGTTATATTAGCAATACTTCCAAAGTCTTCAATTTGATTGAATAATTAGATATTTTACCTCTATTTACAGCAGCCAAAATATGGAATCAATCCAAGTGCCCATCAATGGATGAACAGATGAATGAAATGTGGAATACTGTTCAGCCATTAAAAAAAATGAAATCCTGCCATTTGCCACAGCATGGATGAAACTGGAGGTCATTAAGTGAAATAAGCCAAGCACAAATAGACAAATATCACATGTTCTCACTCATCAGTGGGAGCTAAAAAAGTGGATTTCATCAATATACAGAGTAGATTGGTGGTTACCAGAGGCCAGGAAGGGGTGGGGAAAGGAGAGGATGAAGAGAAGTTGGTTAATGGGTACAAATATATCATTGGCTAGAAGAAATAAGATCTAGTGTTAGATCAGTAGAGTGACTATAGTTTACAATATGCTATTATATATTTCAAAATAGCTGGAAGATAAGAATTCAAATAGTTCTAGCATAAAGAAAAGACAAATATTTAAGGTGACAGGTATCCCAGGTACACTGATTTGATCCTTACAAATTATATGAATGTATTAAATCATCACATGAAATTATATACATCTTCTATGCATCAGTTTATAAGAAGAATAACTATAATTTATTTTCTTTCACTGTCTACATAAAAATAATTTAGGTTTTATTTCTCAAGTCAATAATGCAAATGATTGTTGTCTTACATAATAAAGGTTTAACAAACACTAGTTAGAGGCAAGGAACTTGATTCTTTGTTGCAGGGCACCAAATTGAGTATACTTCATTATCTCTCCATAAATATTAATTAATGACTTTGTAGCTATTAAAATTATTATCTTCAGTGCCCCAGAGTTAATACACTACTACTAAGTAAGCAGCTCATCTCCATTTTAGAAGTCTGGACTATCTTTAGAATTTTCCGAGAGTTTATAATCAGACCACCTTTGATGTTATAAGTATTAATATTTTGACCAAACTGGGTGAAAACCAGGAAAATTCAAAAATAAAGGTTAAAACTCAGCTTTGTACTTGTTCTATGAACATAAAAGGCCAGAAATGAATGAGGCATGTCACATTAAGCTTCTCTGCTCTTCTGTACTAATCTGCTGGCAGGATTAGTTTGGTTGTTTTAAAGGAATAATGAGCTCAAGATATTGTCTTAACCTTAAGCTGGAATTTCTGAATACTGATTTAGTGTCACCATGAACTAAGTGGACGTGTGTTGCTAAGCTGAAGATATCTATTATTTCTTTGTCATCACTATCCCTTGCTCAAGAATCTGCCTCACCCACAGCTCAGAAGGGGCAACCCCACCTATGACAGCTGCTAGGATTGGGGAAGGTGGCACCCAACCTAGACTGGACCATGACATCCTCCCAGGCAGGAATTTGAAAGTGAGAAACAAACTGTGAATTCATCAGATGGTGTTGAATTGAAAGCAGGGCCATATAAAGTTAGGCGCCACTTGGCATGTACAAACCAATACAAGGTAAAGTCATGGTGATCAGGAACCAGGAAGCTGACTGAGAAAGCCGGTAACTGAGTGGGGAATATCACAAATCATAGAGGAAAGATTTAACCCAAAAAGAACAGGTTAGAGATAATGTATGCCTTATGGCATCCCGGGCACTGTGATACACTGCTATACTCCTGGCCATTGGGTTTGTGTGTGTATTAGTACATTTAAAATTGACACATATTATACATATTTATGGAGTATACTGTGATGTATCAATGCATATCTGTATTGCATAGTGAATGCTACTGGGTTTTAAAAGATTACCTGTAGTCTTAATCAATCTCCACTTTGCTGTGCCATTGTAAAAGTGATAAATATGAGTATTTATAGCCTCATCCTGTCTCTCACACTCATCCACATTCACATTTACAAACACTCATATAATTGGTACATACAGCCAGTACAGAACTAAAGAAGGCAGAATGATTTGACTTGATGTGTATTAGAAAAGAAAACGACTTAAGGTGGGAGCCTGCACTGGAGAAATATACCCAGGACAGACTGGGGAAAAGTTTGAGATCTTTTGAGAGAATTAAATAAGACTAAAGGCAGTTAGGATAATGAATGAGACATTAGAAAACAGTTTAAAAAGTTTTTACCATTTGTTTAAGTGGAATTCTTTTTTGGAACTCTTCAGGTTGTTTTGGTAAAGATTTTGTTTTCCAAAGCCTTCTTAGGAAATTGTCTTGCATTTCTTTCTTAATGAGAGCCTGGCTGAGACTGGACAGAAGGCGACCCAGTGTTATTTGGGTTATGGCAAACCCCAATCTCTTTCAGAGACGGGTGTTTTTCAACAGAATTCTAAAAGCATTTTTAATGGGACAATTCTTCATTGTGCAGGACCATCCATTAGCTTGAGTTACGTTAGCATCACTAGCCCCTGGGCACTAAATGACAGAGCACTTCTCAGTCACTGTGACAACCAAATACATTCTGCACCCATTTCCAAATGCCCCCAGGATAGGAGAATACTGCCAGTGGTGGAACACCACGGATCTAGACATTAATAAATTGGTTTCCATTCGTTGCAATGAAACAATTCCTGATGAAGACAGTGGCTCATAAATAAGCATATCAGAATCATTTAATTCTTCCCTAAAGCACTCCACTCAAAGATACATAGGATCCTAGAGAGCAAACATGATGCTATTTGCTTCATGATGCATAAGGATTGCAAATGCAGCATAAGATATTATCCTCCTAGTCTAACACAAAATCCTGAAACTGAAAGTGGGTAATGACAACTAACGTCAGTGGGAAGATAGCAGAGTAGGCCTTTCACAAACAAACAAACAACAAACAAACAAAAAAAAATAGCAGAGAGTAAGAAGAAACTGGGCCTCAGTCTGGAGATGAGATTAAGAAAATTCATGACCTCAGAAAGACAAAATTGGAGTAAATCCATATGCTATTGTTTAGATGTTTGTCCCATCAAAATTTGTGCAGAAATTTGGTCCCCGGTCTTGGAGGTGGGGGCCTAATGGGAAGTGCTTGGGTCATGGGGGTGGATTCCTTATAAATAGATTAATGCCTTCCCTATAGGGGAGAGTCATTTCCACAAGAACTGGTTATTATAAAGAGCCTGGTGCCTCTCTCTCTCTCTCTCTCGCTTTCTCTCTCACTATGTGATCTCTGCACACGTTGGCTCCCCTTCACCTTTCATCACAAGTGGTAACAGCCTGAGGATCTCACTAGAAGCAGATGCTGGGACCATGCTTCCTGTACAGCCTGCAGAACCAGGAGCCAGATAAACCCCTTTTCTCTATAAATTACCCAGTTGCAAGTATTTCCTTATAGTAACACAAAATGGACTAAAACAACATACTTTTGTATCAAATCCCATAATACTGAGGCTAAAAGCATGAATGGAAGTTAACAATTTGAGCATACCTTGTACTAGGCACTAGTCAGAAAATGCTACCATTCTTAGACAAATAAAGGCAACTGCTGCTTCATAAGATGAGGTTCTTAAAAACTGGTTCCGCAAAAGTACATTTTAAAAATAAGATTTGTGCACTTGTTTCTCTGTCTACCCTCTACTATGTTCTTCTCCCAGATAATCACATGAGCCACTTGCCCATCATTTTCATGGCTGTGTGAAAATATCAGCTTCTCAGTGAGGTCACCTGACCACCCAGTTTGAAACAGCAACCTCCACTCTGAGCTCATCATTGTCTGTTTCTCTTATCTGTTCTTTTCCACAGCTCTTCTCACCATTCAATATACTGTGCATTCACTCCCTTTTTTTTTTTTTTTTTAATCTAGGTGGAAGGGAGTCCCTTCACTGGGATGTAATGGATTTTTTAAAGTCTAGATTGAAGGCAGTATCCCTTCATCGTGATGGAAGGAATTTAAAACTTCCTAGTTGGGAAGACAAATGAAAAGGCTAGTAATGAGGTTAAAGTCAAAGATGCAGAAGAAACCTACCCCCACAACCACATAAATGGCATGATAATGTGTGTGTGTTGCTTCAGACACCACAGTGACTATCTTTGTATGAGGTATAAAGCAGACCAATTCAGACAAAAATGAAAATGTACCAGAAAAAAATAATTTGGACGCTGTTGAAAATGAAATCTATTTCAAAAGCTTCAATCCTCTCTTTACTGCGATTGTCTATAAGTGACTATGAATTTAAGAAGTTGTGTTTCATCGTTAATTGCAATATTTTTCAAAGCTATTATACTCTAGGTCTGGAGACCACACTTGATCTAGGTTTGGTGGTCTGCTGCAGAGGGAGATTTCTTTTTTGAAGGGTTTTTTTTCTTTTTTTTTTGGCATGGGGTGGGGGGGGATGAGGGCAAAAGGGGATTAAAATAGGTAGCAAATGATGGCTTTCATCCTTAGTGAAAAGTCATGGCTTCTAGAAATGTCTACCATCTGATAGTCATTCGACAAACGTCTATTGAGCACCCATATATGCCAGGCACTGTTCTAGACCCTTGGGATACATCAACAATCAAAACAGAGAAGCAGCCTGTCCTCCTGCAGCTTCCTTTCTGGAGAAAATTCTAAAATATGACTTTAGGTGCTCTTCTATTAATTGACCTATTTTTATTTAGCAGAAAATTTTGTGACAGCATTGAGGGTTAGGAAAGAGTTTTCAGGCCAGGTGCGGTGGCTCACACCTGTAATCCTAGCACTTCGGGAGACCGAGGCAGGGAGATCACCTGAAGTTAAAGGAGGAGACCACCCCTCATATTGTCTTATGCCCAATTTCGGCCTCCAAAGGAAGAAAAAGTAAAAACTAAAAAGCAGAAATGAAATCCACAAACAGATGGAGCGGCACCACACCCTGGGCCTCGTAGTTAAAGATGACCCCTGACCTAATCAGTTATGTTATCTGTAGATTACAGACATCGTATAGAAAAGCACTGTGAAAATCCCTATCTTGTTTTGTTCTGATCTAATTACCGGTGCGTGCAGCCCCCAATTACGTACCCCCTGCTTGCTCAATCGATCACGACCCTCTCACACACACCCCCTTAGAGTTGTGAGCCCTTACAAGGGACAGGAATTGCTCACTCGGGGAGCTTGGCCCTTGAGACAGGAGTCCTGCCGATGCCCCTGGCCGAATAAATCCCTTCCTTCTTTAACTCGGTGTCTGAGGAGTTTTGGCTGCAGCTTGTCCTGCTACAAGGTCAGGAGTTTGAGACCAGCCTGGCCAACATGGTGAAACCCTATTTCTACTAAAAATACAAAAAAATTAGCCAGGCATGGTGGCGCATGCCTGTGATCCCAACTACTTGGGAGGCTGAGGCAGGAGAGTCACTTGAACCGAGGAAGCGGAGGTTGCAGTGAGCAGAGATCGTGCCACTGCACTCCAGCCTGGGCAACAGAAAGACTGTGTTTCAAAAGAAAGAAAGGAAAGAAAGGAAGGAAGGAAGGAAAGAAAGGGGGGAAGGAAGGAAGGAAGGAAGGAAGGAAGGAAGGAAGGAAGGAAGGAAGGAAGGAAGGAAGGAAAGGGAAGGGAAGGGAAGGGAAGGGAAGGGAAGGGAAGGGAAGGGAAGGGAAGGGAAGGGAAGGGAAGGGAAGGAAAGGAAGGAAAGAAAGAAAAGAAAAGAGTTTTCAAAAATTTTCTGGGGGTCCCTTAGAAACCATCACTAAAAATTTCATCTTTGCTTCTGCTTATGGTATTGAAAGCTTTTTGTTCACATCAGAAATATATATGCAGTTTTCTGTGGTAAGGAATTGTGCTAAGAAGCAGGAGGAGATCTAAACATACGTGAGACAAGTCTGTCGACTTATCCTTTGATGGGTTCCACCCACACCACGGTTTCAAAGGAAAATACTATCATCTCTGTGTTGCAATGGCCGGGGAACATCATTCTGCCCATGGTATCTCCAGTAAATACAGAAAAGAGCTGGGATTCTACTTTTCACTCAATTAAAGCCCCTTGTGGTTCAAATGTTTACACCATAGAAACTAACAAAGAAATTAAAGGTCAAACAGCAGTGGATGGGGCAGAAGGGTCTTTTAATCCTGGGTCTGAGGATCAATGTCCTAAAGGGATAAAAACCCACCCAATGTCACCAGAGGCAGAAATAGGATGTACGCTGCCTGTCATCCGATGATCAGAGACCATATATTATTCTCTCTGTTCAGACCCATCATTGAGGTTTTTATGACAGAAGGCTGTCTTGAAGGATTGCTTTATCTCGATTTGCACATACTGCAAGTCAACCAGAGTTAGAGGGAGCTGCCATGTTTGTGCTGGAAGTGATAGAGCTGGGCTGCAGGGGGGTGGAGGATGGGGGAGGTAGGAGAGCAGACGTCTAGTCATTTGATGTTTTAGCTAATCGACCTATGGTTTGGGACTCAGGATGTGGTCAAGTGTTGTTAAGGCATGTTCAGTGACAACACTTGACTGCATTTTGAATCCTAAACCATATTCTACAACTTCTTCCACATATTTGGTGTAATCCTCCATTTTCTATTTTTAAGTTTGACAAAAAGGGGTCAAGAAAATATAAATGCATTTTGAGAGTTTTTTCGACCTCCAAGCATCGTGAAGAATAATATTTTGAAGAGTTAGGTATAAATAATTCAGAAACATATGGATAGAATTAACTTCTATATATCAACATTTAACACAAAGTAAAATGTTTGGCTCTACTCCGCTTGGTAGGAGACCAGTGTTTGAAAGAAGTGCAGCACATGAACCATTCCGGGCTGCTTCCTGTCCCGCTTTTGTACATATCTCTCTCTCTTTTTCTCTTCCTTTCAAGCTGCCTGAACATGTACTAGACTTCAGGTATATTGTAAGGAATAACAGCCGGTAGCTTGAGGGACCCCCACATCCATTTCCCGGCAAGAACCAAGATTCCCCAGAGATGCTATGTTCAGCAGATATGAACAAACACAGCAAAAATCCATGCTGTGCTCTCAGCCACATTGGTGCAGGCTTTTCTAGCATTCCATCCACTTCCAGCTTTCAGCTTGTCTGAGAAATGGACGGGGGTCAGGGGTGTGACAGAAATGGCTTCATAACTCGAGGAACTCAGTACAAAATGAAAATGTGGGCCCCTTGTTCAGTAAGTATTAAGAATGTTGGATGGCAACAGCAGAACGTCCAAAGAAAGCTGGGGAGTTTGGCCCAGGAAGCCGGCCCTGTGTGGTGATGCCCTAAGGCATTTTTCCCCCTTTACCATTTCTTCTTTCTCCTTCTTTCTCTTCTTTCCTTCCTTCCTTTTTCTTTCCTTTTTTCTTTCTTTCTCTTTCTTTCTTGAGATGGAGTCTCACCCTGTTGCCCAGGCTGGAGTGCAGTGGCGTGATCTCAACCCACTGCAACCTCTGCCTTCCTGTTTCAAGTGATTCTCCTGCCTCAGTGGCCTGAGTAGCTGGGATTACAGGCATCTGCCACCACCGCCTGGCTAATTTTTGTATTTTTAGTAGAAACAGGGTTTCACCATGTTGCTTAGGCTGGTCTTGAATTCCTGACGTCAAGTGATCCTCCCGCCTTGGCCTCCCAGAGTACTGGGATTACAGGCATGAACCACCGTACCTGGCCTCCCTTTAACATTTATTTTGGCAAATAAAAACAAGATGATGGCAGAATAATAAATGTGAACACAGATTTAAAATGTAGTATGGCCTGAGATTGTAATGGAAGGATTTGGATTTCCCAAGCACTACTAAGCAAAATCAAGAGACAGGACCAGACAGATATCAGCAAACATTTCAAAAGGAACCACTGTACGGTGAAAAGAGCTGAAGCTGTAGACGGAACCAGCTGAGTTCTAATTAGCAAAGAGGTAAGCAATTCAGAAGAGTGGTGAGGCCACAGTTCTTGAGGCCACAGTTCTTGAGGCCATTGTGCTATTTGTTTTTTTTAACAGAGACTCCAAGGAAAGCCATTAATGCAAAGAAAGGAATTCTCTTTAAACTTGATGGTGCTGTGATGTGTTAGGTTGGTACACAAGTAATTGCAGATTTTGCCATTAAAAGTAATAATAATATGACCTGTAATCCCAGCACTTTGGGAGGCCAAGGTGGGCGGATCACCTAAGGTCAGGAGTTTGAGACCAGCCTCGTGCTTGGCAGTGAGCCAACATCGCACCACTGCCCTCCAGCCTGGGTGACAAAGTGAGAGTCCATCTCAAAAAAAAAAAAAAAAGAGTAATCATAATAACACCAAGGAAAGTTTTAAAATAAACATTGAATCACTTCTGGGATGTTTAATATCTGGGCAAGTCTCTGCTTTTGCAATTTTTTATTTTTTATTATTTTGAGACAGTCTTATTCTGTCACCCAGGCTGGAGCACAGTGGCGCTATCTCAGCTCACTGCAACCTCTGCCTCCTGGGTTCAAGTGATTCTCCTGCCTCAGCCTCCCAAGTAGCTGGGATTACAGGCATGCACCACCATGCCTAGTTAATTTTTTTTTTTTTTTTTTTTTGTATTTTTAGTAGAGGCGAGGTTTCACCATGTTGGCCAGGCTGGTCTCAAACACCTGGCCTCAAGTGATCCACCCGCCTCAGTCTCCAAAGTGCTGATATTACAGACATGAGCCACCATGCCCAGATGCTTTTGCAATTTTTTATTTTACCACATGCTTTACACAGTGTTGCCTCAATAGAGATCTCTACTTCTTCCCTCACAGTTGCCAGAGATGAATAAATGTGTAAAGCAACAACGCTTGCACTCTGCAGTCACCTTACAACAATCTCTTTCAAGATGAGTCTTGAGAATGAGACCACCGAATCTAAATACAGGCATTGCCCATAACATTTGTTTCTAGAAATGTTGTACATGGCCTGCTCTTACGTATTTATTTTTAAAAGAAATATCTTTTCTGTTAATAAAAATCTAAGCGATGATACAGAAGTATGCAGAGTACGAAACTGAAATCTCTTGGTTATTTCCATCTCTTTTATGAGAAGCCTGTTAACATCCTTTGAAATTCTTCTACAAGCTTTGACATATTATATTAAAGAGCACTTTATAAGTTCAGTATTTTTTACATTTTCTCATTCATCTTTTTTGTTTGTTTGCCTGTGGGGTCGATTAAGACTTGCTTTTAGAAAAAAACAGGGAGACAAAAACAGAGTGTGGGTCACATTCTTTACACAGAGTTCACTCTCATTTTTCAAAAGGAATTGATTCTATTTTTTAGCTGATCAGCATAAAGTGCTTTATTAAGCATTCACTTGTACCATGTACTTTATCTTATTTATTTAAGATGGATGAACCTGTTTTATGCATATGTTAAAAAATTATCAAAAAAGCAACATCCAGTGCTTCATATATTACAGAAAATAAGTGTTAATTCAATAAACAAACTAGAAATTCTTCAGTATGCCAAAGACTTGGCTTTAGATGAACTATCAATTTAATTGCATTCAGCAAACATCTATTAAGCTTCTGCTGGTGCTACCTTTACTGAATGAGCTACTTCCCACAGATCAAAGGATGAGCTGGACTAGGTTCTGACCCGGGGCAAGTCTGCTCCATCTGACTTCTTATAGGTGGTAAAATGCACAAATACTACAGGCTAAAAGAAGTACTACAGTGAAAGAACTCTTTCCTGGCAAAGTGGACCACAGGACTGGGTAAGTCTTTCATTTCAACTCTGTGTCATCTCATAAATAGCAGAGCAATGTGTGACAACACAAAGACTTTATTCCCTTCATAGGCTCCACTAGGGGACACTTCCCAGAAGACTGGAAAGTATTTCAAACAACATAATCTACACTTCTCAGATTGAGTTAGCAAAGGGCATCTGGGGACACATTTATTTTCCCTGAGTTTCTTTTCTGGAGCTTTTTCAATTCCTTGCAAATTTTCAAGATTTGGTAATTGGTGGCTGATCCCAAAGCAACAGCAATGAATCAGGCGGGTGTGTTGGCAAGGACCACTGGGACAGTCTGTGTACACTGAAACCATCCTAAGCAAGCCAAGCTGAGGAAATTGAGGCTGTATATGAATTCCTACTGAGCCAGGCGTGGTGGCTCACAGCTGTAATCCCAGCACTTTGGGAGACCGAGGCAGGTGGATCGCTTGAGGTCGGGAGTTTGAGAATTCCTGCAGAGAAAAAATTAAATTGGAAAGAAAAGTTCTGTCTGAGCTGATCCTCATTTCTTTATATTTTAATAAGTTGAGGTGACATGAATGGAAGAGGCTTCCTTTCTCACCACTGAATCTATTGCATTTGAAGGTGTGCTTGCTCAGCTGGAAATGTGCATGGGTGTATGTGTGCATGTGTCTGTCTTCAGGAAAAGGAGATGATGACAAGTTAGGGTGAGAGAGGTGGCACCACATGGCCCTGTAGAAGCAAGGTGGAAGAGATGGGGATGTCTACAGGAAGCCAGGCTGCAGATTGCTTCAGCCCTAGGTATTACTCTTTCCTACTCAAGCTGTCTGATGCCTCCTTCCTTTGGCCTTGCCTTTGCTGTGCCAGGCAGGGCAGCCCCAGGGCAGACACTGTGGTCTGGGGAGGATTGAGTAGAGTGAATGGAGCAGAAGGCACTTGACTCTACCCCTTCTTCCCAGGTATTCCCCCATCTTCCTCAGGCCACTGAAGCCTCATGACCACCTAGATTTAACTGGACACATATTATCAACCTCACCCTTCCACTAGGCAGCAGCCTTTCCCTGATTACCTCTAAGACACTTCCAGATAGTATAGGTTGATGCAAAGGTAATTGCGACTTTTGCCATGAAAAGTAATGGCACCTTTGCACCAACCTAATAGAGAAGCCAGCTTAGGCTAATGTCATCAGAAAAGGGGGATTAGGAGATATACCTAATGTAAATGACAAGTTAATGGGTGCAGCACACCAACATGGCACATGTATACATATGTAACAAGGCTGCACGTTGTGTACACATACCCTAAAACTTAAAGTATAATAAAATATATATATATATATTCTAAGAAAAATAATAAATAAAACAAAAAAGGGGGAAAGGAGAATTTATTAGAAGACTACGGGTGTATCTCATGGGACAGGAATGCATTCATTCATTCACTCATTCATTCATTCACTCAAAAAAATAAGTACTGAGTAACTAATATGTGCCGGGTAGAGAGACAGATGCTGTGGATTCGTTAGTGAAAGAGATAGACATGTTCTCTGTTTCTATCTTGGTAAAGAGACAGACAGTAAACAAATCATCATACAAATATGTATATCATTATAAATTGTGTTGCGTGCTCTGGGGAAAAGCCATAGGATATCTTAGAAAGTATAACAGGGGGACCTAACTCAGATGTAGATTGTTGTTTCAGGAAAGACTTTGCTGAGGAGTGGCAGACAGCTTCAGGGATGAATTCTGCCAAGCAAGTAAGAGAGAAATTTTACCGCCAGGTGTTGTGGTTCGTATCTGTAATCCCAGCACTTCGGGATGCCAAGGCAGCAGATCACTTGAGATCAGGAGTTCAAGACCACCCAGCCCAACATGGTAGAACTCTATCTCTACTAAAAAATACAAAAATTAGCCAGGCGTGGTGGTGCATGCCTGTAGTCCCAGGCACTCAGGAGGCTGAGGCAGGAGAATTGCTTGAACCGGGGACGCAGAGATCGCAGTGAGAATTGCTTGAACCTGGGAGGAGGAGATTGAGATCGCACCACTGCACTCCAGCCTGGGTGACAGAGCAAGACTCCATCTCAAACAACAACAACAACAACAACAAAACGAAACAAAAAACAAACTAACAAACAAAAAAGCAGAAATTGTACCAGTTCAACATACACACTTTGAGAAAATAGGAGACCAATTCTAAACTGGTTTTATGAAGTCAGCATTACCATGATACCAAAACTATGTAAAACCTCACAAGAAAAGACAAGTAGAGAGCTCATGAACATATATGGTAGGTAGAATAAATGTCCCTCCGCCCCACAGCATGTATGCATTCTAATTGGTGGAACTTGTAAATGTTACCTTACTCTTTATATTGCAGATGTGATTAAAGTAAGGATTTTGAGGTAGGTTATCCAGTTACAACTGATGAAACCACAACAGTTCTTGTAAGAGGGAAGCAGGAGAAGTCAGAATTAGAAGATAAGGCAATGTGATGGCAAAAGCAGAGATTAGAGGGACATGCTTTGAGGATGGAAGAAGGGGCCACAAGACTTGAAAAGTAAAGGAAATAGTCTCCCCTCTGAGCTCCAGAAGAACCAGCCTGGTCAATATCTTCACTTTATCCCACTGAAATGACATTTGGACTTCTGACCTCCAGAACTATAAGAGAAAACAACTGTACTGTTTCAAGCCACTCAATGCACTATTGTAACTTGTTACAGGAGCAACAGAAAACCAATGCAGCATAATTGTACGAGTCTGCAACACAATTTTAGCAAACCACGCCAAGCAATTTATAAAAAATATATCATCAATAAGTCAGATATTCCCAAGAATTGAAGATTGGTTTAACATTTTTGAAAAAAATCAATAATTGACCATATTAAGTTTAAAAAGAAAATCCATTTGATCATCTCAAATAGATACAGAATAAGCATTTGACAAAATTTAGCACCTGTTCATGGGAAGAAAACAGCAAACCTCTGCCAAATAGGAAAAGAAGGAAATTTCTTCACCTTAATAAAATACATCTACTAAAAATCTACAGCTAAAATTATAACTCACTATAAAAGAAGGAATGTGTTTTAGAAATAACATATCTATTCTTACCACCTCTATTCAATATTGTACCTAGCCAATGTAACAAAACAAGGAAAAAAAAGGAATAGACTTGGAGAAAAAGAAAGAAAGCTCTTCTTTTCACAAATGGCATGATCTAATTCTAAAAAATCATTTTTAAAAAGGCTACTAGAACAAATAAGGGAGTTTATAGCAAGGCCACAAGATACAAGATCAACATAGAAAAATTCACTGCACTTCTATATAGTAGCAATAAAGAACTGAAAATTGGGAAGTGAATTATACTAAAATCTGAAACATTTTGCTGAGAAAAAATTTAAAAAAAATGTAAATAAGTGGGGAAATGTATCATTTCATGGATGGAAAGACAATGTAGTTAAAATCCTAGCAGGCATTTTTGGTAGAAATTTTCAAGTTGATTCTGAAAGTTACATGGAAATGTGGAGATCTACTATAGCTAAAATAACTTTGAGAAGAAAAAAATGTTACAGGGCTTAATATTATTTCAAAACTTACTATAAAGCTATGGTAATTAAACTTTCTGTCAATTCAAACAGAATATACATATTTATCAATAAAACAGAATAGAAATAGACCCATGCATATATGATCAATTAGTTTTCAACAATTAAACTGAAGTCATTCAATGGGGGAGAATATGTTTTTTCAACAAATGGAGCTCAAACAATTGGATGTTCATATGAGAAAAAAATGAATCTCAACCTCAACCTCATACCCTATTAAAAAATAATTCAAGATGGATCATGTATATACATATATACACACGCATATGAGATATACATGTATATATATACATGTATTATATAATATATAAGATGTCATATATTATATATTAATTATATATATTTCTATGTATATAAGGCATCAGGTGTCTTATATATACATATATTATATATGATTAATATATATTATAATATATGACATATGTCATATATTATGATACACATCTCATATATATATCAGAGCACAGAAACATAAACCGTCAAAGGGAAATTTGATAATTTGATTTGATAAATCAAAAGATTTCATTTTGTCCTTGTAAAACATTGTCGAAAAATAAGGGCCAGGTGCAGTGGCTCATGCCTGTAATCCCAGCTCATTAGGAGGCCGAGGTGGGAGGATCACTTGAGTTCAGGAGTTTGAGACCAGCCTGGGTAATACGGTGAGACCATGTCTCTACAAAAACACTTTAAAAAGAAAAAATTATTCAGTTTCTGCACCAGACGACAAAAAAAGAGAGAGGGAAACGAAAAAAACAAAAAATTAACCAAGCATGGTGGTGCATGCCTGAAGTCCTAGTTACTCAGGAGACTGAGGCGACAGGATTTCTTGAGCCCAGGAAGCCAAGGATGTAGTGAGCTGTGATTGCACCACTGCGCTCCAGCCTGGGTGACAGAGCAAAACCCTGTCTCTAAAATAAATAAAAATAGGTAAGTCATATATTTTGAGAAAATATTTACAAAACATATATCTGTTTAAAGACTTTTAGCAAAATATATATGAACATTTATAATTTATTAAGAAAAAAGAAAAGCAACTGGTAAAAACTCAAATCGCAAAAGATGTAAACAAACACCTTACAACCATAAGAATGGCTAACACAGCCTATGAAAAAATATTCAACATTAGCAGCCATCAAGGAAACATAAATTAAAACTGTAAAAAGATATGACACACCACTAGAATCACAAAAATTAAAAAGATTGACAATACTTCTATTGGCGAGGATGAAGAGAAACTGGAATCCTCATTCTTTGCTTTACATTATATAACTGCCTTGTAAAACATGTTGATAATTTTTAATAAAATTAAATCTATTCTTATTTTACAACTAGAAATTCCCCTCGTTCTAGTAGGCTTTTTAAAAATGATTTTTTAGAATTAGATCATGCCATTTGTGAAAAGAAGAGCTTTCTTTCTTTTCCCCCAAGTCTATTTCTTTTTTTTTCTTGTTTTGTTACACTGGCTAGGTACTATATTGAATAGAGGAGGTAAGAATAGACATTCTTATGTTATTTCTAAAACACATTCCTTCTTTTATAATGAGCTATAAGTGAATGGATTTTATTATATGTAAATTATGGCTCAATAAAACTGATTTTATATGTAAAAATATTTGTGTGTGTGTGTATGTAAAGAACACATACCAAATAAAGCAAAAGAATACACATTAGATACTTTAGGAAGATTGCCTATCAGAAGCAGAGGAAAATTGTATTGGGAAATGGAAGTAAAAGGAAGAAAGAATAAAGGAAGGTTGAGTGAGAGAAGATAATTGAGGTGCTTGCATGGGCCAAAAATAATGCCATTAACTGAGTTCCATGATGATTAACTTCACCCTCCGCACCTGGATATGAAGGGGAAAAAAATCTTTAAGACAATACAAAAGAAAGCCCAGACATAATATTGCAGACATGGGGAGAGAATGGACTATTCAAAAACCGATGGTGAAACACCTGTTATTCATCTGAGGAATAACATTTGACCTATACTTCACAATATACACAAATATTGATTCCCAGTGGAATTGAGAATTAACTGAAAAAAGCAAAACTTTAGACTTTTTATATGCCAATATTTCATAGCTTGGGGTAAGAAAGGCATTCTGACACAAAAATGCATGAGGAATGAGCCATAAAGTAAACACTGAGGATTTCAGCATTATAACTAAGAACTTTCTTTCACTAAACAACAATCTAAAGATGTCAAAAACCAAACCCCAAACCAGAAGATACGTAACATATATACCAGAAAAAGATGAGCACCCAGCATATTAAGAAAGTGATAACTAATAGAAAAATGGACAAAAGAGATGAGAAGACATTTTCCTCAAAATGAAATCACAAATGGGGAATAGCTGAGGATGAAAAGATATTCAGTTTCAATCGTGAGGCACGAAATGCTAACTAACACCACAACATGAGAGAGACAAAAATTTTTTAAGTTAAAAAAAGTACTAAGTATTGGTGAGGTTGTGGCACAAGGGGAGCTCTTACACACTGCAATTGAGAGCATAAAGTGTCACAACCACTTTGGAAAGTAATTTGACATGATCTAGTTAAGTTGTACATGCACATCTCCATGATCCTGCAATTCCGCTCCCAGGGAACACCCTCAAGAAAATCTTGCACTAGAGCACCAGGGAGCATGCTCAAGAATGTTCATGACCACCTTATTTATAATGCCAAAAAAAAAAAAAAGACACAATAAAGCCACAACTGGAATGAAAACAGGTAAATAAACATATGGCCCAATAAGTCTATGGACTATTACAGAACAATTAAAAGTCACTAATTACAATTACATACACTAATAGATTTTATTAAGCATACATTTCTGAAACATGATTTTTTTTCATTTATTTATTTATTTATTTATTTTGAGACGGAGTCTTGCTCTGTCACCCAGGCTGGAGTGCGGTGGCGCAATCTTCGCTCACCGCAACCTCTACCTCCTGGGTTCAAGCAATTCTCCTGCCTCAGCCTCCCGAGTAGCTGGGACTACAGGTGTACACCACCATACCCGGCTAATCTTTTTTGTATTTTTAGTAGAGAGGGGGTTTCACCATGTTGGCCAGGATGGTCTCCAACTCTTGACCTTGTGATCCACCCGCCTCAGCCTCCCAAAGTGCTGGGATTACAGGCGTGACCCATTGCACTGAGCTGAAACATGAATTTTTTTTTAAAGTCACAGAATAAAAGCAGTATACTATTCTTATAAGCATCAAAAATACACAAAAACTAAACTATCTAAGGATGTATACTTACATACTAAAACTATAATAAAAATTAGAATATTGTTTATCTCTGGGGATAAAGGAAGAGAATATGAACATAAAGTACTAGCAATATCCTTAAACAGAATAGTAAGTATATGGCTGTCAATCATTCTTCACACCTTAAATATAAATATATAATATAAATCTTTTTTACATACAAATTAGGTCATAATCATTTTAAAATTGAGAAACAAAATACAAAAAATGAAGAAATGAATAGCCAGGGAATTTAGGTACATGCATCAAAAATTTTTACTTCTGTGACAAATATACCAGAAAATATGTTATAAAGTGATAGGGGGCTTGGGGGCTTTTTCTCTGCACTACTTTTAATTTCTCATTGTATCAACCTTTGCTTTAGGGCTACTGGCTGCAGTCAAGAAGAAAGCTCAGTATTTCCCCTTGTTGACATTTTCTTTTAATCCAAGTATATATTTTACGTCTTCCTACAAGAGTGGACACTGTTTGGGCATCCCTTTGGGTTAGAAAGGCAGTTTATTTCTCAGTGGTAAACAAATTTGTCAGGCAATCTGGCAGCACAAAATGTCAAAGTGCCCATGTGGAAAGGAAGAGGGAGAGAGGAGGCTGCTGAAATATTTATTCCATGATGCCGTTTAATTATTGATATGTGGGAGACCCAAACGTACACGGGGTTTTTAAAAATAATGTGACTGTGCTAGAGAAAAATGTGTTCTGAGAGCTAGGCTATTACTACACAGAAATCAGCCATTTAGAAGCTCTTTGCTTCTTTCTTCCAAAAACTAAACACTGTTTTGTCCGTTGTTACTGCAACTGTGAGAAAGAAGAAATGAGTATATAATAACTCATTGTTTATAAAATTATACTGAATATATAAATAGATAGCTAGGCAAGCTGTTAATTATTGCTACCCTTCTTCCCCAGACAAAATACATGAGGCAGTAATAAGGAATTGATTTGCCACAGGTTAGAGTTTGAACCAGGGTTAGAAAACCGCATTCACCGCCTGCCTAATCAGAGGCTGATTCAGTAAGACAGTGGGTTTTTAATTGTTTTAACCATAAAACTCTTTGCACAATAAAGTCTCACAAATTGTTAACTAATAAAACAATTAGAAGTTGAGTAACTCTGGTCTGAACATGAGGATCTGGGGACAGTCAGCTCAGACCTTTGCCTGGCAAGGGGGGACAGGTGGCCACATCTAAAGCCCTGGCAGCCCAAAGACCACTCCTGATCTTGAAGCTGCTGAAGGTCAGAGGGAGAGAGCCAGGAGCTTTCCAAGTAATCCGTCTGGACCCCAAATGGTACAGTCTTTTGTTGACCCCCAACATGAAGTCACCTTCTCCAAGGCCAGTTGGCAATGCCCAGGTGGCTGCGTCAGGGGGAGTCAAGGGTCCCCAGCAGCTAGAACAGCACCTGCCACCCAGTAGGCACTCAGGGACCATCTATCGTGAATAAGCAAAGGAACAACGGCATGCACATTGAAGGAGCAACGCTGGCTGACTCCATCACCCGCTATGCACATTGAAGGAGCAACGCTGGCTGACTCCATCACCCGCTATGGCACCCGAGCCCGAGGCCCTCTTGTGCCAGTCTGTCCTGTTACTGCTGAAAGAAGGAACATCAGAATTCGATGCCCTACCAGTCTCTCTCACACTGTGGTATTGAAGCAGGTGTCCTCTCATTTGTCCCCACCGTGGTCTGCTGCCGCATGTGACACCTTCAGGGAGGTCCGAGGCCACCGTAGCAGCAGGGCCTGGCTGGGCAAGTCCCTGCCCACAGCTGTCCTCAACAGGTCCCCAGTCCCTGTGCTTGGGCCATGGTGCCATGTTGCAGGTGCTCCTGCAGGGCCCTCTCTGACAGCCACCCTCCTTGCTCTTCCCCATGAGGACACTGGAGGTGCTCATTGTCTTGTATCATCATTTGTCACCCACTTTCTCCTGTGCATTTGGCTTTCAGTGACAGGTCCTAGAAGCAAGAGAGGGAAGGGGATCAGGGGGGCCTAGGGGTTCCCTACTGGGTTTCCCGTTCTCTACAAAGGAAATAGGATGTGAGCTGAGCACAGGGTGGGGACGTGTACCAGAAGCTGGCTTTAAAGCCACGAACAGTTAGCTACAAAGAAATTCAGTCGCAACCAGGGCAGGAGAGGGGAAGGACAGTGAAAGAAAGCAGTACCTGTGAGGAGGGAGGAGAGGGAGGGAGGAAGAAAGGAGAGGGATGATCAGCCAGACGGGAGGGGCAGGAAGGGCAGGGGAGGCGGCTTTCTCCTTTTGATGGCTGAGAGCCATCTGGGTGGTGGTGCAAATGCTGGGATGTGAAAGGATCATGACACCAGCTTTTAACTTAGTCCCAGCTGTGGGAGCTGCCTCACTCAGGAAGTCCATGTTTCTCTTCTGCCTTTAAACTCTCCACGTTTGCTGGTTACCTTCCCCTTCCACCCTGACATGCCACCTCCAACATGCACATACACATGCATATACATAAAACCACACACACATACACATGTGCATGCAATAGACACATGCACACATATACCCATGTGGGTACATATACAACCATATACATACAGAACCACACATACACACATGCACTCAATAGACACATGCACACACATACACATGTGGGCATACATGCAACCATGTACACAACCACACATACACATGTACACACAATAGACACATACATGCACATGTGGGCACCCATACAACCATGTACACAACCACACATACACACGTGCACACAATAGACACATGCACATTCATACACATGTGGGCACACATACAACCACATACACGACCACACATACACACAATATACACATGCACATACATGTGTGCACACATACAGTTACATACAACCACACAGACATGTGCACACAGTACACACGTACATGCATGTAATCACCTACAGACATGCACACACATAAACGCACACAGTTGCATACAACATGCTCATGTACATGCATGCATACACATGCATACACATGTGCACACAAACGTGCACACACTCATACGTGGGTGCACACAATATACACATATACATGCATGAGTGCACACATAAACACACAAACACATACACACACTTGTGCACAATATACACATGTACATACATGCACATGCAAATACACATATACACATTTGTACACACACATACCACATGCACACACAGGTAAAACGTGTGTGCACATACACGCACATGCAAACATGTGAATGCACATTCATGCAGATACATACACAAACACATGCATAGTACACACACATGCAGACATACACGAATACACACACATATACATCTACATATACACACATACATACACACACACCATGACATTTAATAATCAAATGGTCACACTTCATTCCAGTAAAGGAAGATAAAAGAAAGTCAAATTCAGAGACATTTCTGGAGCCAACATTCTGACCACGTGAACAGAAATGGGTCCCTGATTCAGCTGAGGCCTCCCTGGAAGAGCTGCGTAGAAATTCTTCAGAAAGGAATGAGACTTCCCACTCTCCAGCAAGCAGAGCCACTCTCCTGCCTGGCAGGATGGGCGGTGCTTCTCCCTCAGCCAGGGCTGGCCCCGCCCACCATGCAGAAAGATAACAGAGGTCCTCAGGTGCCACTGGCACTGTCAGGGTCACAAGTCAAGGGCCTGTCAAACTCTGTTCCTTGAATGCCTTTCCAGGCTGAGAGAGGGCAGCTGGCAGGGCCTCAGGCCAGCTTGGCATTTTAAAATACAGTCCACTTTTGGTTATCTGCAGTACTTATGTTCTACAAAGTCACTGAAACTGCTGAATTAGTGAAGAGTGAATCACTGCTTCTAGGCGGGCATGCAGATGCCGCATGTTGACCACTTGCAATTCTAAAGGAAACTGATGCCAGGAGATGCCGCCCCAGGCCTCACAGGGAGTTGGTGTCTCTGCTGGGACAAACACAAGGCCCCTGGCTTCCAGCTCAGGTACTTCTACTCTGCTGAGCTACTTTCTGTGTCATGCGGTGAGAGGAAAATGAACTTCAATCAAGGCACTGAGTTCCCCTGTCTGGGATATGCTGCATCCTCTGCTGGGTGACCTTGACAGAGCCCTTGCTTTGTAAATCACTCATCTATTAAAAGTCAAAGCTTCAGGCTGGGGCCTCCTGGAAAAGATGGCCACAGTGACTTCAGAATCAGTGGAAGTCCTCCCGCCACTATGTTTCCCAATGAGCTGGAGAGGTAACCTGAAGAGGAGGCAACCGTGTGCCCAGGACTTTCCAGATTACTCCCAGTATGAATGAAGGTCCATGTCTAGAGTGCCTCCCTCTGTTTTTGCCTCCTTCACAATGGAGATGCTCTTTGAATATACATGGCCAACAAGTATATGAAAAAAATGCTCACCAGCACTGATCATTAGAGAAATACAAACCAAAACCACAATAAGACACCATCTGACACCAGTCAGAATCGCAATTATGAAAAAGTCAAAAAATAACAGGTGTTGGAAAGGTTGTGAAGAAATGACACTCCCTTCAAAAAATGATGCTGGGAAAACTGGATATTCACATACAGAAGAATGAAACTAAATCCCTACCTCTCAACATATACAAGCATCAAATCAAAATGGACTAACGGCTTAAATGCAAGATCCAAAACTATAAAATTACTAGAAGAAAACCGAAGAAAATGCTTTTTGACTTCAACCTTGGCAATGATTTTTTTGGATATGGCACCAAAAACACGGGCAACAAAAGCACAAATAGAGAACTGAGGCTACATCCAATGAGAAAACTTCTGCACAGCAAAGGAAACCATCAACAGAGTGAAAAGGCAACCTACAGAATGGGAGAGAATATTTGCAAAACACATATCTGATAAGGGGTTGGTACGGTTTGGCTGTGTCCCCATCAAAATCTTCACTTAATTGTATCTCCCAAAATTCCCACATGTTGTGAGAGGGACCCAGGGGGGAGGTAACTGAATCATAGAGGCCGGCCTTTCCTGTGCTATTCTCATGATAGTGGATAAGTCTTACGAGATCTGACGGGTTTATCAGCGTTTCTGCTTTTCCCTCCTCTCCTCCTCTTTCTCTCTTGCTGCCACCATGTAAGAAGTGCCTTCTGCCTTTGGCCATGATTCTGAGGCCTCCCCAGCCATGTGGAACTGTAAGTCCAATTAAACCTCTTTTTCTTCCCAGTCTCAGGTATGTCTTTATCAGCAGTGTGAAAACAGATTAATATAGGGTTAATATTTAAAATATAAGGCTCCCTGGAAGAGCTACATGGAAATTCTTACACAACTCAATTGCAAAAAATTCTCATACAACTCAAATTCTCATACAACTCAATGGCAAAAAAAAATCTCACAAATAGCCAAATTAAAAAATGAATGAAGTTCCTCTAAAAACTAAAAAAAGAGTTACCATATGATCCAGCAATCCCACTACAGAGTATATACCCAAAAGAAAGGAAATCAATATATAAAAGAGATCTCTGCACTCCTATGTTTGTTGCAGCTCTATTGACAATCACCAAGATTTGGAAGCAACCATTATTGATTGATTCATCTATTAACAGATGAATAAATAAAGAAACTGTGGGTCCTTATACACAATGGAGTACTATTCAACCATAAAAAAGAATGAGATTCAGTCATTTGCAATGACATGAATGGAACCAGAGGTCATGATGTTAAGTGAAACAGGCCAGGCACAGAAAGACAAACATCGCACGTTCTCAGTTATTTGTGGAATTTAAAAATAAAAACAATTGAACACATGGAGATAGACAGTAGAAGGATGGTTACCATGGGCTGGGAAGGGTAATGGGGATGGGGGAGGTGGGGGTGGTTAATGGGTACAAAAAAAATAGAATTAATAAGACCTAGTATTCCATAGCACAACAGGGTGACTATAGTCAAAAAGTTAATTGTACATTTTATTAAAATAACTAAAAGAGTGTAATTGGATTATCTGTAATAAACAAAGGATAAACGCTTGAGGGAATGAACACCCACCCTCCATGACGTGATCATTATGCGTTGCATGCCTGTATCAAAACATCTCACACACCCTATAAATATATATACCTACTATGCACCCACAAAAACTAAAGATTAGCAATTTTTTTAAAAGCCCATCAATGATAGACTGGATAAAGAAAATGTGACACATATATACCATGGAATACTATGCAGCCATAAAAAACAATGAGTTCATGTCCTTTGCAAGGGCATGGACGAAGCTGGAAACCATCATTCTCAGCAAACTAACACAGGAACAGAAAACCAAACACCACATGTTCTCACTCATAAGTGAGAGTCGAACAATGAGAACACATGGACACAAGGAGGGGGACAACACACACCGGGGTTAGGGGCAAGGTGAGGGAGAGCATTAGGACAAATACCTAATGCATGCAGGGCTTAAAACCTAGATGACAGGTTGATAGGTGCAGCAAACCACTATGGCACATGTATACCTAGGTAACAAACCTGCATATTCTGCACATGTATCCCAGAACTTAAAGTAAAATCAAATTTAAAAAAAAAAGAAGAAAAGTGAAAAAAAAATGAGTAAAGGACCAGACATTTCTGAAAAGGAGGAAAACAAATGGCCGAGAGAGCAGCTTCATTTTTGCAAGGGCTTCTTCCTTCTCCCAGGTAACAGATTACCTCTTCCATTTCGGAGGTGCAGCTGGAAGAGAAGTAAGGACGTCCTTCTTTTGTGAGCCGGGATCCAGTGACTGTTCAGGGAAATGGGTGGGTGGCAGATAGGCACCACTGCAGAGCACAGAGTGGCCAACGCACCCCAGTCCCACAAGGAGACAGCAGACTGCAGCCATTAGCAGGCCTGGGCCTGGGGGCGCGATCATGACAAATCGTCCCACCAGATCCACTCGAAAAATACTTCCTTAAGTTTCCAATCCACAGGTGTTTAACGAAAGATTCCTTGTCTCACGCCCACAGCCTGACCCCGTGCCTGGCGTATCATGGGCAGGTGAGAAGCATTTGTTAAATAAATGTAATAAAGAAAAGATAGGATTTCTGTCACCAGTTCTCCTGAGAAACAGTAGCCCTGGGGAATGTATGGTCCTTAGCTCCAAACTGAATCCCAAAGTAGAGTGGATGTATCCAAGGATAAAGTCACAGTTCATTTGAAAACTCCCTTTCTGGGTCTGAAATTCCACCCCTCCCTACTTCGGATTCTGTAAATGGCTCAGACTGATAAGCAGCAACTGGGGAGAGGTGAAACCTGGAAGCCGTAACCCACCTGTGCCTGGAAAGTAAGATACCCAAAGGACACTTGCTTTTGAAATTACATTTTAATCCTCCTTGCATAGTTAATTGGAGCCAATTATTTCTCTGTCCAGAAGACTGAATGCATTCTCTGAAACCCTACAGAGGAAAAGTATTCATGTCATGCCCTTTCATTTCCAACAAAAGATAATTTGCACATGCTCTTTCCACAGGAGCATGTCATTTCAACTAAAATCAGCTTCCTTTAAAAAAATCAAAAAAGGAAAATGAAAGGAAAAAAATTGAGATATTCAGAAAAAAAAAACCTCATCACCGAGAAAATTTACCAATCCATGTCAAAATGACCATATCCATGGGAACTCTGCACAGAGGATCATTACCGTACTCCCCTCGCCCATCACTCTTACATCTTAGAAGGCTTAATAAAAATCACTCATCAGACGCTTGTAGTAATCACCACGGGCTGAGTTTACATCCACATTTGAGTCTCAGACGCGAAACAGTCCTGTAAGCCTATAGCCGCATGTTGGTTTATTTATGGCGCCGGGCTTCTTAATGGAATGGATTGGCGTGATTATGATCAGCTGCCTCTGGCACCGCATTTATTCCGTCCACACAGCCTGACTATGAAAGAGAATCTCCTAGAGACTATGTTTCCTCCCTACTTCAATATCCGAATTGTTAAAAGCAAATTGCTGACTTTGTGGGTGTAAAGAGTTGGCCTAAGTGAAAAATGAATATGGGATATCAAAAGTCAGCTTCCATGAAACTGTAACACGAAAGCAAAATGACATCCTTTCTCCCTGCTGCAGGAGGCAAAGAGTAAGAACCAGCACATCAGTATCCTCACAGCAGGAAGTAATGCTAATGCCGCCACCAACCTGGTGAAATGGATTTGCCCCCTTCAAAGCCTTCCGCAGCTCCACTTCCAACACGTGGCCCAAGCCGCAATCTCTCTCACCTGGGCTGCTACAGAGGCTTTTTCATGAACCTCTTCTCCCCTGCGGGCCAGAGCTGGTAAGGTGCTGACCTCACAGACAAAATATGAAAGGTTGCAAAACCACTCAGCAATCAACATAAATAATATTTTAATGCAACAGTTTTTTTTAATCTAAGCACAAATATATCAATGATAAACAAAACAAAAATTTTACATAAAGACAGGACACAACAGTGCCATGCCAAGTTACAACGTTTGCAGAGGCTAAAGGAAAACTGTGCACATCTATATACAGGCTTTTTTCTTTTTTCTTTTTTTGAGACAGACCCTTGCTCTGTCTCTCAGGCTGGAGTGCAGTGGCATGATCTCAGCTCACTGCAACCTCCACCTCCCAAGATCAAGCGATTCTCCCACCTCAGCCTCCCAAGAAGCTGGGATTACAGGCTTGAGCCACCATGCCTGGCTAATTTTTGTATTTTTTTGTGGAGCCGGGGTTTCACCATGTTGGCCAGGCTGGTTTTGAACTCCTGGCCTCAGGTAATTCACCTGCCTTGGCCTCCCAAAGTGCTGGATTACAGGCGTAAGTCACTGTGCCCAGCCTATACACAGGCTTTCAACATGTATTTTAAACATGTTTTTCATAACATTAAAAATAGTTTAAAATATTGAAACAATTGAACAATGTATTAAAAATCACAATGTTATTTTAAGTGTAAATATTTTATTTATACCCCCAAAAGAATTTGCTATAATTTTACTTTTCTGGATATAATGAAAGCAAACACATTAACAATATATTCAAAATCGACTTCTTTGCTTATCTTCTTTTTAATTGAAAGCTGTAAGTTGTAATGCAGAATAGAAAGTAATTGAAAGTGTGTTTGCAATAATAATGGGAGACTTTAACACCCCACTGCCAACATTAGACAGATCAACGAGACAGAAAGTTAACAAGGATACCCAGGAATTGAACTCAGCTCTGCACCAAGAGGACCTAATAGACATCTTCAGAACTCTCCACCCCAAATCAACAGAATATACATTTTTGTCAGCACCACACCACACCTATTCCAAAATCGACCACATAGTTGGAAGTAAAGCTCTCCTCAGCAAATGTAAAAGAACAGAAATTATAACAAACTGTCTCTCAGACCACAGTGCAATCAAACTAGAACTCAGGATTAAGAAACTCACTCAAAACCACTCAACTACATGGAAACTGAACAACCTGCTCCTGAGTGACTACCGGGTACATAACGAAATAAAGGCGGAAATAAAGATGTTCTTTGAAACCAACGAGAACAAAGACACAACATACCAGAATCTCTGGGACACATTCAAAGCAGTGTGTAGAGGGAAATTTATAGCACTAAATGCCCACAAGAGAAAGCAGGAAAGATCCAAAATTGACACCCTAACACCACAATTAAAAGAACTAGAAAAGCAAGAGCAAACACATTCACAAGCTAGCAGAAGGCAAGAAATAACTAAAATCAGAGCAGAACTGAAGGAAATAGAGACACAAAAAACCCTTCAAAAGATTAATGAATCCAGGAGCTGGTTTTTTGGAAAGATCAACAAAATTGATAGACTGCTAGCAAGACTAATAAAGAAGAAAAGAGAGAAGAATCAAATAGAAGCAATAAAAAATGATAAAGGGGATATCACCACTGATCCCACAGAAATACAAACTACCATCAGAGAATACTACAAACACCTCTACGCAAACAAACTAGAAAATCTAGAAGAAATGGATAAATTCCTCGACATATATGCCCTCCCAAGACTAAACCAGGAAGAAGTTGAATCTCTGAATAGACCAATAACAGGCTCTGAAATTGTGGCAATAATCAATAGCTTACCAACCAAAAAAAGTCCAGGACCAGACAGATTCACAGCCGAATTCTACCAGAGGTACAAGGAGGAGCTGGTACCATTCCTTCTGAAACTATTCCAATCAATAGAAGAAGAGGGAATCCTCCCTAACTCATTTTATGAGGCCAGCATCATCCTGATACCAAAGCCTGGCAGAGACACAACCGAAAAAGAGAATTTTAGACCAATATTCTTGATGAACATTGATGCAAAACTCCTCAACAAAATACTGGCAAACCGAATCCAGCAGTACATCAAAAAGCTTATACACCATGATCAAGTGAGCTTCATCCCTGGGATGCAAGGCTGGTTCAACATACGCAAAACAAATAAATGTAATCCAGCATACAAACAGAACCAAAGACAAAAACCACATGATTATCTCAATAGATGCAGAAAAGGCCTTTGACAAAATTCAACAACCCTTCATGCTAAAAACTCTCAATAAATTAGGTATTGATGGGACGTATCTTAAAATAATAAGAGCTATCTATGACAAACCCACAGCCAATATCATACTGAATGGGCAAAAACTGGAAGCATTCCCTTTGAAAACTGGCACAAGACAGGGATGCCCTCTCTCACCACTCCTATTCAACATAGTGTTGGAAGTTCTGGCCAGGGCAATCAGGCAGGAGAAGGAAATAAAGGGTATTCAATTAGGAAAAGAGGAAGTCAAATTGTCCCTGTTTGCAGATGACATGATTGTATATCTAGAAAACCCCGTTGTCTCAGCCCAAAATCTCCTTAAGCTGATTAGCAACTTCAGCAAAGTCTCAGGATACAAAATCAATGTACAAAAATCACAAGCATTCTTATACACACATAACAAACAAACAGAGAGCCAAATCATAAGTGAACTCCCATTCACAATTGCTTCAAAGAGAATAAAATACCTAGGAATCCAACTTACAAGGGATGTGAAGGACCTCTTCAAGGAGAACTACAAACCACTGCTCAATGAAATAAAAGAGGATACAAACAAATGGAAGAACATTCTATGCTCATGGGTAGGAAGAATCAATATCGTGAAAATGGCCATACTGCCCAAGGTAATTTATAGATTCAATGCCATCCCCATGAAGCTACCAATGACGTTCTTCACAGAATTGGAAAAAAAACACTTTAAAGTTCATATGGAACCAAAAAAGAGCCTGTATCGCCAAGTCAATCCTAAGCCAAAACAACAAAGCTGGAGGCATCACGCTACCTGACTTCAAACTATACTACAAGGCTACAGTAACCAAAACAGCATGGTACTGGTACCAAAACAGAGATATAGATCAACGGAACAGAACAGAGCCCTCAGAAATAATGCCACATATCTACAACTATCTGATCTTTGACAAACCTGACAAAAACAAGCAATGGGGAAAGGATTCCCTATTTAATAAATGGTGCTGGGAAAACTGGCTAGCCATATGTAGAAAGCTGAAACTGGATTCCTTCCTTACACCTTATACAAAAATTAATTCAAGATGGATTAAAGACTTACACATTAAACATAAAACCATAAAAACCCTAGAAGAAAACCTAGGCAATACCGTTCAGGACATAGGCATGGGCAAGGACTTCATGTCTAAAACACCAAAAGCAATGGCAACGAAAGCCAAAATTGACAAATGGGATCTAATTAAACTAAAGAGCTTCTGCACAGCAAAAGAAACTACCATCAGAGTGAATAGGCAACCTACAGAATGGGAGAAAATTTTCGCAACCTACTCATCTGACAAAGGACTAGTATCCAGAATCTACAATGAACTCAAACAAATTTAAAAGAAAAAAACAAACAACCCCATCAACAAGTAGGCAAAGGATATGAACAGACACTTCTCAAAAGAAGACATTTATGCAGCCAAAAAACACACGAAAAAATGCTCATCATCAC
Organism: Symphalangus syndactylus; assembly: GCF_028878055.3. NCBI lineage: Eukaryota > Metazoa > Chordata > Mammalia > Primates > Hylobatidae > Symphalangus > Symphalangus syndactylus. The sequence goes on along the minus strand of NC_072432.2, from coordinate 17,995,686 downwards.
TGGCCATCAGAGAAATGCAAATCAAAACCACAATGAGACACCATCTCACACCAGTTAGAATGGTGATCATTAAAAAGTCAGGAAACAACAGGTGCTGGAGAGGATGTGGAGAAATAGGAACACTTTTACACTGTTGTTGGGACTGTAAACTAGTTCAACCATTGTGGAAGTCAGTGTGGTGATTCCTCAGGGATCTAGAACTAGAAATACCATTCGACCCAGCCATCTCATTACTGGGTATATACCCAAAGGATTATAAATCATGCTGCTATAAAGACACATGCACACGTATGTTTATTGCGGCACTATTCACAATAGCAAAGACTTGGAACCCACCCAAATGTCCAACAATGATAGACTAGATTAAGAAAATGTGGCACATATACACCATGGAATACTATGCAGCCATAAAAAATGAGTTCATGTCCTTTGTAGGGACATGGATGAAACTGGAAACCATCATTCTCAGCAAACTATCACAAGGACAAAAAACCAAACACCGCATGTTCTCACTCATAGGTGGGAATTGAACAATGAGAACACACGGACACAGGAAGGGGAACATCACACTCCGGGGACTGTTGTGGGGTGGGGGGAGGGGGGAGGGATAGCATTAGGAGATAAACTTAATGCTAAATGACGAGTTAATGGGTGCAGCACACCAATATGGCACATATATACATATGTAACAAACCTGCACATTGTGCACATGTACCCTAAAACTTAAAGTATAATAATAATAAAATTTAAAAAAAAAGAAAGTGTGTTTGATGGATGTTAATTTTGAGAAAATAAATGGATACGTTTTCTGAGTATTTTGATGTAAAATAATTACATGAGTTTTAATACACCTACCTTCCCATTTCCCCACATTTTTCAGTTACTTTAATGTTCTAAAAATATTAACCATTAAAAATATATAAAAACAAGTATAACAGGGCACCCATCTTCCTTCTTGTGTCAGGCCTCAGTGTGGCTCAGTACAGCACTGTCAGATCTTGTTTTTATTTAAAATTTTGATATTTGGCTCATCAGGAATTTTTTATTGCATTAATCTTATTTCTAAAATTTTACATTAAAGTATTATCAATTTTGATGACCCAGGTTTTTGTGTTGCCTTGAGTTTTTCAGCTGCTTCATCCTGATTCTGGCCTTCCTCCCACTCTGACTCTACTCGCCAAAGAGCAGAAAGATGGGTTCTCTCCAGATTAAATAAGCTCACAGCACTCCTGCACTTAAAACCCTCCAGGGGTGTCCTGTGAACTTGGGATGCAATCCAGACCTAGGGTCCTGACAAGTAAGTCCTGTGTGAGCCAGCTCCTGGCTCTCTCTCCAACCCCATTTCTTCTCCCTCACTGTAGTCCAGACACACAACTTCAAGTTCTCTGCCTCCACTCCTGGGAGACTTCTGCCTCTGTCCCATGGCTGGCTCCTTCTCATCCTTTTAATCCCCCTATAAACATTCCCTTCCACAGAGACCTCCTGTACCCACCTTGTCTATAGTTAAGACCCTGTGATTGAGAGAGGAGACCACTAGGCAGAAGTGAAATTCACAGTTAGACAGCCCAGCACCACATTTCAGACCTGGTCATTAAAAGTCAACCCATGCCCTCACTGCTTGTGGTATTTATAGATTCTAGACATTGTATGAGGAAGCATTGTGAAACTCCCTGTTCTGTTCTGTTTCATTCTGATTACTGGTACATACAGCCCCTAGTCACGTAACCCTCGCTTGCTCAATCAACCATGACCCCCACTTCATGCAGCCCCTTTAAACTTGTGAGCCCTTAAAAGGGACAGGAGCCGGGCATGGTGGCTCACGCTTGTAATCCCAGCACTTTGGGAGGCCAAGGCAGGTGGATCACGAGGTCAGGAGATCGAGACCACGGCGAAACCCTGTCTCTAATAAAAATACAAAAAATTAGCCGGGCGTGGTGGCGGGCGCCTGTAGTCCCAGCTACTTGGAGAGGCTGAGGCAGGAGAATGGCGTGAACCCAGGAGGCGGAGCTTGCAGTAAGCTGAGATTGTGCCACTGCACTCCAGCCTGGGTGACAGAGCGAGACTCCATCTCAAAAAAAAAAAAAAGGGACAGGAATTACTTATTCAAGAGCTTGGTTTCTAGTACATAAATCTGCCAATGCTCCCAGCTGAATAAAGCTCTTTCCTTCCTCAATCCAGTGTCTGAAGGATTTTGTCTATGACTCCTCCTGCTACATGATGATTATTAACTTTATACATCAACCTGGTTAGGCTGTGGCACCCAGGTTTCAGTCACATACCAGTCAAGATGCTGCTATGAAGGTATTTTTTAGATATGAAGAATACAATCAGTGAACCTTGAGTAAAGCAGAAAAATCACCCTCTAAATGTGGGTGGGCCTCATCCAATCAGCTGAAGACCTTCTAACAAAGTCTGAGTTTTCCAGAAAAAGAAGAAATTCTGCCACAAGACTGTAGCATGCAATCCTGCCTGAGTTTCTGCTGGTCTGCCCTGCAGATTTTGGACTTGCCAGCTCCCAGAGCCATATAAACTCATTCCTTAAAATAAGTCACTCTCTCTTCCTCTCCCACCTCTCCCTCTTTATTTTAACCTTCTTTGGTCCTTCACAGAACCTAAAAGTAATGCCATTAAATGTAATGGCAAAAACTACAATTACTTTTGCACCAACCTAATACATAGGATGTAATTAAGGTATTCAATGGTTTTAGCTGGGGGTGTGGGTTAGTTTCATGGCTGTTTTAATGTTCTATATCCCCCTGCTAGACTGTCAGCCCTCTGAGGACAGGAACTGTGTTTGTCCTGTCCATCTCTGAACCCCAGTTCCTGGCACAGAGCCTGGCTCAGAAGCAGGGAAAATGCTGGCCTCTGAAGCAACCCAGGTAACAGTGCCACAGCCACAGGCCTGGGCTCTGAGAACAGGTATAAAGGAAGCACTGGGGCTCCAGGCACCTT